>NC_088341.1:39112500-39481875 GCF_036884655.1 Musa acuminata AAA Group
GAGTCGGTATCTACGGATCCAATCAAACGATCTCGGAACCATTGTAAAACCTTTCTTATTCTTCCTTTTAGGGCAACGAACGTGAAGTAGGTAAGTTTGGGTCGGCAGGATCCATTGGACATGTAGCAATCAATCAGCACGTGAACTGATGAAGAGATTAACATGAAAGCCTTGCAACCACAAAGACGGATGGAATTATGCCATCTTCGTATAGGTTCGAGTAGATGATTCCAAATTTCCCACCTCAGCATTGAAGTCGACGGGAATAATTAATCGACTATTCTGCCTAACACAGCCGAGAACTGTTGATGAATACTACTCATGCAATATAAAATCATGTCTATGATAGTGGATGAAAATTGATAATACTTTTTTATTTTCGACTGAAAGTATTATTATGGTAGGAAAAGATTGATAATATAAGCACAAAAATTTTAATCATGTTTTTGTTATATAAAAAATTTAATATTAATAACTAAAATTAAATAGTCATATATCAAATATTATATATGTGTACCTTTAAATATTATTTAGAAAATTTTTATTCGATATAAGAACGCATTGTATAATTCGATAATACAATAATATCATCTCTAAGAGAACTAGACTCTACTTTTGTCCTTCATAATATCTTTATAATCGTTGAAATTAGATGGAGATGCGAATGGATTTATAATCTTGGTATGTTGAGTTCTTACAAGTTCTATCTAGTTATATAACAACTAGACATAATATAATATTTATTATTGGGCTTTATGTAAGATTTCAATCTAATTCTAAATAATCTAACTTTAAAACAGTAAAAAAGATTTTAGGTACTTAAAAGAAATATTATCTTTAGGATTATTATATCATAAATATAAATATCACATTGAAGCTTAGTTGATGGAGCATCTAACAAGTGTTGTAAACTCTAATTTTAACATCCTCCTCCTCTTGAATTTGGTTATAATTTTAAGTTGTAGGAGGTAAGAGATCTTGTAAAAAAGAGTGTGGAAGTTATCTCTTGTCTATTGAGAAGAAGATTGATAATAAAAGCCAATGACCTCGAGAGAAGATTGAACTACTATAAATTGATTTGCTTCTTTTACTTGTGACTTAGTTTTATTCTTTTACTTATAACTTTAACTCGATTAATTAAGTTTTCAAAATGTGTTGCTTTATTGATCAAGTTTTAAAATCGGTTAAAAACGTTATTGTACTAATTCACCCCCCTTCTCAATGCCATTAAGATCTTAACATTATAATTATGATAATAAAATTTATATTCCTTGAATACTTTTGTATAACTAATAAAATACCTAGAAGTGTTTTATGGATCTAATTTCTTTTTACGTAGATTGAAGACTCTCAACCCGAAATAGATAGATGTTTCAAATTAATTTTTTTACTAGTTCATAACTTAAATAGAGTTCATAGAATTAATTTACTAGGGACTTTATTTATGATATACATAGTTGTCCTAAAAGCCTCACCTCATATCGATTTAAGTATAAAGGAATAACTCATCATACTCCTAATTATATTCATATAAATATGATTTTACCTTTCGGTAATGCTATTCTGATGTGGCACGTCTAGTATGGCATATTAAGAATAAATATTTTACTTTTCTAGGAATCTAGCAAAAGGGTTAAGATTTTGACCTAACTCATCATATTTACCATAAAATTTATTACCCCTGATTTGATAATTTTAATTATTCTATCTTATTATCTCTTGACTTCATTTCCTAAGACTTTTTATATATTAGATTTACATAGTTATATTTTTTTAGGTCATCTATAAATATAATAAATATTAGTATGAATTATCTAAAAGAATTCTTTACCTCTTATGATATTTTTTATTATATGCTTTGTTTACTTTTCTTTGATGTAATCTATGCAAATATTAAAATTAATAAAATCTAAATCTTATAATTTAAATCCTTCACTAATCTCTCAATTCTTTTCTTAAAAATATGTCTTAAATATTTGTATTATAAGATAGAAGATTTCTTATTATCGAACCTATACTTTAATCCAACATTTAATTGTAGAGTCACCAATATCTTTGTAAACTCAAGATTTAAATTAATTGTATATAAACAATCACACAAAATTTTAAAAATAATCTTTATTAAATTATAAAATATATTGAGTTTACTATTACTAAACGAAATATAATAAATGACTCATTAATTATAGATAAAGAAACTAAATTTCTAGAAATAATATGAACATAGCATGCATTTGAAGTTTCAACTTTTTTTGTTACTAGCTACTTGAGTAGTAGTCAAAATATTATAAGATCTTTATTGTCTTAATTTTAATTCATCTTAACCACGTATACTAGTTAGCTTGTTCAAGTCATTTATCTTTATTTATATCATAGTGAATCTTAAATGAACTAAATTGAGGAGAAGGAGAATTAACAATGAACTATACAAGTCATCCACATTCATGTCTTATTCTTTAAGTTTTACGGTCTTGTAGCCATATTGAGGATATAATCTTAAATCCCTCAAGTACCATCATATTGAGCAATATTCAATTTCCTCATCAATGTGTTAGTTAATAATTTATCAATAGATCATCATGGTAGCTCGTCGACATCATTTGCTAACCAATAGATCATCATGGTAGCCCATCGCACACAATAGCCTCGTAGAGCGAGCAAAAGACATCCGCACTGTCATCTATGTCGCATCGTTAGTTAATGTTGCCATGACCACCTTCATCGCATTTGTCATTACCAACTAAGGCCAACACCCAAGGACCATTGTTGTAGATATGGTAGTGACACTCAGTAGGGCTATTACCTACGATATGGTTGGCAGCCACTTTAGGTCGTCATCATCGTTGGGTTGCTGCACATAGTAGTTGTCACTACACCCTACAACACTGCCACTAGTGTAGCAAGTGCCCACTACAGGGTCGGTGACCAAAGTAGTCGCTACCCAATCGACACAATTCCAATGGTGATAAGTTGTCGATGATAGTCCACTATCCAAACAAGACAACATGCTTTCTAATGCAATTCCACTCGTGTTATAGTGCTCACATGCATGAAATATGATAGACAGGATAGGAGAATAGATCGATAACATCGTTTGAAGGGTGCTCACAAACAAATCTAAATATAAATATATCTATATGGTTTGATTTCAAACCTTGATACTAATTGTAAGTATAAAAACTTTGATCATGCTTCTATTATATAAAAATAACTTAATATTGAGAACTAAAATCAAATAATCATAAATCAAGGATTACATATGCATATCTTTCGATATTATTTAGAAAATTTTTATTTGATGTGAGAATACACTCCGTAATCTAATTCATAAAATGCAACAACACTAATCTGCAAGAGAATTAGACTCTCCTCTCTTCCTATTATTCATAGGACTATTGTAAGTAATAGAATAAGGATTAGAGAGTGATAAGAAAGGATTAATAATATCGTATATGTTATGTTATCACACATATCGAGTCCTTAGAAGGTAGAATAAAATATCTAAGATAAGTAACGAGAAGAGTTTTTTCCATCAAGTTCATCTCTATAAGTGAATTTTTTTCTTTATTGATTGATAATCATAATCAAAATTCAATTAGATCTATAATATCTTATCCAATTAAATAAGATCACATAATCTAATAGATAAATTATTTAACATATGCATAATAATACGTTGAGTTTTATGTGAAGAATAATTAAATAAATTTATCAAACCAAATACGCAAAATACTTATTGGGTGTCTAATCATGAATATGAAATAAACACATAATCATGATTCTGACTTAGGCTAAAGAATAAAAAAGGAAATATGGAAGTCTAAAATGTTTGAGTTCACCATGAAACAAGTAAACATCGCAAACCACATAAATCCAGAAACTTGCAGTCATACGTGAAGAAAGATTTCATCTAAATCTTTAATTCGTCGATGAAGAAGATTTAAACATGATCTCTAATAGATCATATAGGAACGAGAGATATAGAATAGTAAAGAAAGGTTGGCAGTGGAGCGTGACACACAATAGTATATATCGGTTTTGTTGTATGGCAATTGATTCACCCCGGCATGCGGTGGCTCCCAAGTCATAATGCAAGCAGATGGAGGAAGAGTGAGTGGGTCGCTGCATGCTGGGGTTCTTCCATGACTCCATGTCTTCACCTTTGCTCCTTCAAGAAGCAAACTCCCACCACCTACAACTTCCCTTTCTTCGGCTGACTTATGTGAGATTAGTATATGTTCTCTTCTCCTTTCCATGTTCCTAACAACACTATAATACCATATTCTGTAATTGGTTCTTATAAGAGCAGCAGTATTTATCGTTGACAAAGATGGGAACATATATATGGGATGTTGATGATATGTCTCAGCTTGTAAAGCTTTTGATTTCCTTCAAGCTAGCAAGATGAAATATACCAACTCAGGTCATGAAAGGATCACCTCAGAAAAGTGAGTTGTAGAGATTCAAGCTACATGTATTTTGGTTTTCTGTATCCACACAAGGAATGATTTCCAAATCCTAACTGATTTCTACGAAAAGAAGAGCATGGTGTACATCAAAAACCAGAGGAATGATTGCCACAACTTATAAAGACCAGTGAATCATTCTGCTTCGCTTTGTCTACAATCCACCCAACCACATACATATACTTAAAGGTCTGCTACATATAGTGCTGATCTAAGCTTCTGTCGTCCAACATAGTAGAGAAGAAGAAGAAGAAGAAGAAGAAGAAGAAGAAGAAGATGGGTTCAGTACTGCTACTCTCTTACGTGCTACTTACCTTCCTCTGTTCACTCCTCTTATCCTCAGCTACTTCTCCTCATGGCCTGGCCTTCGAGAACCCAATGTCGTTTCCACCGTCGGCCTACGAGTTCTTCCACCCGACCGTCGACGCACCGGCAACTGCACCACTGCCTGCGTCGTCGCTCTACCCCGGAAAGACCTCGGCGAGGGCAAAGGCCGACGCGGTGGTGGGGGGAAACGTGTTCTCGGCCCCTCCGGGTCGTGGCGGGGCTGTGACCGGCGCCATTGCTGCCGTCGTCCTCGGGCTTGTGTTTGTGATGCTCGTGGCTGTGGTGTCCGCCTACATTGCGATCAAGCGCCGCAGCGATGTCAACAAGGCCAATGCGGAGATGAAGGCTGATGCATGAGTGAAGGAGACTTCAAATCAGCAGACTGCGTTCGTAACAGTATAAATTATGTGGAGGATTTCAAGCGGGCCAGCTCGAATATGGGAGAGCGCAAGGATGATGTTAAGAGGCAGCGTGAGTGGTGATGCACGATTATTACAGCTCTTTGCACCACTTGATTAGCTTCCGCAGTGTGTTTCTAAATATTGATCGGCCAAATAATTTTCCGGAGCATCCGTAAAAAGAATAGTTTTCTCGTCGGATATTATTGCAACAAAATCCGAATATTTATGGCTCCTCCCTCCACCGGTAGTCTTCAGTTGAGTTCGGTGAGATTGGACATTACTCCAAGACATCATTAATGGGGTGATCAAAGAAAAGGCATGTGAGGATATGATACTGTAACAATAATTGTATTTTCATTATTATCCATTGAATCAGAGTAAGAGTTAATGTGTGGAGGGGTGATTATACGAATGAGTCAGCTATTATTCAGTCGTGAAATCATGCACCGAATCATCGAACATTATAATCAATCATAGGATAAATAATTCATGCTACTGTCAAGAACTATCGACTATCGAACAAGACTGATTGGTAGTGTCAATTTGATAGCATTATAAGATGGTCATTCGACTGATCTATTGAGTTGATAAAACGAATTATATATATATATATATATATATATATATATATATATATATATATATATATATATATATATATATATATATATATATATATATATATATATATATATATATATATATTGGATTCCCCAAGTGTTCTGAACCCCTTATCAATAAATAATCAAAGGAATTCCTAACTTCTTATGCTCGAAAAATATTTTGTTGATAATATTTAATGCCAATATAAGAAATTTACTCCTCTAAATATGTAATATATATACTTTTTTATTTTTAAAGAGATTCTAGATTTTTTTTGTTCTTTTGGATCTGTATAATCTTCTTTATGAATTAACATTTTAGTTTATGGATCTGGGAGCTTTTATTCCTCATGGTAAGTTTATTTATGGTTCATTTATCCTTCTATATAGAGTATTTTACTTTAAAAAAAATTATTATTATTGGTTTTCTATTGGATGACACCTCATATTCGCTTTTATGACTTCTTTTACTTGAACAAAAATGCCTTTATACTTTTGCTTAAATGACTAACAGACCCTGTAAATGAGTTGATCCATTTGATTCCGCTAAGTTACATTTGATCACAGAACCTATTAATTTTTTTTTAATTTTAATAATTAATTATCATACAATTTTTAAAAAATAAAATAAATGATACTGATTATTTTAGAATACTCGAAATTTAATTAAGTTAAAATCAATCACACAATATATTCAAAACTTCCTGATTTAAATAATTAATTATCATAATGTTTAAAAAATAAAAATAAAAATAGCAATCATCTAAAAACCATATCCTAATGGTTCTGTGATTGTTTAGATTAATTTAATAAAAAATGATCAAATTATACATAAAATTACAATCTCAAAATCAGATAAAGTCACACTTGACCACAATACTATTAAAAAAAATTAAATTTTAATAATTAATTATCATAACTTTTTTAAAAATAATAATAATAATTGATCATGGTGTACTAAGTTGGCTCCATAGTGTTTTGCCAAATTTATTCACTTTGCTAGCATAAGTATCGCCATTTGATGAAGCTTCAACAAGCAGGATTGATTATGGTGCCCTAAGTTGGCTCAATTTGTTTGAGCTTTGCATAGGAGTACAAGGCTCAATCTTATCATATAATATGATTCAATGATCACTATTATGCCTGACTGACAACATATTTACATTCACATGAACATTGCTCAATCTTATAACCTTAACAACAATCATGGAGCTCAAATTAAGAAACACCTCCGAACATGATTATTGATATCCAAGAGTTCAGAAATGTATGCTGACAGAAAACAATAATCATGTTCTCTTGGGAAAATGCAATACCTGCATTAATAATTTGGAAACTATGACCTGCCAGGCGGGATAAACTGCAGTTTTTGTGGCTGGATTCATTCAGATGGTAATTGTGTTGCAGCTAATAACAGTGTGGTCACATTCAAATCTAGGACTGAAAGAAGAACCAACCATCAGCCCTTCAACCTTAGCTGCTTCATCCACATCAATGACCACGGTGCTCAGACGTTGCCCGATCACATAAATACTTCTTCCAATGGCCACAAGGTGACACGGTGGTCTTGTGAGGTGGGAAGACAACCTACCAATTGCAACCCATTCCTTTCTCTCTTCCTGCCACTTCAGCAGCCGCATCCCTGACGATTCGTGCAACATGTAAAGTACCCCATCCACAACAACTGTAGGTCCATAAGTAGATAGTGCAATTTCATTGTCTATACCCTGCCAGGTTGCAGATGCAGGATCATATATCCCAGCATAAGAAAAGCCGTCCCACGACTTGTGGATAGTACACAATTTCCCTTCTAAAGCAATGAGTTTTATGACATCATGGTTATGCAGAGGATTTTTGTGTGAAATCCAGCTGTCTGAATCTGAGTGGTAGATGTCCCATGAATTTGGAGCAGTTGAACGCAGACCAAGCCCGCTGCTAATGTAGAGCTTGTCATCCAGAGATGCTGACACAAAAAAGCACCTGAGGAGAGCAAAATGATGAAAGCTCAGTTGACTATGCCCCATCAAAGTTTTGTGGATGCTACATGGGCACTGCTTGAAAGGATTGCCTTGAAATATATATCTAATTGATAAGAAAACAATAACTCGATAACTGAAGCTAACAATTAAGAGATAGTTAAGAGAAGAATACTTCCTAGCGAAACAGTTCTTAATATAAATTATTACCACTAGAGAGTATAAAGCGAACAACTAGGAATTATGAAATAAATTATATTACCTAGCTGTTGGCATTGAAGATGCCACATCCCACTTATTTGCAGAAGCATCATAGCAATATACTTCATCCGTAGCATCTTCTTGCCAGGTACAACCACCTAACAGATACAACTTCTTTCCTAAAGCTTCAACAGACATTCCATCTTTCTTTGAACATGGACTGGGTATAGGTTGAATGAGTTTCCAACTTCGGTTAGCAGGATCTGGATCTAGCACATAACAAAGATTTCCTTTCAAGTTTGCTCTGCACATGACATAAATCCAAGTCTCCTCCATATTGTTCTTTTGACGATGATAATGCCACTCTTCACTACATAACAAAGCTCTCCATTTCCTTGAAACACATCTAAGGATGTGATGGTACCTTCGAGGAACCCTTGCCAAGCAAAGAATTGAAATTTCATCTGGAAGACCATTTATTAGTGCAACATGTGACCCTTCTTGCAGGCAATTATCAGTAGCATTCTGTCCAAATGCCATGGTGATGTCTACAGTACATGACCAGTAAATAATTAAGGTCTATAATAAGGCATCAGGAGCATAACAAAAGCTTCCCAAATAGAATGATAACACTCAACCAATTTAGTCTTTGTAACCTGCAAAATATATACTTGTCACCTGTAAAGATTTAGTTATGACATAGTCAGATAAGTTTCTCAACATATACCATCTATCTGGAACTAATCACGGTCTAAATTTGGGTTCATGCAAATGTAAGCAAAATCTTGTAAAGATAAATCAAAGACCAAAAAATAATTCAGCCATTTTCTAAAAACTACAGAAAAAAAAGGCAGATTCCCCTTGCTATGGAATCTAGCCTCTATACTCACAAGCCATGTTTGGAGTCTACTGACATGTCCACACTGTCACGACCTTAGCTGGAATTGCCTAAGGCGTGAGGCACCCTTGCGGCCAAAGACGCGAACTTAGCTTGCGTTGCCTAAGTCGCGAGTCACCCTTGTGGCAAAGACGCGAACTTAGCTTGCGTTGCCTAAGTCGCGCTTCGCCCTTGCGATCTTGCTCCGCAAGGATCAGCCCACTTTGTAACCTCTCGCAGGTCCCGAAGGACCTGTAAAAGAGAAAGAAGTTAGTTCGAAAGAACGAGCAACGGACAAGTCCCGAAGTCTCACGAAAAGGGAAGCTTTACAAGCAATTCGACGAACACCCTGTGTGCACAAGAGAAAAGAGGGAGAGGGAGACAAACAAGGCTTTCAAGGATGAACGAGCAGCTGCAAGCCCACAAACAGCCGCTCACCTGGTCCCGGGCGCAAAACCAAGTTCCCGTAAAGGTCACGTGCGAACTTGCGAAAGAGAGTTCAACGCCCGGTATATAACTGAAGCCCCATCCAGCCCTGTGCCACCCGGGGGGTTCCTGGGGTCTGAGATGGCTGACATTTTGGTGAGCGGAGGCAGTTCTTCGCTCACCTCCCGCGGCACGCGAAAACGGAGCTGTTTTGGGCTGTTTTGCTCGGTTCGGTGAGCGGTCGCTTTGCAACGCTGCAGCTTGTTCGAACTTACATATTTACAAGCAAAATGACCCAAAACCAAGAGAAAACCTGCTGTCAAGTAGCTGTACATGCAGGTGTGAGCGACGAACGGTTCGTTGAACGGAGTTGTTGCGGGTGCACGACGACCGTTCGTGACAACACGTCAAAAGATTATTCAATTATTTAATTCCAATATTCCAATAACATAGCAACAAAGAAGGATATTCTTTGGTCATTCTAGGCCTTCTCATGAGTTAAATTTCCAAAATTTCAAATTCTCACAATATTATGACAAGTTTATCATTTTTTTAATATATCATCTTCTGACAACTATGTCCCTAACATGTCAGATTCCCATGTCAACGGCCATGAAAAACCCTATGAATTTCAGAGAGAAGAAAGTGAAAAGTACTAAAAGAATATCTGAGACATCCGACAAGGTATCCAAGTAGCTGAGTAAATTGAATAAAAATGATTTTAGGAGTTATACCTAGGAAGTTTAACCATTAGAAATTTCAGAAGTATGAGTTCAGGAAATGTAAAATTTATGGAAATATCCAGTAATACAGGAGTACAGTAGCACAATCAACAATCTGATGTGTCATGCAACCATCAAAAGGAAATAAACAACAAGTGCACAATTGCATCAAGTAATCTCTAGGCAAATGAATCTAAATAAGTAGATATTAAAAGCAGCAATGGCTACAAGAATGTTTTACACAAGATTATTGAGCTTCACTGATACCAGAGAGAGAGTCCACCTTATTTTGGAAATATTAGTGGAAGGACCTATCTTCTTTTCAGTTATATGGAAGTCATATTCAAGTTTGTGAAATTTAAATGTTCAATTAAATTTCTAAATGCAAACAAGGTTGCCATTGTACATCTAATTCAAATTCATATTTTCTTTAAGGAAATATGGTTAAAAATTTTACTATCTGTTAGTACCTTCCAAGATCACATTCAAATTGAAGTGGATGTGATTTTCCTCCTATTGATATGTACGTTATCCACTTTTAGACCTAAAGAAGATATGGCAAATAAAATTAAAAATGTTACACAATGAAAATGGTGTGACTGTATATTTAGTAAGAAAATGCCTAGATTTCCTTAAAAATAATTAATCACATTAAAAAATGTATGGGAAAGAAAAATTCAAGGCAGGATTCAATTTACCAAATGATCCCGATCAACATAGAAAACCCTTAAGCAATAAGAGAAGAAGCTTCAGGTTTCTTTTTCACGAATCAGTAGCAGTTAGTGATACAGATGACCACCGATAGCTGGGGCAAGATGCATATTGTTTATGAGATGAACATTTTAGCAATAGACAAGATGAATGGTTGACTCTGAATCAGCAATTTGGAGCAGGTAATTAAGACAAATATTTCATTGCCGATTGAGAATTTTCTCAACAAAAAGATTATTGTGATACGAATGTAAGATACTCAAGTTATTTACTTAACATAGTCCGAGTACAGTGTTTCCCTTATAAACGTAAAGAACTTACATCCTCAATTCACTAATTCAGAGGTCTTGAGAAAAAAACCGAAATATTTCTCCATGAATTTCTTATGCTCGCAGCCTTGGGCCCTCAAACAACATAAGTGACAAGGACTGTACAAGAAACAATAACAAGTTATAATGCCCCGAACATCTGAAGTTGGCTATATGTATCTTTTTTCTCCATTGAGATAACTAGCCAAACAAAGTGCAGTCAAATATAATTTTCATTACTCGTAAGAAAGTTTTGTACCTCTTCTCAGAACACTAGTCTTAATAGGCTCAATCCATCTAACCTTAGCATCTTTAGGTCACCTTTGGACAAGCCACCTTACACAACAATTATTCTTAAAAGTTAGAATCAAAGTTATTCTCATCTGGCAATGGTTATCTCCTAATCAGTATTTGTTTTGCTGTCTTTCATCTAACGAAGCAATTCAATTGATCCACACAAATGCAGTGTTGGTTGCTACACCCAAGCACCAACAATGCTCATAACATAAGAAGCTACTTCCTCCAGATCTGTTTTATATATCATAATGGGCAAAGATAATTTTGGAACACTAAATCCTCAAAGGCACCACCAATTTTTATCAGCCGTAACAAAATCGGCCACAGTCAGAGGAGCAAAGGGAGAGGAGGGGGGAGGGACTCACGGCGAAGCGGTGGGGCGGTTCTCTGTCGGAGATCGGGCTCCGGAAGGGCAGCGACAACGCTGGGATCGCTGGGAACGGGGCCGAAGCCTGTCCTCGTTTCGCTTGGTCGGGGCGGCGGGCTCCTCGAGGCCTCGTGGAGTCCGATCAGAGACAGCAATATCGATCGATCGTTCGTTCGATCGATCTATCGCGGAAGCTTTTCTTCTCACCCTAAACGCGTCTCTAGGTTTCCAAGACGACCTTGTGGGGCCGATTCTCGGGCCAAGTACATATTTCGGATGCAGTTAGGCTCCGAGGATCGGATCCCTCAACTCTTTAACAGACAGGCAGGCATATTGGGTTTCCATAATTTTGAAATTGTCATAATTTATTTTTTATTTTTGATCGCACCACATGTTTCTTTGACGTAAATCTTTGCACATGATATCACCGATGATTATTATGTTAAGGGTAAGATAACCATTTCATCTGCCTTTGGTCTGAATGCAGGGGACTTGGCTTCAAATGGGGCCCGCCTCACTCTTCATTTGCTACCCAAATTATATCCCTCCTAAATTAATTAATTTAGGAATACGAAGGTGAAGATTTTTTTTAAAAGAATTAATTGGATTAAGAGTACAAATATAAATAGATTAAACATCGTTATTAAATTAGGGGTCGAAGTTTTAAGAGATAGGATACTTATGGTATGGTATGAATAAGATTATGATCTCTTTCTTCTCTTAAGTGATCACTGCAGTGAGAAGTATTTCATGGTCATGTGACCGAGATTAAATAGTACCTGATATTTCCTTATTCATCACCCACTTGATCATCATGGTCCGATGCTAACTACTTGCAATCTATCAGAGTTATCTTCCAGTGCGATGGAATGGTCTCGATATCCTCACCCACTTTAACATCGGACACGAGATCCCAAGCCCCCCCAAGTCCACTCTATTCCCACGAGCCACAGTTGACTCCCGTCCACTAAACCGCGTAAAAATAGCGCGGGTCCGGTCACCCCTGCGTCGTAGTCGAGTCCCTGGTCAACTCTGACTCCCTTCAAATTATTGCATTATTTACGACAACGTGGGCGTTTTTAGTGGCTTGATCATTACGATGGACGGTCGGATGTGCATATCGGACGGTCAAATTAGAGGCGTACTCACCGTTAGCCTGTGGGACCGTGGATCTCACGGCAAAAACCGTCCATCTCCCAACTGTACGCCAGAATAGCCGGCCTGTATATATAATGGCGCCCGCCTGTATACGAACAGCCCAAAGAAATCAGGTTCTTCGCCTGCCTCTCTTTCAGATCTCCGGTCGGCTGCTTACGAGTGTTGCTCTCCCATGGCAGCCGTAGCGGCCCGCTCCCCCTCGCCACCGGCATTGCTGATCTCCGTCGTCGTCCTCCTCCTTCTTTCGACTGCCGATCTCGCTTTCTCCTTGGTCGCACCGTCGAGCTCGCCCTCGCCGGTTGCCGGAGGGCCCGTCCAGTCGCCTCCCGCACCCTCGCCGGATTCTATTCCGTCTCTCTCGCCGTCCCCCGAGAACCCACTCCCCCCTCTGGCGCCGCCATCGGAGGTGTCCTCGCCTGCCCCTACCCCTACCCCGTCCGCGACGCCGCGCCCAGCGCCGGTGCCGAGCAACGAGGAGATCCGATCCGGGGAGGATGCCGACCAAGCTGGCGAGGACGTAGGAGGGGGAGGGATGAGCGGGGGAAAGAAGGCGGGGATCGCGGTGGGTGTGATAATGGCGGCAGCGGTGCTGGCGGCGGGGGTGGTGCTGTGCAAGAAGCGGCAGGAGAACACCCGGCGGTCCAGGTACGGTTATGCAACCCAAAGGGACATGCTTTGAGATTGATAAATTCATTGATTGATGGCGATCACGAGTACATTACGAGCATTTGGGAGAAGAAATAGAGATAAATTTGATTCCTTTTTTTTTTTTGTTTCTTAGCTATACCAATGATTGATCTCTTTGTTAGCCTTTTTGATCTATTTCATAGTCGCCATATAGACATCGTGTGATTTAGTCTTTGATCATTGACTTTATTAAATATGATCTGAGCCATATAATTGTTTGTAAAGATTGCATTTTGAGATGGAATTAGCAGCATAAATCTTTCATATTCCAACAAATGAGGCTCAACAAATTTGGCAGAGAATTATATCACCCGGATTGCATCAAAGTACAATAACAACAACATGAATCTTTTATTTGAGATCAGCTACATTAATCTTTTATTATAGTATAATGTTTAAAATATTTCAATCTTTATTTATAATTTTTATTAAATTTTTAGAGATTTAAAAAAATATAAAAAATGCATGAACAACAAAGTAAAGATCATAATTCAATCTATAAATTCCAAAATGTGATGCTAAAGACCATAAAAGAATGGTGGTAGCAAGTTGTATTATAGTATAATGTTGACGTGAACTCATTTACACTATAAATAAATAAGATAATTGATTTATTAAGTTATTGATTTTAAATTGATTTATCAATCTCCCAGTCTAAGTCTTGTTCACTTTTAATGTTGGAGTAAATTGGGATGTTACTTGCACTTGGTGATAATTATTATTTGTACATTCATATGCATCTTACTAATATATATATATATATATATATATATATATATATATATATATATATATATATATATATATATATATATATATATTTGGATGATTCACATTCACATTCACGAGCTACAAATGACCAGAGAGAGAATATTTTTTGAACTCTTAGTTCTTGAACCCTTTAAATCCCTCAACCTGGCAATACCAATTTAGGCATCACAGGATTGGTCGATATGTAAATATGTCAATACGAAAGATAAATAACCAAAGTGGTGTTTGTGACATGGTCTTGGTGTCGAGATAATTTAAATGTCAGAACGAGAATTACATGCTTCAAATATTTTATTTTATTTTTTAAAAATGTGTGTGTTTTTAATGATAATATTCTGTAATAACCTTTTTGATTGAATATGGTGACAACAATTCAAAAGGCTAGAGAGAGAGAAAGGGATTCAACAGCATCATTTGATCTATCTAACCATATTAAGAAACTAGAGAATCTTACAGCAAATTTCTTTCTCAAATGATATCAGAGCAAACAATTACCATAGCTTTTAGGATAATTATTAGAGACTTATATCACACATTAACTTGTCTACTCTTCAACTTTTCTCCATAAATATAAGCATAAAAAATATTATAAATTTTTTTTATGTTAAGATTTAAATCAAATATCATTAGATTGGTTTTACGATACATATCTTTTGATGTCATATAAAAGGATATTTGTATGATCTACAAAGGTATTATCTTTAGATCCAAAATCATTAGTAATCTATAATGACAACTAGACTTTTCTTTTTTATTCCTATCTTTATAGATCACTTAATCGATGGATTAGAGAGGTTGAGAGAGAAAATATAATCTTTCGATTGAATCCTCTATGATATGCATTATTCAACCTCTAAAGAGTCAATATCTATCATCAGAATCCAATTAGTTCTATTATATATCTTATCTAATTATAAAGGGTCTAACAAACAAACGTTTTTGTTTATCGAAAGCATATATAAAGCTGTTGAGGAAGTACGTTATAAAAGAAACCAAGCAAAAATACACACCGAAGCGTATGCTTTAAGAAACAGTTGCTTTTTACTACGGTGATTATTGTGAAATGGAATTAATTTGGTATGTTTGTGAGACGATACAAAAGCTGTTTGGGTATGCAGCAACCCATACAAACTTGGAAATAATGGGCTTACTAGGATTATACGAAGGCCTTCTTCGATAAAGAGAAGAGAAATAGTCTCTGAAAATAGACGAATTAATCTTTTAACTTCAATTTTAATCTTGTAGATTGGATAGGAACAGGTTTTGTTACAACATAATCATGTCTGAAACCAGATGTTATCAGAATACCACAAACTAGTTTATTTATCAGCTAAAATGTTCAATAAGAGTAGGTTTACTTCTTCTATTTTCTAATAATTAAAGGCTCAACCAGGAGGAACAAAAGTAGCATTTATGAGATGCTAAAAATTCTCATGCAACTGTCAAACCTTAATTAATTGAGGTGATTTTTTTTTGAGAAAACTCCAAGTTTTAGGGTTTTTTTTTTTCCATACAGCATTCCTCATTTCCAAAATGCTCAAAGAGAGCCACTATTTTAAAAAAAATATATCCTCATTAAAACTAACAATTTTTCCATCGAAACCTAAAGGGATTAAATCGATCGACCTGGTTCGATGTTAAACCAAATCGATTACGGTGCGTGCTTTTTTGTTACTAAACTAAAAATATTGTAATTCGGTTCCATTTAATTTAAATTATTATAAATATTAGCTATTAATATTATCATATTTATTAAAATTTCATGAAATATTTTAGGGGTTTCAAATATGTACTCTTATTTATTTGAAAATAAAAATATAAAAAAAACTTGACTTCTACGTAAAACACCATAAATGAGGAATAATAACTCAAAATACATTATTGCATATTATTTTCTTATACTTAGTGGGGTTTCAAATAGACATTGTTACTGATTTAGAGCTAAGAAAAAAATATTATAACTAGATCGGGTGGCTTTCAGGAAAAATCCAAAAATTAAGTATTTCTTTTTTCAATAATTCATCCAATTAATTATACGCTATTTCACTAAAAAGACAATCCGATATAAAATGATCTGATAGAATGTAAGATGTGAGAGATTATTCGAACTCGATCACGCAACTCGCAGAAAGACAAACTTATGACGACAACTAAAATTCACCTTCTACGAGTACTACTGACGCAATGACAACTCAATCAACCTACTGAAATAAATAGACCCGAACTCCAATGTTAAATCACTATCCGTCTTTTAGAGACCTTTCACTTCCGTAAGTATGTCCACCTCCATGCATGACGCAACCTCCATTATCGGAATCACCTCCCTTCGTCCGTCGGTCACGCCAATGTGATATCTCATATGTATTCTATATGAACATATATTATACAATGTGAGGGCCAAACCATGGAGACTAAAATTGGGCGTATCTTCCTCGCTTTTGCGTCAATAGTCGCATCATTCCCATACTATATATTCTGCAAGAATCGTGTGCCTAACTCGGTGGGGTCGTAGTTATATGAAGAATGTTTCGAATCAATCAACCAATCAATCAAAAAGCTACGCCTGTCTCGTCTACCACCGGCAGCATGGGCCGTCCGATCTTAAGAAACCAAAGAATTAGATCACCAACCGTGTCCGGTGACACGGGGGGCCGTGCGACCTAAAGCACGGGACTCGTATTAATATTCTTCTGCATGCAGCACCGCGTTCCCCACTGCGTTGGGTCATGTTGGGACGGAGATATGTTATCCTTGGCACTCGGATGCAGAAAGGAAATAGGCAATTTGATGAGCACCACCGTCTTTTATGATCAGTGCTGGACTCACGTCGGCAGTGATATCTGATGTTTTGAGCCCAGAAAACTTCATCTTTGATGGATTGTGGTAGGAGGTGAGGGACGTATTTGTGTAGCAATCTCTGAACACCGGTGCAGTAACAATGTGGAGTTATGGCTATTCCCTTTGTGTTGTTACCTGTCACTTCTTCTACGACCACCATAAATCTGTGTAATTCTCGGAGTTAGAATGTACAGGCTGCCTCATAAATTCTTTGCATGTCAGGCCCCACCCCTCACACCAAACGTCAAGCTCTTTCTTCTGTAGGATTCCAGCCATAGGCACCAAAACTTCCTTCTTGGACAGTCCAACATCATCATGCGTTCTTTACATTTCCCTTGCATTTTCTCGTCTGTTTCAAGGAAGGGGCCACTTATACCCATATTATTTATTAGAGGCAAGTGCTCCTCCACCTCTGTCTGTTTCCTATCTGAGTTGCCTTCACCACCATCATAAGCTCCTTTGTTCTTATATCGACTCTCAAACTTGTGGTTGGACAAGGAAAAACTCTTTTGTTCTTCCATCGGTTAAACCTACTTGTCTGCCTTTTTTCTCCTTCTCGAGACTCAAACGCTGCACAGTCCTTAATCTAGCTTAAATCAGCTCATGAGGTTTTGTACTTTGCCTCAGCTTCCATTCACAATAGATTCGTCACGAGACGAACACGCTGCTATGTATGAATCGCTCTTAATCTAAATTCCTCGCTCGTGTGGTCTCCAAAGAAATACTTTATCCACCAACTCGAGGAACCTGCACCGCATTAAGCAGGGACTATTGGATGATGACCCGAGCATTAGCTGAAGGCTCCCCAGTCAATCATTACAGGAAGGATTATGATGGCTGATGACATTGTACTTAAAGCATTATGTTCTCGTAGCCATGTACATTAATGAACGATCCTTATTTTCATTCTACGAACGGAGTCGTAAGCTACTGTTGTCGTAAGCCCATTGCTTTTCTGGCTTTGTAGCCGTATACGACCTTGGCATTTTTGTCTGCACATTCCTACAGCGTGTAGAAAAGACACAGACAGTGGTGGTAATTATTATTGGCATTATTACTACGATGCAATAAATGAGAGAAAGTGGGCAACCTCGAAAGCCACGGGATCGAAGGAGGATTACATTAAGTAATCCAGAGAAAGTTTGTATATACTTACTAGAAGATTTAAGTAAAACCCAAATTTGATTTAGTTGATTGAAAATACCTTAGCTTGATCGCTTGAAATTTAAAGCAAACACATGCATTCATTCATTCATAATTGAAAGAAGCAGCTGATGTCTTTACCCGTTCCAATATCACTATTAGAGTACTCTTAATCACTTTGATCAATTCTTATATTTTAGACAGTATATTTTATTGAAGAGTGATGGGATCATATTTAACATTGAACCAACCCATTATGTATGTATATATGTATATATGTATAATAAATATGTGTGCCGACAGCTACAAGATGTGGTAGAAAGAAATTATTTTAATTGTTGTTTATTAATATTCTAATCTAACTGTATAGAGAAATGAAATCGGATATTGTTTTCCAACCAAACGTACGTGTGGGAGATGCAGGCCGTTGGATCACGGAGTAACGAGGGCCCCACTCTTCGATCACTCGCCGCAACGGTCTTCGTGGTTACCGTGTCGTCGCGGGTCACAGTCGACGCCACCACCTCGCCTCCTCCCATTCCAATCCCAAACGCTTTGGCCCCACCGTCATTTATTAAGCAGGTTCGCATAATATATAATACAAGGCTGCAGAATGGAGTGGCCTCGCAATTAACGACGCACACGAGCAGGGAGTTAAGGATGTGTCTCGGAATATATATGTGTTTTCTCATGAATTAACACGCAAAAAAAAAAAGAAAAAAAGGAAAAAAATGGTGTTTCTCGTTATCGTCTTACTTTTACGTCCCTTGGAACCGTCGTCGCGTGATTCTCTTTCCTCCGCTTCTTCGCGACCAAACACACAGCCGGAGGGAGGGATTAGATGAGATCGCGGCATCGGAAGGGAAGATTTGAAGGGTTAACACGAAAAAAAGAGAGAGAAAGCGACCCCTTAATCAGTGATTGGTGGAGAGCGAGGGAGGCATTAAAAAAGTCACATCGGTTATAGAGCGACTAGCGCAAGACATGCTCTGAAACCACCTGTGTCCTTTTGTTCCCCTACTTCCCCTCCTCCATTACCCACGACTTTCTCCTCCCCACCCCCTTCCTCCTCTCCCTTCTTTCTTGGCGTGCTCTGTGAAAAAGGGCGGAGGAAGAAGCTAAAAGCAGAGGAGCCAACGCCGCTCCTGCCATTGATAACACCTCCATCCATCCATCCGTCCATCCATCATTCGAAGACACAAAAGCCAAGAGAGAAAACGAGGAAGAGGAGGAGATAGCAGGCCGTTTACCCCTCTGCCTTTTAGATAGGAAGAATCCAGTTTGGTAGTTGCGGAACTCTCCCCCTTCCCCTGTTTAGCCTCCTATAATTATGTCTTCCTCCTCCCTTTGACCCCTTCTGTATATGCACAAAGCTCTTCCCCCCCCAGCGCCCCTCGCCCTGCGCTGTCGTCCCGACACCACGACGATGAGACGGGCTGAATAGACAAGGCCCGAGGGATGCAGAGAGGTGACGGGATGGCTGCAGCTGAGGAGATGATGGTGACCGTGCGCCAGGGGAAGAAGAAGGGCAGCGGAGAGATGAAGGAAGATGACAAGGAGGAGGAGGAAGAGGCGAATCCGAGCGTCGATGCCGACAAGCTTAGCTACGAGATTTTTTCCATCTTGGAGAGCAAATTCCTCTTTGGCTATGAGGATCAGAAGCTTTGGCTCACTAAGGAGCCTCCCTTGCCCGTCTCCGATCCCGGCACGACTGCGGCTGTGGCGACGCCCTCCGTCAAGACTCAGAGGGGCAAGGTCCGCGTACTCTGCATCGACGGCGGTGGCGGCGGCGGCATGCGGGGCGTCCTCCCCGGTAAAGCCCTCGCGTACCTCGAGCAGGCCCTCAGGTCTAGGTCCGGCGATCCCGACGCCCGGATCTCCGACTACTTCGACGTCGCCGCCGGCACCGGCATCGGAGGCGTCTTCGCTGCCATGCTCTTCGCCACCCGCGACGGCTCCCGCCCACTGTTCCACGCCGATGACACCTGGCGCTTCCTTGTCGACCACGGTGAACTCCTCTTCCGAAAAGCGTCCTCTTCCTCCTCTTCGTCATCGTCCTCCCCCGCCTTCTTCCGCCGCGTCTTCCGAGGCGGGGTTGGCGGAGGAACCGCTGCGGCCACGGCGGCGATGGAGAAGGTCATGAAGGAGGCGTTCGGGGAGAGACTCACTCTGCGGGACACGGTGAAGCCGGTGCTGATCCCGTGCCACGACCTTCGCAGTTCGGCGCCGTTCGTCTTCTCGCGCGCCGACGCTTTGGAGAGCGAGAGCTTCGACTTCCGGCTGTGGGAGGTGTGCCGGGCAACATGGGCGGAGCCGGGTCGGTTCGAGCCAGCTGAAATACTGTCGGTGGACCGTGCCACCGTCTGCGTCGGCATCGACGGCGGGCTAGCGATGAGCAATCCGGCGGCGGCGGCCATCACCCACGTCCTCCACAACAAGCAGGAGTTCCCCTTCGTCCGCGGCGTCGAGGACCTGATGGTCCTCTCCCTCGGCTGCGGAGCGACCGGCGCTGCAACCGTCGTGCCGGAGGCAGACCAGCGCAGGCTCCGGCGATGGGGCGCCAAGGAGTGGACCCGGCCGGTAGCCCGGATCGCCGCCGACGGAGCCGCCGACCTGGTGGACCAAGCCGTGGCGATGGCCTTCGGTCAGTGCCGGAGCTCCAACTACGTGCGTGTCCAGGTAACTCCCCTCGCACCCAGTCTCACTTGTTGTTAACCTGCTCCCGCTCCCGGGTGCCTCTGTAGCAAACGTACACCTACAGAGGGTGATGGGGAATGAGGACCACGGTGTTAAGATGTTCCGAAGGTGCAGACTGGTCCGGCGTGGGGTCTCCCCGCGTTCATGGTTGCTTTGGGAATGCCCTGTTCTTCCTCGAATTAGAACTAAAATCTGATCTAAGGGGAAAAAACCGGATTCTCTTTATATATTTTTATCTCCTTATATACACATACATATCGGGTGTTTTGTGATTCTTGGTGGGAAGGGAGACGAGAATGCATTGTGATCAAAACTAGTTGTCCTCATATACTAGTACTAGCTGTCGATGGACGCCTCTGCCACATCTCTTGCTATGCTGCGTGATGGTGGTGGTGGTGGTGGTGAGCAGAGCAGCCTCCTGCTGCACTATTACTGTGGGATCACATGGGGAGAGAGAGAGAGCAATGACATTGCTAGAGCATTGGCTTTTAGTTTATGTTTCCCATCCCACAAACAGGGATTTGGGGGGGTCCCTGTCCCAGGCCCCTGCTCAGCCTTTCCCCTATTCTTTGTTTCAGGACATTGATCAGTTTAGCTCAGCAAAGTTACTCATGATGGTTTGCACCTTGAAAAGCTTAACCCTTTGTTCTTTAAATGACAGGAAACACCTGGTTATTACAGTTTAGCTAGAGAGCATAATTGACTTTTTCTTTAGTTTTGTTGAGATGCATTTGGTACTCAGGTGTATTTAGAGGCTATATAGCGTAAGCGAGTACACCCTACCTGCTTTGGTTTCAGTCAATCGTTCCCCTACTTTGTTGTCCTTCATAAGATGATTGTATTATAATAGCATAGCCTCTACCTTTTGCCCCGATGAAAGATCAGTGAAAAAACTGCATGCTTTCTGTTGATAAATATGTGAAGGCAGGCCGATAACTCATATGAAAGGTTTCAAATAGTGTTGAAGAAATTTATAGATACAACTAGGAAAGGTTTAAAGTGCCAATTCATTCGATAGGGCTCTCTCATTTTTCTCTCTTAGCTGATTTTTTTTATACTATGATGTGTATTTCTTTTATGACATTCTATGGTATTCTGGACATTAATTAGTTGTGTTTTGTTTTTTACCACAAGCATAGCCTTCAAGCATGGGGAGATGTGTTGTGGACGTGGATAGTGACCCAAGCCCAGCAAATGTAAAGGTCTTGTTGGAGGTAGCCGAAGAGATGTTAAAGCAGAAGAATGTAGAGTCAGTGCTATTTAGTGGGAAGAGGATCGGAGAGCAAACGAATATGGAGAAGTTGGATAGATTTGCAGGGGAGCTCGTGCTGGAGCACCAACAGAGGAGCTGCAGGATAGCTCCCACAGTTGCATTCAAGCAAGCAGCTTCCAGGTCCACGTAGACTTGTGATGGGGCTGCCCACAAGAACTAATCATCTTTTTTTCTCCTGTCATTTGCTGCTTCCAGATCCTGCTGGTTTTTTCATAGCAGAATAGCATTGATCTCTAAAAAAAAAATGAAGAAAATGCAAGGAAATTGTGGGATATTCCATTTGTTACGGTTAGGAAAGATACATTTGCAGGTTCTTCTCAAGAAATCCCTTTGTTTTCTCATTTTGTGATAATCGGTACAGTACTGCTTTGTTTCCAAGCCTAAAAAGAGAATTGTGAAGAAATTGCTTTTGTTTTAGACTTTCAGTTTCTCAAAGTTCATATTCTGTAAAAAAAATGCTCTCTGAGCTTTCTCCATTCAAGCTCTTGTAAACAAATAAATGAAAATTGCTCTATGGACTAATGTCATTTGGGTATTATCAAATATGTGTTACTGTTCTTTCTTTCACTTTGGTCTTCTTATTTAAGTGGAATCGTAACACTAACACCTAGTGGAGTAAACTGATAAAGAACAAGGTTGTTCATTCAATTACCTTTTGTATTTGCTTGTTATCTTAAAACTCTTTAGTCAATCTACCATACTACCTTTTCTTGATATTGATCTATTCCTTTGTAATAATAAAAGTTACCACACACATTCTAAGGAACTAGCTGTTTGTTAAATTGATAGTGTTTTTCATATGAAGGTTCTTTTTGAAACTGGGAGCTATCCATAGCCATGTTTTCTTCTATCAGCTGTGACAAAGTGGTCCATGAGCTGTGAACAAAGCTTCGCGCATTTAGGTATTCCTGGGGCTTTATTTTAAAATTTTTTTTTCCAGTCGACTGATTTCTTTGATTTTCTGATATAGCTCATCAATTCAAAAAGAAAAGTTTGCCAGGAGCAATCAGTGAATTAACATCAATGGATGACTGCTATTGATGGCTTATTTGCAAAATTCTAAGTTTGCTGTCACCTCACTTCAACTTTAGTTGGCAGGTTGATTAACTGATCTGCTTGCCACCAAGAACTAGATTCCTACTTTGGTAGAGAAAATCATCTTCCATTGGAAAGCTCATGATCGCTGAATGGTATGTCTTTCACATGCCAGGATGAAACTTACTACTTAGTGGTTTCATCTTGTTCAACTGTACTTGGTATGATTTTCTCCTAAGCAGACATGATCATGTATTCTAGAAAGCTGTGGGATCTTACAGAGCCTGTAGCTCAGCTTTTAATCCATTATTTGATGATTATGCCACTTTTCTGTTTGATGAATAATAAATTGCAAGTTTCTACAAGTTTCACTTAATAACATCTTCTCTTCCAGCCTGCAACTTCATTCGGTCTTGCAGAAACAACATATCCTTGAGGTGACAGTCGTTCTTTCTGTAGACACTTGAACAAGCTTTACCGATGCACTCTCCATATTTTGTTAGGTAAATCTTTTTTTCTCTCAGAAGCATCCGTATTTTGTAGGTTTCTTATGCATCATGTCATGAAGATCCAACAAAAAGATAGTAAGGAATGTTCTTGCGCATACTCCACTGTCAGAAGTGAAATGGTTTTTGTTCAAGTTATTCATTAAGCTTATTTGTCTGTTAATACTTCCTTGCATAACTTTGAGCAATGGTATTCAAGTATTGTTCATTTCTCCTTTGAAAAATTGGACTCCGACCTTGTTTTTTCTTACTCAAAATTTATGTAGATTATTGTGTTTAGGATGTGTTAAAGCTCAGTTGTCTAGCTTGACAAAGATTTATTGAGGATGACAGAAAGAGCCTTAGAAGCAACTATGACAACCAAATGAGAAAGGGACATCATGCCCTTCAACATGGTCGATTTTCCTTTTTTTTTTCTCTATATTTTCCATTAGAAAGATGAAAACCAAGTTAGAATTCCAAGGAGAGCAGGGTTTTTTTTCCCTGTAAAAGAAAGTAGAACTGTAAGGCTTTGGTTTTCACCCATAGCCTGTTATCTTTAATATTGAAGCCCCGAATAGAAGGATTTATAGAAGTCTGTGGTGTCATAGAAGATGTGGTAATACATTGAGAGAGTTCATGTGAAGGTTTGGTACCTGTTCTTTGGCAGTGACCTGTTGGTGACTTGTTTTCCAGTTTAAGGTTTCTTTGTCAATCAACTGATATTGGTCAATTAACCTGACGGCTGCTGACCTTTTCTCATTACGATTCATGGTACTTGTTACCAACCCATGTTGTTGAAACTATGAGTGTGTGGCAGCTTCCAAACTCTTGTGCTCATAATTCGTAAGAAGGAAATAAGATCACCTTTCATGTGGGAATAGCTGTAAATTCTTTGAAATATTTTGTATCAGCTGAGCATTTTGGAGGGAGTTCTAATGGGATTGTGTTCAGTCATATCTGGGTGAATTCAGATCTTACCTGACATTTTCAGGAATTTGGTTCACCACAATTCATCTTTAAGATTTCTATAATTTGAAAAAAAAGTCTTGACTTATGATGTGTAAATTGTATTTAAAATTATAAGTTCAAAGATTGAGAAAGGTGCATGCAACTTAAGTACCCAAAACAATGCAACTAAACAACTTTTTGAAGATCTCGTGGTAAGAGCCCTCGATTTCTCCTACTTGTTTGCTCGAGTTAATGGTTTATAAGACAACTTTAGAAGGTTTACGTAAGGGATGGCATTTGTGCTTAATCGTGATATGAGTTTGGTGGAGCTTCTCTTTCCCTATTCCTGAGAAATGAAAATATGGTACATTTGTCTGATATGAATAGATGAGGCTGTACATGGGGCTGTTCACTCTGAGATCAAATCTACGCAGAGGACCACGCTACAAGTATGTGTTGTGATAAAGTTAGATCCAGTGAGGTTGGTGACAGGTTGGTAGCTTGCATCCAAGTGGAGAAAAAGGATTGGGTTCTCACTCAAGCAAGGTTATTGCAGGCAGATGGTGAGGTTGTTGTTTGGCTTTGCTTGAACTTAGTTTAGAAAACATGAATACTATTATTCAAAATCCATGCAGGTGAAACTCCTAAAAAAAGGGATGGTCTAATATACAAAAAGTCCTGTCAATATAGAGTTTGGAAATGGTCAATGTATATTACTTTTTATTCCTTGTAGATAAAATTTTAGGGTTCTTGGTCCCAACCCCCAAAGAGAAAAAGGAAACATCAGTGTTAATGTGGATCTGCTTATAGCCTGTTGTTTTCTGAATGGTTTCTTCCCTCAAAAGTGTCAACCAAAGTTAATTCATGCAAGTTTTACTTGTTCTAGTTTAATCGTCAGTGCTAGTAGTTACTACATCTGGGGTTTTTGCAAAACCATGCCTTCCAATTTTAGGACTTGAAGAAAATTGACAGGTCTTCATAGATGAATGAGATTGCATAAAATTTTATAATTATTTTATAAACTACTGACTTCTTTTCTATATTGTTTATGCTGCCTCCTGATGAGGTTTTCATAGATGAATGAGATTACATAAAATTTTAGAATTATTTTGTAAACTACTGACTTCTTTTCTATATTGTTTATGCTGCTTCCTGATGAGGTCTTCATAGATGAATGAGATTGCATAAAATTTTAGAATTATTTTGTAAACTACTGACTTCTTTTCTATATTGTTTATGCTGCCTCCTGATGAGGTCTTCATAGATGAATGAGATTGCATAAAATTTTACGAGCAGGCAGGCCAGTTGCAGAATTTTCAGGTAAAATTATCCTTTCTTTCCTGTTTTTTTTTAACACAAGCATTGTCTAAAATGTTATTCCGCATCCAAATATATGAAACTGCTATATTTATGTTACATCATTTTCATGCTCATCCTCCGTTCTTTACTCATCAACTCTTTTGTTCTTCCCCACTAGAATTAGAAACTGATGCAGGAACCGAGAGGCAAAGAGAAGCCTGCAAACCAGCTTTTTCTGACATCAGTGGCAACAATGAATGATGAGGAGAAAAGAATATCACTAATGCTCCTCAAGTCCTTTCATCAAATCATGCTCGATTAGCTTCCCTCATTTGTCTCCACTCCTCAAGAAAGAAATGGGTACATGCTTTTAAGAACACACATTAGCTTCCCTCATTATGGGTTTGTCTGCTAGTTGTGCATGTAGGTGCCTTATCTGAAAAGAGGGGTTGGGGGGCTCCACAAGCATGCCTCAACTTTGAGATTTGTGCTGCCGTTTGGCTTTTCCTTTGTCTGTGAACACCAGGCTAAGAGTCTCGGTCGGCAAGTCTGACCGACCACTGGACTACTTGTGCAGCCTTTGTGGTGGGTTGCCAATTGTGGTTAGGGGCATTCAGAGTTTGCAGGACCAGCGAGGACTTTTTGTGTCCTGCTGCTGCCACTGAAACTTTCACCTTCGTCGAGTGAGAACATCCATCCTCCTCCTGCCTTTGTTACTGCAGCAGCTTTTTGAAGTAGAACCATTTCCTAGTTCTCATTGGTTCTCAACTCATCAAGTCTGCTCTGCTGCTGCTGCTGCTGCTGCTGGAATTCAATAATGAAAAATATATATTTAGGATAAATAACAATAATAACAAGGTTCTGACGGCATAGGAACCATTATATGGATATCCCTTATCATTATTAAGCTAGAATCTAAAAGATAATATTTACTTATTGTGAAGTTGTTTGATCCCAACAATTACAAAATGATTATTTACAAGGATCCTATTTATTTGGTTGAACGTGATTATTTTTTTCCCCAATTGAAAGTACAACGTTAATCGAGGAAAAAATATATTTATCCTCAGAGAACTTACCTAGACATTATTGTTATTTAATTTTCATTAGCTATCATAAGTCAACTATTACTTGAAAACTCTCATTTAAACTAATTTTATGTAAAAATAATCATCATGCCACAAATGTTAGAGGTGTATAAGTACTTTATATTTTTATATAAATTTTTAACTCAAGCAAAACTTTATTAGCCATGATTACAAAAATTTCAGTTGATGGATGTTAATGATTATATATATATATATATGTATATATATGTATATATATATATGTATATATATATGTATATATATATATATGTATATATATATATGTATATATATATATATGTATATATATATGTATATATATATATATGTATATATATATATACATATATATATATATATATACATATATATATATATATACATATATATATATATATACATATATATATATATATATATATATATATATATATATATATATACATATATATATATATACATATATATATATATATATATATATATATATATATATATATATTGTGTGTGTGTGTGTGTATAATCTTAATATTTGGAAGTATATATATTCGTAAGTATATATACTTACGAGGCATCTAAAAGATGCTATTTTGAATCAGTGAAGTCACGTGCTAGGCGCCTGGGCGAGCGCCTGGTAAGTGGGCCGGGCGGGCGGGCAATTACAACCGGGCGCGGCCCAGGCGCTCGCCTTGTCCTGATTCAAATCAGGCTGGGTCGAGCCTGGATCGAGTCAATTGCATTTGATTCTGGTTTGATTGAACCAGATGAAACAGTGTCAACACCCCCAACCCCCATCTCCCACCAAACCCCCACGAGTGCGGCGTTCTCCTCGGCCGTCTTCGTCTCCATCGGCGAACAGCGACGACGGCGTCTTCCTCCGACGGGCTCTACTTCTGGTGGCGGCGGTGCATCGAGACGCCTTCCCCCGGTAACTCCTCTCTCTCTCTCTCTCTCTCTCTGGCGGTGCAATGCCCCGTTTCTTTCCTCTACTCACTCGCAACACGCCCACCCTCCGTCTACTCGCTTGCTTTCTTTTTCTTCCCCGCGATGCAGCCCCCCTCCCCCCTTCTTCTCTATCGCAGCACACCCCCACCCCGGGAGGCGGCCCTCGCTCGCATCCTTGGGTCGGAGGCGTCTTGTTCCTGTTTTCCTCTCCCTTTCTCATAGCATCCTCTCTGCCTCTCTCTTTCACATGGCTTCTGTCTGCCTCTCCCTTCTTTCGACGACGATCTCCACCTCTCTCTTTCTTCCGGCACACCGCGCTCCTTTCCGCCTACTGTCATTCTAAGCCTTCGCCCTTGCCTTCCCCTGCCATCAGCCTCCTTCCCTTGCCTTCCCCTACTCTTAACCAACCTGCTCCTATTCTCGGTCCCCTCCCCTACAAAATTATTTTTTGTTTATAATAGTTAACTCTTATGGATGATAGTTTATTGAATAGCGTTAATTGCTTTATTTGTGACTGCTAGAATTTTGAATGGTTGATTTTGATGTCAATTTTGAATTGTAAATTTTTCCTATAATTTTGAATAATGTTAATTTTCACATTAATAATTCTTTTGTTTTGTTATTTTATTACTAGCACTTTAATATTTTGTAGACGGTTAAATGAATGTCATTTGATATTTAGTGGTGATAATTTGAATATGAAATTATATTGAACTCTTATTTTGTCTATTATATATATTTTTTATCATATTCATATTGGCGAGCGCCTTAAATGTTTTGGAACCTTGGCACCTTTTAGCGCCTAGCCCATTGTTTTAGATCTGTTTGATTGGGGAAGCAAAAGGGGTATAGTTGTTTGTAGCTTGATTCGGTTAGTAGCATTCTTTGATGATGAAGCAAGGAATGCTGTCATTGGAAATAAGCAAGGGATTAGTCAGTTTGGCTTGGTAGTGTGGCATTTGCAATGAGATTATGTTGACAATGTTTTACCTAATTAGTCTGGCAGTAGCTCTTTTTTTGTTTTTTAAGAGTCAGTAAAAGATTATCCTGAATGTTGTGCAAAATGGTCATATATTTGCTCAGTGGACGTGAAATGGCAGAGGTGAGGAATGATTTGATGAAAATGATATTTAAGGTAATGCAAAGGAAGCTACTGACATCATTAGTCGTTGACTTGGTGGCTTCAATCTGCCTTGCCTTGTTCATGATTCCTGTTCCTTAAGTTGCTCGTTGGCCACTTTATTTCTTTAATCAAATTGAAAATGCATATGCTGTCATCATTCAATTGATTTTATTAACAAGATCTGTTTTTACCAAAACATATAGTTTAATGATGATTGGCTGCCATCTTTTTAGAAAATTAAGGTATCTTAATGTAGTGTATCTTGGGTTGTATGAATCAGACTGATTTTAATATGTTTCTGTTGGTTGCAGTTTGTCTATAAGGGGACCTATACTGCAATACTAGATGGCACCACCTGCAAAAGGTATTTTTGTCTAGACTGGTTTTATTTTTGACTTGGTTTTCAGCATCTTCATATTTATTCAATATGGCAATTTACCCAAAAAAGTAGCCTCCCATTTTAAGTTTTTACCTGGCAGCGTCCCTTTTTGGCAAATTATCGTCCTGCTCGAGGATCATTAAAGCCTTCCTCCCAGCTGTCCGCCTTCAATTTCTCCCTATGTCCTCTTTCGGCAGAGGCCGAAGACCCAAGAAGAAGGTGTACCATCGTGTCCCTGAGCTCGATAAGTTTGTTGACCTCCAGAAGAAGCCCACCCTCCTCCTTCGTCTTCGTGCCATCATAGCAGCCTACAAGGATCGCTCTATCCTCCTTCGCAACCTCGAGAAGGAGGTTGGCTTCATCCAGAAATGGAACTTTCTCAACCTTATCCAGCGCCACCCCACCATCTTCAAGGTCTCTGGCGGTAGTGCCTCCCATGCCCCCATCTCCGTTCGACTCACCGACAAAGCCGAGAGGGTCTCTGTTGAGGAGGCCCGTGCGAGAGAGCTAATGGAGCCTATCATTGTGACGAACCTTAGGAAGTTGTTGATGATGTCGTTGGATTGCCAAATTCGCTTGGAGAAGATCGAGCTCATTGAGTCAGAGCTCGGTTTGCCCCCAGATTTCAAGTATTGCTTGATTCCCAAGTATCCGGAGTTCTTCTCGGTGCGAAAGGTTAATGGAATAGACTATCTTTGTCTTGAGACATGGGATTCTTCATTGGCGGTCACTGCTCGTGAGGAAAAATTGGATCTTGGACATGCTCCGATCAGGACCAAAGAGATCCCTAGAGATGGTAATATTATGGGGCCATTTGCTTTTAGATTGAAGTTTCCAGCTGGTTTTCGGCCTAACAAGCATTACCTCGAGGAAGTGGTGAAATGGCAGAAGATGGAATTTCCTTCACCTTATCTGAGTGGAAGGAGTGTTCAACCAGCCACACCACAAGCGAGGAAGCGGGCAGTCGCCATACTGCATGAGCTTCTTAGTTTGACGATGGAGAAGCGATTGACATCTGATAAACTTGATGCTTTTCATAATGAGTATCAGTTGCCCTGCAGGCTGCTGCTTTGCTTGGTTAAGAATCATGGGATCTTTTATATCACAAATAAGGGTGCTCGTAGCACTGTCTTTCTCAAGGAAGCTTATGATGGATGTACTCTTATTGATAAATGTCCTCTATTGAAATTCAATGATAGTTTTGTGGCACTCATTGGAAGGGCTTGTCTTGATCTGAATAATGCAGTGGCAGCATGATATATATTCAAATGCTTCTCTGGTGTAATGCTATTCTAGTATTCTGAGCCTAATATTTCTTCAAAAAAAAGGGAACTTGTACATGTGAGTTATTTCGGTTGAATTCTGTTATACTTGTAAATCTGAACAAAATAGTTGAATCCTAATGTTTAATGGCACCTCCAAGATAACATTCAAGCAAAGCAACATGTTCTGATGAATAGTACAGACACAATCCTAAATGATGAATTTTGTGTTGTAGTAAGAGTGGATAGATGATTAGGATATGTGATTTGACATTGTTAAGCAACATGTGTAATGGTTTGACATTGCTATGTGTATCAATTGTTCCTGTGTGTCAATAAACATTTTTGTTATGATATTTTCTGACATTGATTAGTAGTTTATATATATGTTTGATACTCTTAATATATTTGTTTGCACTTGGTAAATGTGGGTTATCAAACGTGTTTGATGCTGTGTAAATTTTATGTGTCGAGCTTCGTAGGATTGGTGCTTGATAGTCTTATCTGAATTTGTTATACTATATTTCTATGACTTTAGGAACATATATATTGAAAATTGATACGATTTCAGCATGAATAAGCAAATGAGTGTAATGGAATTCATTTGAGCTGTTAGGGTATAAGCAATAATACTTCATGGTGGGCAATGAATTTGGATGGAACCTAAAACACTTTTTGGTGTCCATTATTAGTTGGCAAGTTGAGGTCAGATAATTTGTTCCCTTCCTTTTGTTATAGTTAAGGTTTTCTTCCTAAAGCATCAGGTGGGCATGATGGTTTTCAAATTTTACATTTCTACTGATAATGGTCACTGCTAAAGTCTTTGAAAGTATGCTAACATTCAGTTTTCTAAAGGGTGTAATTTGACCCATTATTGTGTATGATTATTCTGCTCTCTTCATTCCAGGAAGTGGACATGCTTGAACTGTCTAAGCTACTTTTCTATTTTCGGTTGAAGACATCTGTGAGTTATAATTGTGTTCTTATGTATTTTACAATATACTTTTTTTTGTATATCAAGAAATGTGGTAATGGCTATTAATCCATTCTGGGAGTTGCTCTGTCTTTGTGGCCTCAAATAGTTGGGTTTGGTTTAGGGCATTATTATGAGTTGATTATTTTTATGCAATTAGATTTACTGCTGCGTCATTCTTAAAGATAAATGCCAGAAATTCGTAGCATAGATGTAGTTCGTACCACTGTCAATGGTAGTACATGGAATCATGTTCAGCCTGTAGTCATTTCAGTATGTTGCCGGTGCTTGCATTATCTTCATGAAAAAATGCTTGTAACAATAAAATCGCTGAGCGAGTGTTGTGGATGTCTTTGGTTATTCAATGCGGGATTCTGATTGTTTAATCCTAGATTTATTTAGCAACTGTCGTGAATTGTATGTTTTCTTTATACATTCAGTAGATAATAAATTAAATTATTGAGCAGAAGATTCAGTTTGACTTGATCATTGGATATTCATGAATTTGAAAGATCAGTGGTTTGAAGTAAAAGCTCCTGATTTCTCCCTTGTGTTATGTATGTTCTGAAACTTCACTAAATTGATGTAAGTTCCAGCTAATTACCGTCATAGATAAGCAGTTGGTATTTTGTAGTGCCTGTTGTCAAGATATTGTCTGGTACAACTATTTTATATTGTCACTTTGAAGAATCAAGAAAGAGGTCAGAAACACTAAATTTATTTTCTGTCAATTTTCTGATACCACTATTTTTGTTATTTCTTTGAAGCATCAAGAAAGGGATTAGAAACACTGCCTTTACAAGTCTTTGTTTTAGTCAGAGACTGAACAGTTATTTATGGGTTCTCAAGTAGTATCCTGTTGTCTTTTATTTATACCGATTGTTGCTGCGTTAGCTTTTGTTAATTTGTGCCTCAATCTACTGGCAGCTTCCCCCGAGAAGAAGACTGATGGCAAAACACAGGCATTGGTGGTTGGAAGAAGATTAGGACCTCTGTTACTTTTTCACTGACAGAGGTGAGAGAGCCCAAGTATCCGAGAATTAGTGCCCCACCATGAAACAAGCTTGATCACTATCAACCGAGATTGCAATGAAAAAGACGGAAGACAACAACACACCAGCTGTGAAGGAGATGTATGACATCCAGCCAGCCAAAGAAAGTGAATACTTTGATGAGGTCAGTGTAGGTTTTCTTCTGCATGAGCTGCTGCTACACGCATTTATAGTTTCATTAAACACATTTATATTTTTGTTATTTGATGTGCTGATGTAGTGAGTAATAGACTCTGGTTGTTCGCCGTCCTAGAATTCTTATTTAGACAGTTCATATCATCAGTATATAATGTTTTGATGTAAGATTTTAATTCTTTTATGTTTTAACATTAGCATATTGTTCTTTAGAGCTAAGGTTAAAAATAAAAAATAAAAAATATTTCCGTGACTCTACCACTCTATCAATTCTGTTCCACTTAATTTTTTCTTTATGATTATATATATTTACAGTTAAGAAATGAGAAATCGCATGATTATAATACATGTTGCAAATAAAGTAGACATCATCTAAGACAACCATCAACTTGATTCTGTATAGTGAAGCTGCATTTGGAATCTAAATCTATAAGGGATTTTGGCTTGTATTATTTTTATTTTTTATTTTTTTAAAAACAGTTCAATTATCTTATTTGAAGCATTTTTCTTCTTTTATCCGAACACAGGGCAGGAATTTTGTGGTATCATCAAAAGCTCGTTTCTTGGTCCTTCAATATTAAAGACATGAACTGTGAGTCGTATCATCCATGACACCTTTGGATCGCCAGAACATATGACGTCACGGTGAGAGAGAAAAATCTTACAAACAATTCTTCTCTCTAGAAAAGAGAAGAAGATGACAACTAGAAGGGTAACATTCTATAGAAAAGATAAAGCTATAAATTATAAAATTCTTATCACAATAGCTATAAATTATATATATTTAATCATTAAGTAGACTACTTTTCTAAAAGACTTAGATTAAGCTTCTTTTTTTTTTTCATGCCTGGGTATAAATTTTATAAACTTAATTAAAATGCATTGAGCTTCGTTAATGATACTATGTAGCTTTTTTATTAATGGTGATAGTGGCAGATCAAATAGTTCTCGACATATTCGACATAAAAAAAATTAATTTATTTTTTAAATTACATTATCTATAAACATTTTGGTAGTATTTTTAGGATCTTTCATAAATTCTATACTTTATTCTAGTATTTTAAAAAAGTTTTTAATTTACATTATTAAGATAGAATATAACATATATTATAATTCAATAAATCTACATTCCATATAATGATTCAAAATAAAAAAAATTTTACCGAAGTCTTCATCATTCGATCACTCAATAATAGGATCTTTCCCTTGATACCTCGTCCTCACTCTTCTCATGGTTGTACTTGTTAGGATCGAGAGCACTAAGAGGGGGGGTGAATTAGTGCAGCGGATATCTTTTAGCGATTAAAAACAAAAGCTGCGTTCGTTCGATAAAAATCAGTTTTGAAGCAAAAGCCGACTCAAAGATAACTTATGACTAAGTGCAGTTTACGTCTAAACGTAGTTTACGTCTAAACACAATTTACGTTTAAATGCAGTTTGCGTCTAAATGCAGTTTTACGTCTAAACGCAGATTTACGTCTAAACGCATATTTACGTCTAAACACAGATTTACGTCCAAACTCAGTTTACGTCTAAAACGCAGTTTTACGTTTAAACGTAGTTTACGTCTAAACGCAGTTTTACGTCTAAAATGCAGATTTACGTCTAAACGCAGATTTACGTCTAAACGCAGATTTACGTCTAAACGCAGTTTGCGTCTAAGCGCAGTTTGCGTCTAAACACAGTTTGCGTCTAAGCGCAGTTTACGTCTAAACGCAGCTTACGTCTAAACGCAGTTTGCGTCTAAGCGCAGTTTACGTCTAAACGCAGTTTGCGTCTAAACGCAGTTTGCGTCTAAACGCAGATGACAGTTTGCAGTTCTAAATGAAATCAAGACGTAAACGTAAACTGCACAGAACCTTGTTCGTAAAAGCGCAGAAGACAGTTTGCAGTTGTAAATGAAATCAAGACGTGAACGTAAACTGCACAGAACCTTGTCCGTAAAAAAGGCGCAGAAGATAGTTTGCAGTTGTAAGTGAAATCAAGACGTAAACGTAAACTGCACAGAACTCATTCGTAAAAGCGCAGAGAGACAGTTTGCAGTTTGTAGATGGAATCAAGACGTAAACGTAAACTGCACAGAATTCGTTCGTAAAAGCGCAGAGAGCAGTTTGCAGTTTGTAAATGGAATTAAGATGTGAACGTAAACTGCACAGAACTCGTTCGTAAAAGCACAGAGAGCAGTAGCTATGTAGGAGGTTTGCAGTAATGATAAAGTGCTCAAAATAAACGCAAACCAGAGATTTAGAGTGGTTCGGTCAGTCTTGACCTACTCCACTTTTGGCTTCCTCCACCGGCGAGGTCACCGACGTCAACTAGGAGCCTTCCTTCAATAGGCGAAGGCCAACTACCCTCTTACAGATTCACTCCTTTTGACGGGCTCAGGAGACAACCCTTACAAATGTTTTCTCTCCTCTCTTTACAACTCAAACTTGAAGAACAGAAGGAGGAGGAAAACTAGCAGTTTTGAGCTCTAAGAACCACTGAAAAGATCAAGATTTCGGCTTGAGTTCTTGCTCTTTCAGTGCTGAATGGGTGGGGTATTTATAGGCCCCAACCCAGTTCAAATTTGGAGCTCAAAACGATCAAATCCCGGAATTCCGGGATCAGGCGGTTGCACCTCCTGACTGGAGAGGTTGCACCGCCTGGCAGAGCTCGAAGACTGAGCTCAGGCGGTGCCACCTCTTGACAGAGGCGGTTGTACCTCTCTGCCAGAGCTCGAAGACTGAGCTCAGGCGGTGCCACCTCTCTGTCAGGGAGGTTGCACCGCCCAGCTCAGGCGGTGCCACCTCCCGGCTGGGGCGGTTGCGCCTCCCAGCCTCGTTGGAAGACTTAGCCTGGGCGGTGCTACCTCCTGGCTGGGGCGGTGCCACCTCTTTCACTATTTCAGCTCACTTGGTTTGGCTCCAAACTTGGCCCAAACCAGTCCGAACTTGGGCCTAATTGGCCCCTACTTGGGTTATAGGATTAACACCTAATCCTAACCCTAATTAATGTGCTAACTATGATTTTAAAGACATTTTCTAAGCTATTACAAAGTCCGCAAGTCAAGACTTCTTCTAGCGAGCTTTCGACGAGCTTCTTCGGCAAGCTCCGATCTTTCTCGGCGAGCTCCGCGAACTTCCAACGAACCTTCCGGCGAGCTTCCGAAAATCCTTCGGCAAGCTCCCAACTCATTCTCGGCTAGTTCCGGTAGCATTCCCGATGAACCTTCGGACTTCCGTCGAACTCTCGAACTTGCAACAAATCCTTCGCGCTTGACTCCGACACTTTGTTTCGCTTTATGTCTTCATCGTTATCATAGTTAATCCTGCACAATTAAAGCAAAACTTCGATCGAGACAATTAATCCTAAGCAATTAACCAAGTTGTCCGGCATGTCATTGGTCCCTCGACGCTTCGTCTGATTCTTCGGCGCATCGTCCTCTCCTGCGGCCTATTGCCCAATCGGCCAGTTGACTTCACAACTCCGATATCCTTGGCACAATACCCGCTCTTCTTGGCCCGATGCCCGAGTCCACGACCCGAAGCCTTCTGTCGATACGTCGACCGATCCACCGGCCCGACGTCCAATCTTCTGACATGTTCCTCCGGCACAACATGATGTTCCTGCTTTAATTGTCTCATCCTGATCAAAGCATCCTGCGTCACTCAAAACGCAGATTAAATCATAAACATATATCAAGTAGTTTCATCATCAAAATACGAGATTCAACAATCTCCCCCTTTTTGATGATGACAACTACTTGATGACGGAGTTAAACTTAACTCCCGGAGTTTAAACAAACTCCCCCTATCAATATGCCATATTGATAGAACCTTGAATTCAAACTGAATTCAAGTCATTGCAATATTCATCATGAATACTTGCAACACGTCAACATGAACTTATGCATAAACTTATGCATAACATGTCATGTCATCAACATACTTCTCCCCCTTTGTCATCAACAAAAAGGAGAAGTACCACAATCAAGTGTTTGTGATATTGGTTCAACTCATTGCATGAAAAACATAATATCAAGTTTTATCATCATGCAGTTTTGAAGCCAAAAAATTTAGCAAATGTTATATCATGCTTCGAACATTCAAGCTATCAAGATTTAGATATGCAAGTTTTACAGTATACAAGATAGCACTTTTAGAACATGCAAGCTAGCAATTTAGAGATGTTCAAGAAAGCAACTCTTGCTTCTTGAGATATGCAAATTTGTCAAGTTTTGCTAGATGTGCAAGTTAGCATTTTTGCCTCTTGAGATAGGCAAGATAGCACATTTGCTTCTTTTGAGATAGCAACTTTTCGCTTCTCTTTAGACTACAAGCTAGCAATTTTTTTTTTACGATATATAAGTTAGCAAAAACTTCGAAAGCAAATGCAAGATAACTTTCTTGTGTAGGCTCATGATTATTGCTTCCTATTGTAATGTGCAGGTTGCAAGTCTTGCTTCTTGAGATATTCAAGATGGTGATGTTCAAGAAGACAACTTTTGCTTCTTGAAATAAGCAAGTTAGCAATCTTTGCTACTTAAGATAGGCAAGCTAGCAATCAAGTTTTTTGCATCTTCTTGACTTGTGCAAGCTAGCTATCTCCCCCTTTGTCATTGTCAAAAAGAAAGGAAGAATACAGTTTTGTAGTTCTTTTTCCTTTTACAACGATTTCAAAATCATGACAAAGGATGAATAATCAAGTTATGAATGTCAAGACAATTTTTCATCATGAATATTTTATCATTGCATTATCATAAGTTGAAGTATTACATGTATAATATCATATCATCATTCATAATTACATTAATGTTTCAATATAGCAATTTCTTCTCAAAATGTGTAACTTAGCACTCATCATGATTTACATCATATGCAATACATCACATCATAATTAGAAAGCACAAGTATTGCATGCATAATTGCAAATCATAAATGTTTCATATCATGATGGTATCAATTTTGTCAAATTATATCCTACCATGCATGATCAATAACTCCTCATTTGTATTTCATGCATTATTTCATTTCATCTCATAAGGAATATCAAGAAAAGTTATTGGATGAGGAGATAAATATTTTATGAATACACGGAATTGTATAAAAATCATATCATAAGTGTTTCGTGTATTCATATTATCACATGAAGCATATTATCATTTTTGAGATTCATAACATGAATAACGTTATTACTATTTCATCAAAATCAATTTCGAGATTCACACAATATCATGAAATCATTAATCTCGATAAGATGGGAAAAGCATTTTCTTTTTAAGTGATTCTTTTAACACATCATAAAAAACTCATTCATAACTCAAGTGATTTACAAGATATCATAAATGAATTTATCACTTGTATTTCATCAAAATCGAGAACTCTAGAGATAGAAAATGATTGAAGCATTAATGCATGATTCATATTTAAAGTGTATCTTATGTCGTAAATACGAATCAAGCTTTTGTCAAATCTGAAATCATCCTCAAAATTACGTTCAATAAATTCATGTATGACAAGCATGGATTTATTGAAAAATCAATAAGATAGAGGATTACATTTCAAGTGTTCATCAATTGTAGCATTTCATCATATGGTAAGATATCAATGCGTAAAAGTGTGAAGCAAGATTTTGTTTGATATCTTGATACAGGGCATGATGTACATATTTCGAATATTTTAGCAAGTGTAGCATTGCATCACATGGTAAGATATCAGCTCGTATGATGCAAATTTTTGTTTGATATCTTGATACAGGGCATATAGCAATGATAGCAATCATATATTTCTTGGTGATGCAAGCATGGGATAATCATAGCATAGTGTTTATAGCATCAATTCATATATTTCTCCCCCCTTTTTTTTTTAAGTGTTTCATCTTAAGTGATCAATTTCATGTTAGCATGCCTGTTCATTTATGCCAAATGAAAACATGCATCAACGTTTAGGATCATGAAATGAATTTCATCATAAAACCATCAATCACAAAAATCATCATGTATAACTTTAAAATCTCAAATCTTTATTCTTATGTCAAAATCATACATCATATTTAACAAACAAAGACAATGAAAAATATCAAGCCTTCCAGACAAAAGCCGTGTATCGTCATTGAAAAGCAATATGAAAATCATCAAAATATACATTCTTGCTTCTCAAGCACATAAATAAGATTTAATCTCACTAGGTGTACAATCATTAGATTTCTATCTTGCATTAACATAAGACATGCAATTTTCATTATCATTTTCAAAATTACAAGCATGATCATATTTTTGAATTTTCATTATTAAATTATTAAAAATGTAATTTTCAAGAAAATTTAAAGAAAAAGAAAAATGCATCATGAAAAACATCATGTAATTTCGAAGTAAATTAAAGGCATTTTGATTACCTCAGCGTCGAAAGGCATAAAGGCGTAGTTTGCCACCTCGCCTTTGTTGATTTTCTCCTTGTCTTCAGAGGAGCTCGATTCATCCCAATTTTTGTTCTTCTTCTTGCGTTCAAAGCAAGTAGTTCCGTTCTTTTTACTTTTTAATTTTTGTTTCATTTGTAGTTTAAGTTCACCATCACTTGAGCTTATGCTCGAGTGGTCTTCAAATGTTCTATGTCCCAAATCCTTCCTGTTTTTTGGAAGGTGGTTCTCAAGTTCTTCACGTGCATTGCACGTCATTTCATATGTGATCAATGAACCAATTAGTTCTTCAAGTGGAAATTGGTTCAAGTTTTTCGATTCTTGAATAGCAGTTACTTTTGAATCCCAAGTTTTAGAAAGTGAGCGCAAAACTTTGTTAACGAGTTCAAAATCCGAAAAGCTTTTACCAAGTGATTTTAAACCATTGACGACATCCGTAAAACGGGTGTACATGTCAACAACGGTTTCGCTTGGTTTCATATGAAAAAGCTCGAAATCATGTAGTAAGATATTAACTTTCGAGTCTTTGACTCTACTAGTTCCCTCATGCGTGATTTCAAGAGTGCGCCAAATATCGAAAGCCGTTTCGCACAAAGAAACCCGATTGAACTCATTTTTGTCCAAAGCACAAAATAAGGCATTCATAGCCTTTGCGTTTAAGGAGAAATACTTCTTCTCCAAATCCGACCATTCGTTCGTCGGTTTAGAGGGAAGTTGAAAACTGTTTTCAACGATATTCCATAAATCCAGATTTAGAGAAATCAAGAAAACTCTCATTCGAGTTTTCCAATAAGTATAGTCCAATCCGTTAAAGAACGGTGGACGAAAGATCGAAAAGCCCTCTTGAAGAGCCATTTCTCTCGGGTGTAAATCCGAAATGAGAAATACCCCGCTCTGATACCAATTGTTAGGATCGAGAGCACTAAGAGGGGGGGGTGAATTAGTGCAGCGGATATCTTTTAGCGATTAAAAACAAAAGCTGCGTTCGTTCGATAAAAATCAGTTTTGAAGCAAAAGCCGACTCAAAGATAACTTATGACTAAGTGCAGTTTACGTCTAAACGTAGTTTACGTCTAAACACAATTTACGTTTAAATGCAGTTTGCGTCTAAACGCAGATTTACGTCTAAACGCAGATTTACGTCTAAACACAGATTTACGTCCAAACTCAGTTTACGTCTAAAACGCAGTTTTACGTTTAAACGTAGTTTACGTCTAAACGCAGTTTTACGTCTAAAACGTAGATTTACGTCTAAACGCAGTTTGCGTCTAAGCGCAGTTTGCGTCTAAACACAGTTTGCGTCTAAGCGCAGTTTACGTCTAAACGTAGCTTACGTCTAAACGCAGTTTGCGTCTAAGCGCAGTTTACATCTAAACGCAGTTTGCGTCTAAACGCAGTTTGCGTCTAAACGCAGATGACAGTTTGCAGTTCTAAATGAAATCAAGACGTAAACGTAAACTGCACAGAACCTTGTTCGTAAAAGCGCAGAAGACAGTTTGCAGTTGTAAATGAAATCAAGACGTGAACGTAAACTGCACAGAACCTTGTCCGTAAAAAAGGCGCAGAAGATAGTTTGCAGTTGTAAGTGAAATCAAGACGTAAACGTAAACTGCACAGAACTCATTCGTAAAAGCACAGAGAGACAGTTTGCAGTTTGTAGATGGAATCAAGACGTAAACGTAAACTGCACAGAATTCGTTCGTAAAAGCGCAGAGAGCAGTTTGCAGTTTGTAAATGGAATTAAGATGTGAACGTAAACTGCACAGAACTCGTTCGTAAAAGCGCAGAGAGCAGTAGCTATGTAGGAGGTTTGCAGTAATGATAAAGTGCTCAAAATAAACGCAAACCAGAGATTTAGAGTGGTTCGGTCAGTCTTGACCTTCTTCACTTTTGGCTTCCTCCACCGGCGAGGTCACCGACGTCAACTAGGAGCCTTCCTTCAATAGGCGAAGGCCAACTACCCTCTTACAGATTCACTCCTTTTGACGGGCTCAGGAGACAACCCTTACAAATGTTTTCTCTCCTCTCTTTACAACTCAAACTTGAAGAACAGAAGGAGGAGGAAAACTAGCAGTTTTGAGCTCTAAGAACCACTGAAAAGATCAAGATTTCGGCTTGAGTTCTTGCTCTTTCAGTGCTGAATGGGTGGGGTATTTATAGGCCCCAACCCAGTTCAAATTTGGAGCTCAAAACGATCAAATCCCGGAATTCCGGGATCAGGCGGTTGCACCTCCTGACTGGAGAGGTTGCACCGCCTGGCAGAGCTCGAAGACTGAGCTCAGGCAGTGCCACCTCTTGACAGAGGCGGTTGCACCTCTCTGCCAGAGCTCGAAGACTGAGCTCAGGCGGTGCCACCTCCCGGCTGGGGCGGTTGCACCTCCCAGCCTCGTTGGAAGACTTAGCCTGGGCGGTGCTACCTCCTGGCTGGGGCGGTGCCACCTCTTTCACTATTTCAGCTCACTTGGTTTGGCTCCAAACTTGGCCCAAACCAGTCCGAACTTGGGCCTAATTGGCCCCTACTTGGGTTATAGGATTAACACCTAATCCTAACCCTAATTAATGTGTTAACTATGATTTTAAAGACATTTTCTAAGCTATTACAAAGTCCGCAAGTCAAGACTTCTTCTAGCGAGCTTTCGACGAGCTTCTTCGGCAAGCTCCGATCTTTCTCGACGAGCTCCGCGAACTTCCAACGAACCTTCCGGCGAGCTTCCGAAAATCCTTCGGCAAGCTCCCAACTCATTCTCGGCTAGTTCCGGTAGCATTCCCGATGAACCTTCGGACTTCCGTCGAACTCTCGAACTTGCAACAAATCCTTCGCGCTTGACTCCGACACTTTGTTTCACTTTATGTCTTCATCGTTATCATAGTTAATCCTGCACAATTAAAGCAAAACTTCGATCGAGACAATTAATCCTAAGCAATTAACCAAGTTGTTCGGCATGTCATTGGTCCCTCGACGCTTCGTCTGATTCTTCGGCGCATCGTCCTCTCCTGCGGCCTATTGCCCAATCGGTCAGTTGACTTCGCAACTCCGATATCCTTGGCACAATACCCGCTCTTCTTGGCCCGATGCCCGAGTCCACGACCCGAAGCCTTCTGTCGATACGTCGATCGATCCACCGGCCCGACGTCCAATCTTCTGACATGTTCCTCCGGCACAACATGATGTTCCTGCTTTAATTGTCTCATCCTGATCAAAGCATCCTGCGTCACTCAAAACGCAGATTAAATCATAAACATATATCAAGTAGTTTCATCATCAAAATACGAGATTCAATAGTACTAGAATTACTGTTGTTGCTTGGGACCATTGTAACACTTTAACCTTGATTCTCGTTAGTGTTATATTCAATAAGGTCTAAGAAGTTGTCGACCTCGATTGAGAGTGAGAGCGCCACAGTGTTCTAGTTGTTGCCCTTCAAAGGATCGAGTGGAAGCCTCCTCTTATTTGTCGTCCTCGTGTTTTGATTCGTTGAGGCCCATTGGATGCTAATGTGGTAGGGATGGGTGAGGCTAGGGTAGACGATGAGGCCGCCACTGGCCAGGGCGGGGATGATAGGACAATGGGCGAGCAAGTTAGAAAGAGGGGCGATGATAGGTCCTCAAGAAAGCAAAGGGAATGAAGAAAGGCGCCCTAGCTATTGCCCTTCACAGGTTCAAGAGGTAGCCGCCTCCTCTTCATCGTCCTCACACTCCGATTCGTCGAGGCCCACTGGGACATTGATGTGGTAGGGGATGGTGAGGGTAGGGTAGATGACGAAGTCGTCGTTGGCTAAGGTGAGGCTAATGGGGTGACAGGCGAGGAAATAAGGGAGATGATTGGTCCTCAAGAAAGTGGAGGGGAGGAGGAAAGTGACACTTTGAGACGGTGCCCTGGTCGTTGTCCTTCATAGGTTCAAGAGGCAACCTCGTCATATAGAAATAGGGGTAATTATTGGTCCTTAAGAAAGTAGAGGGGGGGAGAAAAGCATCGATCGGAGGCAACTTGGATCTCCTTTGGAATGCGACCAACGCCATCATTGGTCTAGTTGTTGCCCTTCACAAGTTCGAGAGCCAGCCTCCTCCTCTGGAAACAAGGGCAATGATTAGTCCTCAAGAAAGCAGAGGGGAGGAGGAAAACGGTCATAATTGAAGGTGGTGCTCAGATCTCCTTTGGAACGTCACCAGTCTTGTGCACCGTTGATGTCGTCACTGGTCTACCGTCCATAGCGTAACCGAAGGAGAGGGAATTGGAGGGGAGAAAAGCGGTAAAAAGTTTCTATGAAAGCCGAAGAAAAATTCATATGAAGTTAATAATTTCAAAGATAATAAAATTATTTTTTTTACCATTTTCATTTATGTCATTTTTACACTGCCCATGCCATTTCTTCGATCCATGAATATGAGAGGTTAAATATTTTAGTGTCAGGCAGGTATCTTAATACTATTTTTTAAAATATAAGAATTAAGATATTAATTATAATTAATTATAAAAAAATATATAATTAGCCCCTTATTAATATTGAGCCACTCGCAAAAACTTAGTTCATTTGTAATTCTACTTGATACAACACTCTCCTAAATTAGGGATGATAGATATCATTTAAATGGAATTGGGGCATCTTTTGATCTGGTTTAAATAGAACTTTAATTTGGGGGCCGTTTAATTAGTGGATTTTGGATTTGACTAGCATTAATTTCTAGACGGAATCAACATTTAGCATTACGACTTACCAACGTGACTTGGCGACGAAGCACGTGACGATGCCTTTGTTTAAGCGTGTCTTGGATTTCATCTAAATCACCGTAAAAAGCGATCACATCTGCGACTCGTGCGTTGCACCAGGCAGCAGCATTTCCGTAGGCGGTAGCCAAAGGCCCCAAGCGCTTCGTCCCCCGGATCTCCCCCCGAGCCCTCCCCTCGCCCCAGAGACGAAGGGGGACGCCTACCTCTCTCCCACGCAATTTGCCGCAGAGAGAGAGAGAGAGAGAGAGAGAGAGAGAGAGAGAGAGAGAGAGAGAGAGAGAGAGATCGGCAGCGGCGAAGATGTTGAGCAGCTCCTCTCCTCCCCAGCCGCTCCAAACTGGAGTGAGTACTCTGTCTGTTTTTCCTCGCATTTCTTGATTCCACCTTGGATCCCCTACGCTGGATCTGATCTTTGGATTGCTGGATCGGATCTCATTTCGATAGCTCTTTCGGCCTCCGATCAGACACCGATTATGTGTGAATTTCGTCACCATATTCGGGATTGGCTTCGTGACTTTTAGCATCGAATATGCGCCATTTGATTTCTGAAAACTCCTTTTGGGGAGTAAAATACTCTTTTCTTCTTTGATTCTTGAATTAGCCGTACAGGAGATTTGTTGTTATAAATGATTAGGCCTTCTGTGACTCCAAGGATTAGATTTTTGGTCTTCTGATGAAGTCCTAAACAAGATTCACAGATTTACTCGTTTAACTTTGATTAAAATGATAGACAAATCAATTAAGGAGATGATGCATTAGTTGTTCCATCCTTCATGTGTCGGGCTATCTAATTTTCAGTGTTTAAGCTTCTCTGCTTACCTTTTTGGTAGATTGTTGTAATGTTTCCGGCATGAAACCCTGATTTCGATGGGAGCCTACACATGACAATTGGAGAGCAAAAAGAAAAAACTTTTCCTGTTTGTATGTGTCTGGGCGGGCATGCAGGCATGGACCAGGGGTGTTTTTGGATAAGATGATGGCTAAAAAAAGTTTAACAAACTAAAGAAGAAGATAACTTGAATAGCAGGCCAAACATTCGTTGATATCTAACTTACACTCTTGTCATTCTCATTTAAAGCATTAAATATAATTCCAAACAACCTACTAATGTTTGACTGACTTATTACATCTGATTCATAGTTCCTGGTATGTTCAAGTACCTAGAGATAATGTATTCAGAAACTTAAAAAATTGTTTTTTTTGTTAATTTCAGGCCAATATTTGGAATATAAATTTCAGATGTTACTTATAATTTGCAGATTTTGCGGTGATTTAAACAAATTTTGATTAGAGTAATTGCACCCCTTGGTAGGATATCTTGAATGATTCTTGTTAAGATGTTCTATTAGATTATTTCCTTATAACCTTTTGCATTTCACAGTGCCCCCACTTCACCATTGCTACATTAGTTGGCTTTGTTTTGGTTAAAAATAGTCAAGTGATCATCCAAGGGGCTAGGGAAAAATAAATTTTTGTCCAGGGAAACTGATAGATTCGAGGATTGTAGATGATTGTGTTCCCTTTTTTAATGGGTTAATCCAAGGTGATCAACATGTAGAAAAAATACCAATTTTTTGTTTGATAGTAAAATAGGATCCAAATCTTTATTATGACATTAGAACTATGAGAGGCCAATTTCTACAGAAGAGGTTAATAAGCCAGTTACACTCTCCGGGACTCAAAATTAATGTGGTCTATCGCATGACTTAGATTCTTTAATTAGAATAACTATCATAAGACTTTCAAATTTCAGTTGTATCCAGAAATAACTTTCTTTGACTAAAACAACTTTCTTGATGGAATTATCTTGAAAGCTACTCATAGTTTTGAATGGAAAAAAACCCTAAACATTGTTGCTTGGAGGATTAGTCATAAAGAACACTGAAGGCAATTGGTATAGTGCAAATTGCATGATGATTATGTTGATCATGGATTGTAGAATACAACCATTCTAGTCCAGTTACAAGGTCTAGGCATGGATCATCAGATCTTGGTAATCCTAGGCATGGTACCAGGCATGCAATCATTTTCATTTTTAGCAAGTTTCTGTCACTGAGGATGAGAAAGAGCATGGCTAAGCATGTATAATGCAGTTACTAGCAAACCTGCCAAGGAATTGGTCATGCTATTTTAAGGTGATCTAACACCCTCACTCCATTTGCAAATATTTAAATGGGCATTGGAAGCCAAACCATCATCAAAATAACAGGTGTCTGTGGATCCATCTGCAAAGCTTCTTTCTGCTTCAGGCTTGATAGTTCAGGTCAGCAACAATACCATATCATCTTCCACAACCACAGTGATTTGGAATGCCAACTTATTTTGGAAATCATGGGTGGTTAATGGAGATCCTTATATAAAATCTTTTTCATGGATCATCAGCTCCTAAAAACTCTGGGCATGTTGATATATGACACACACACCATAATTGCGTGATAGAGTTGACACTCTGCAGTAGGTCTCTCATGCAGAATTGTTACGAGACCTGGTCATGATATGATTAAAGGGATTCAATACCTTCTCTATTTTTTGGCAAACCGAATGACCAGGATGTTGACTCATTTGCAAAATACATGAAAGAGCATAACCAGATCATCGAGCCTTATCTTGTTTGTCCTTGTGGATCCTAGTTTGCTAACCTCATATTGTTTTATGTGGGACTTCTAGCTAAGATATTACCTTTTTTCCTGTATTGTACATGATGCAAATTACTGTAGTTGCTACTCTAGTGATAGTGAAAGGCCTAGTCTGTGAATTCTTTTGGAAGAAATATTTAGTCGTCGGAAAATTTAGTGGATTACCTTTCAATTGCAAGGATACATGGTCCATAGGCCAAATTCGAATATTTTCATCATGCATATGTAAGGCCCCCTTGCTTTTGTTAGTTATTGCTATCATTCTATAGATACTAGAGCAACGTAACTTTAGCTTTAGGAATCTTCACTGGTTTGAAACTTGAATATAAAAAAATGCTCGAACACCTGTATGGACAAGTAAAGAAATGCATCATAAGAATTTTACTCCATGATACAAACTACAAAGAAGCTTTTGCTTTAGATTTGTGGAAAACAAATTTAGCCAATGACAAGGGAAAATGCATTGACAGCATTATAAATGCCTCAGAATCTTTGTTTGCTATGATATGGACAAATACAGTTATGGTTGACCTTCTTTTATCTTGATTTTGTATAGTATTTTCTTGCTGTATTTCTGTATAAATTGCTCTTAGTTACAAAATATAATTTAAATGTTCATTCAGTTACTGAAGTCTACACTTTTCTATTCTTCTATCTATTTTTTTTGGAAATTCATCACAAATTTATAATGCTACATTTTCTAAATGCAGAGCAGCAGCTTTTATACAGGGTTTACTCGATTGTGCAAGGGCCTAGCTGTGATACTAGTTTTAGGACATGTTTTGCTTCAGATCTTTCCTTCAGCTCTCCCTTATGTTGCTCTTATTCCCTCAAGGTAGCAATTGGAGTTCCTAATATGCTTATTATGCAGGATAAAAATGCATATACTTTATATGCTTACATGGACAATGCATATGTATGGATATACATATATTTTTTTTCTACAATGTATATGCATCTATGATGTTGTTGCCCAGAATGTGTTTTTTTCCTTTTACTTAAAGTCTTTTAATCCATCTTTTCTTTTTAAAAGAGTGCAAATTTGCTTTTTTAAAAAAAATTAAAACCTTGCTTCTTTTTTACATTGACTTTTTGACATTGACAATAACTTTAGATTAGGAAGTACAATTTAATTGATATAGAAAATTAATGGAATTAGATGGAGGAAGAGAAGGTTCCCTTTAGTAGGGTTGGATTTGTGGTTGCAATTATGATAGCACCTTCATTATATACGCAGGCCAATGTTGAGGAAAAATTGTATATTGCATTACTAGCCTAGCCACTGTTTTGATCTTTTTGTAAAACTAGATATATGAACAGAAATGCAACTGTTTTGATGGAAGAAATGTCTTTTTATATTCCTTGGGTATTATGCATGATCTATGTGGAGTCGCCTTTCATATTCTCTTTTATATACTGGAAATGTAGTATTTCTTTATTATATTGCGAGGCTTTGAATGTCTTCTAGTGTCCAATAATTGTTGATCTAAATGACTCGGGTTGTGTGCTTCCTTGTGAAAAATTGTCATAATTATTTATGCTGAAGTTTTTTCTGCTTTTTCTAGCACAATTCCGTTTGCATGGAACCTCATCACTGCTGGTTACATTGAACAATCACTTATAGGGGTAAGCTTTGTCGCTTTTTTCTCTTATGTCTTCTCTTTGTCAAATGAATTCTATTTGCATTGGGCATGCTTATTTTCTCTTACATCACTATTTTTAACAATTCTCATCTAAAAAGAAATAGGAAACAAGAGTAATAATTACTGATGAATTCCTGGCCTAGAATTTTAATTAGATCCTTATCTTAGTGTTGCATTTGTCAGAGGTAAGTTCCTCTTTCTGGAGCTTTGCTTGTAACTTCAAACCGGGAAGAGAGAAATTAATTGCAGTTTTGCCTTAAAAATGACTCTCAGGGCTACTTGTAAGACAGCTGGTACAGCAAATAAGAACATTATACTGGGTTAAAGTATGTCGATTTTATATTTGTTCAAGTTGTAGTTGTGCTGACCAGTAGTTGGCAAGGAGGCTAGCTGACAACTGTCAAACACGATACTGACACTTGCACATAGGTTGTAGACAAATCAAGTTAGGTGCACTGAAAGAAGAAATGAACAACTATAAAGTTTCTTTGTGGCATGAGATATTTCTTATCATGATTGTTTCTAGATATGTTCCAAAACTAAAGGTTTTGAAGTGGTCTTGAAAATCCTAGAATCAAGATTTTGCAAACTAGGTTCTCGGGTCCCTGGTGGACCTTCAAATCTATGATCAGGATTGTCAAATCAGGACTGGCCGGAAAAGGAAATTTAAAGGTTTTACTAAAAGTTAAAAAGTCATACATGTTCTACAACTTATAAAATTTATTAAAAAACTGCGAGGTTAAAAAAATTGATGTTTGTTAGCCATTGCATTTGTAGGATTTAATTTTTCAACCATTTATCAATAAATGCCATTTTTTACCGCAACCACACCATACCCAAAAGAGAAAACAATGTAAAAGTTTCTGTTTTCCTCTTACCCCTTCTCTCTCTCTCTCTCTCTCTCTCTCTCTCTCTCACACACACACACACACACACACTTTGTCATTGCTTACTTGCTCACTCAATCTCTGCATCAAAGGAAAACAATGCAAGGGGCAGCGTATCAGCAAGCAGCTCTATCCTAGTGCATCAACAAGTAAACATCGTCTGCAGTTCGTCTTCCATCTTATCCTCTAGTTCTTTTGCTCTTGCCAATTGAATCTCCCAACATCTTTCCTCTCTCTCTCTCTCTCTCGCTTTATCACTTGTTGATTGCAATCGACCAAGGTTCAGTCTATTTTTGGTGATTTCATTGACTATCCATCAATAGTGCCGAGATATCAATTTAACCAGGATCAGTCATTCTAGAAAACCACGATTGGCACTATGTTGATTGCCATGTGATTTCTATTACAGTAATCATTATATGTTCATTGCTACTTATCATCAATATCCTAGCACATTAATAATCTGCCTTATAGCTGAAATTATATTTCTTTGATCTAGGCAGCATCAACATATTGCCTTCATGGTATAAACAATACAGAAAATTTTTTATATCTTTTTTATAAGAACATTTTTATTGCTTCAGTAATATTGGGAATATGAACTGGAACATAATTCATCTAGATATTAATTTTATACTTTATCTTGGTGGAGGTGAATGTTATAACTCCACTATGGATGCTAAATTGTTTAGTTAAGAAAGGCAACATTCTAGCAATTAAAATAATATTTTGGGGTTATATCCATAATAAAGAAGGTTTTTAATGATTTTGGTGTTGTTGTAAATGTCACTTTGAGATCTAGAATCGTTTAAAAAATGTGTAGAAATGATAGTTTACTATGATCAAGATTTATTTGTTTGAAAGCTTTTGTTTTAGTTTGGTAAAAGTAAATCCTGGTTTTGGTTTCATTTTAGGAAATATGCCATTTTAGTCATCTTAGAACATTTATCATGTTTATTTAGTAATATATTTTAATTCGAGGTTTGCAAAGATAATATATTTTGGGGTTTTATCGTAGCTGAGTAAAGTACATAAGATCCTAGTATCCTTGTAGGTAAGTTGGAATTCGGATAAGTTGTCTTAAAGATGTTTAGTAGAAGGTAGAAGTATAAGATGTCACTGACCATCACTAAAGTTTGTTAAATAATTGTACTTTTTGGAGATGAGTTTTGATTTTGTCTTTTTTTTTTTCTCTTGACCTACATTTTTGTCTTGACGGATTCTTTTTTTGAACATGTTTGATCCTTCTTCTTGGGTAACTTTGTACCGTAGGTCTTCGAAATCTTTTTAAATATTTTTTTATTTTTGCTATTAGTTTATATAAATCCCTCATGAGCAGTTGGAATGTTTTCACATCTAGAAAGGAGCCTTTTAGACTTCCTATATTAGACTTAGTTGTGCTTTTTCTCTGACCTATAATTTCTATTCCGCATTAGTTGATCTTACATATGCATTCTTTAACCTACATGTTTTTATCTCCTTTTATTTGATCTGCTTATTGTACACTAATTAGATGAACTTTTACTAATTATGTGACAATTCTTATGGACTCTCCATTTAAATTTATTATTGAATCCTTTTTAAGTGTTGTTGGAATGAGTTAGCAATCCCACATAGCATAAAGGGGAAGCAGTAGATACATATGAGCTTGTGTAACCTTACACTAGTATTTGGGTATAAGCATTCTGGCACATTTTGTGAGTTCCAGTTCACACATTTTTCTGTGGGCAAAGGATAAAAGAGAGCCTATCCAAAGTTCCAAACTCGTCTCATGTTCACTCCAGGCAAATTAATTGATCAGCAGATGCTATTAATATTTGACTCAGACCTTAGTCACCCAGCTTGGCAAGGAGTCACCTTATGATAATGCCAATACTTGCTATCTAATTACACATTTCATCAATACAACAAGAAATTGAACCTAGTATAATATCTGTGGCGACTTTGATTCAGTGCTTAAGAGTTGTCATATCCAGGTCAACTGCATAAGCTGACAAATGCCATAGTAATGGTTATAGACAAAAGTTTTCATTAGTTCTTCACATGTTATTTTGTATTTTCTATATCGAACATACTCAAATATGACATTTTATTTTTACAGGTGGCAATTAGCACAATTGGTCTCCTTTTATTTGGGAAGTCGCTGGAGCCATTGTGGGGTTCCAAAGAGTTTTTGAAGTTCATCATAGTGGTGAATTTATTTACTTCAGTCTGCGTCTTTGTAACTGCTATTGCTTTGTACTACATTACAAGACAGGAAAGCTATCTGTAAGTCTCAGATTTCACAAGGCTCAGTTATATCTCTGTTTGCAGCATCTTCCACATTAACCAAGACCTCCCATCTTTCTTTTCACCTCTAAATTCTGGGTGAATCCAACTTTGACATTCTTTATGCCATGATATAGATAATGAAAATCAAACTTTAGCATTTTGCATTAAATAACATATAGAGTTTAGATTAGAAAGTTATTTAAAGTGATTTATGCTACTATGAATATGAGTTATTACATCATAGTAAGTTTGGTTGTTCTGGTTCCTTTATCTGCATCAAACTGGAAAATGGCAATGATTACTTTAGGGAACGAATTCATGGCAGGTCAATTTTTGTTATAACTGCACATGTAAAGCTGTAGCTGCACCTAGATTTAGTATCTGTCAGCATATGGGTGATATGTTGATATAATCTTGATCATCATGTTGAGCATCCTACATAGATAAAGGTCATTCTGTTCTGTGTGTACATTCATTAATGTTATATGACAACAATTATGTGTCCTTTGATATGTTGATATAATCTTGATCATCATGTTGAGCATCCTACATAGATAAAGGTCATTCTGTGTGTACATTCATTAATGTTATATGACAACAATTATGTGTCCTTATTGGCATAAATTGTGAAATACTGTTATACCTATAGAACAAGTAATGACATTTTTTAAGTGTGTTTATGAACACTTACTCCCATCACTGTCTTCTCCCTTCGCCTTATTCTTGGACTACAGTAATATGCCATTTTCTGGCTTCCATGGGGGTTTCTTCAGGAATTCTAGCAGGCATTAAACAAATTCTACCAGATCATGAGCTTAGTGAAACACTGCTGTACCTTTAGATTTTGTAATGTCAATTTTTTAGTATGTTTATATACATTGTACTTTCTCCCATCACTGTCTTCTTTGTTCTCCATATTCTTGGTCTACAGTTATACGCCATTTTCTGGCTTCCATGGGGTTCTTTCTGGATTTCTAGTAGGCATTAAACAAATTCTACCAGATCAGGAGCTCAGTCTTTTTGTTTTGAAGATCAAAGCAAAGGTATACATCTGTCTCCGTAATTTATCAGGACTTGGTATATGCTCTTCATAGTCCAATAATTTGCTGAAACAGCAGTTATTCTTGTTCCTACGCTTCACAGTGGATGCCAACTCTTGTTACATTGATATCGATTGCCACAAGCTTCTTTATAACAGACTCTGTGTCTTACCTTCCAACTTTACTCTTTGGCATATATATGAGTTGGATATACCTGCGTTACTTTCAAAAGCGACCAGAAACAAGCCTTAAGGGAGATCCAAGTGATGATTTCTCTTTTTCAAGCTTCTTTCCTGAATTTTTGCGGTAACAGTAACACTTATGCCTTAATGGTGTCCCCTTAAATACTCACCAAGCTGACATACTCTGATGAGTTGATCATGATTCATGTAACAACATGCAGGCCAATTTTAGATCCCATCACTTCATTATTTCATTGGGTTTTTTGTGGAAGAAGATCTGGGAGCTCTGCTGAATTAAGAGGTCGCTCGTTGGATGCGTCTCCGTTGCCTGGTTCTGATTCAATTGAAGCAGCCAGAAGAAGGTGTGTTTGTTTGTCAGTTTTATCCAAACATCTTCTCTGCTTTTATTTGCTATGCCCTCTTGCAGAATATATAATAAGATTATAAATCCTTAAGATTCCTTGATCTTATTGCCTCTCAGGACCTGTCTAGAACATGTTCATGCTTTTTTTATTTTTGCTACCATATTTGATTTATTATTCTAGAAAGTGCCTGAATCCCTCTAGATTTTTTATTTGTTTTTATAATACCACCAATATTTTAATTCCGTGTAGGTTATGTTATTTTCATGGGCTAATGAATTCACATTGTAACTAAGTGATACATGTCATGTTGCACCACTGGAATCATGATGACTATCTGATAGGATAACTTTATCGTGCTGCTTAAGAAAAGCCTTGAGGAAGATCCAACTGATAATTTCTCATTTTCTATCTCCTGCCCTGATTTCTATATTTGGAAAGCTTGGATTGTTTCAATCAGCAAATGCAGAACCGGAATAATCTGCTTATATTAGTAAATACAATAACATGATGTTTGTCCTCCATAAAATTTTATCATCTATAGTGAATGTTTCTTTCGTCACATCAAGGTGCAACCAAGTATTCATGTCATGGGACTTCAAACACTCAACATCTGGTGCATATTCATGTGCTTTTTCTTCTCTTGAGATAGTATGTTTTCCTACACATGCTAAAGAGATTTGACACATATACACATTTCTTTTGTAAGCTATATTGTTTCTCTTGTTTTATTTTTTTACTCTTTGGTTGTCACTTCATTATTTTCTTACTAGTTATTTTTGTCAAGGGCTGCAATTTGTTATAACCGGTATGTATTTATCGATCCGGGCCTCAACCAAGATGCAAAACAGGCCTTTTCAGGCAGTCCAGATATGGTACAGGGGTTACTACTCGGGGACCCTTTGAACCTAGTAGAGTGCCCATTTTTGGCTTGTTACTGGACCTGAACTGAGTGGTAAGCCCACCACCCAGTTTGGTTCATCATAATCCCCCTCTCTCTCTCTCTCTCTCTCTCTGCACCAGCCCATGCTCAAAGCCTCTGGCTGCCTGCCTCAGCCCATCCGCTGTTGGCCACCAGCTTGCCTCCTGGTACTCCATCTCCTCTTCCTCTTTTCCTCCCCTCTGTTTCCTACCCTCCATGGTACATGCTGGCCAGATCATCATGGCATCGGTAACCGAAACTACAACCATTGCTCTGTATTTATCTTGTAGTTACCTTCTTACTAGTTATCTCTGTATTTACATTAACTCCTCTTAGATATAGAAGGTAAAACTTGGGCATGGTGAGAAAGACTCTAAGAGAAGGAAATATAAAATGTTTAGAAGAGTCTGCAATCTTATTTATTTAGTTGACTTTTATTTACCTTGATGTCAACACGTCCTTTTCTTTTTTTTCTCACTTTGTTGGAAGAGGTAATTGACATTGTTGCATAGGTTACCATTGAAGAGGATTAACATATGACTAAATTATATTCTCATCTGTTAATTGAGAACTTGGTTCATCTTTTTCTATGTGCCATCATAGCTTGCTTGCAAGATCGGTATCGAATTAGAGTCGACTAGAGACAACATGATCAAAATCGAGAGGATTGGTTGGATTAAATTAGGGGTCATGAGGTCAACTTAGAAAATAATTTAAAATTTTAAAATATAAAAATGATAAATTAGCAAAAAATTAGAATGGAATATAAAGTTTATGAAAAATAACAGTGTTGTGGGCTAAATGATCTTTTATATTCATATTTCATAAATTATTGGATTAAAAATATATGAAATGAGAATATGAACAATAAAAATATAAATTTAAATTTACATTGAGCAAGAAATTGGTGTCTGAAGTTAAAACATCTACTTTCGAAGTTCAATAGATCTCAACCGATGATTAAATAGGCTTATGGCTTCACAAATTGTTAGAGAATACTTCTAGCTCTTTCCAGCTGGAGATCAAATATGGGGGTTCCAAATCAATAATAAGCTTTTCTGATCATGATCTGCAAAGGTAGAAACAAAAATTCATGCAATTTAATAACTTTATGTCCATTAGCCAAATCAAAATGAATAATAAAAAAACATTTTTGCAGTAAATGCCCACCTTTTGCATGATCGCGCCAGTTTAAACTAAATTCCAAGCCTTGTGCATTAATCTAATAAACGATTGGTTTGTGCATGCTGAATCTTGACATATTTGTTTCCAAGTTGTTGGACAAATTAAAACTTCTATTTTTGGTCAGAGCTAAAAACAACTTAGGTCGATCTCAAGTTATAGATACTAGTAAATCATATTTGCAAGCTTAAAATAAGACATAAGGAACTCCTGTGGTCGCCGAAAAGCATAAAACAAGACATAAGTATGATAATCAGCACATCCACAAGCTTCCCTATGAGTATGTGTAACACTAACATTGAGACCAATTTTTGGTATCTTTGTTCGATAATGGTTTCAATAACTGGTCTGTCTAATATAGTATGATATACTCGTACAACCCCAGTATAACCAGAAAAAATAATAAGAAATTGAATATTAAAATAGTACTGACCTTTGGTCAGAATGGTAAGTACCGGTCGATACTTACTGGTTCAAATGGTTATTTGATCTCTTGATTGAGACAATAGCAAACAAGAGAATCTGTCGTACTGCATTTCATAGTGCAAAGGATCATTAAAGGGCTCTAGCTAGAAGGTAGGTTACCACTATCACTTTATGAAAAATTGTGCCTATTACTTCCTGAACACCTTCTGTGTTAATTAAAACTTCTTAGTAGATGGTCCTGTCCTGGAGACTAATCAGAACACCTGCTGAGAGAGAGGATCAGAACCAGATCAAAATGAACTTTAATAAATCCTTCGGCTAAAGGGTCTGTTGGTATTAACAGATCCACTTGTGTTACTTTTGCTCCAAAGAGGATGAGAGCTTCCATCTAACACTAACGTAGATGGTAAGCTTCCATAACATTAACTTTTAGCCATAGTCCTAGCACATCTACAACAAGCTTGACATCCCCAACGTTTTCTCACAACCTATTTTGCACCTCATTTTCCAGGTTTGGCACAGCGAATTAACAATATTAGCTTTTACAACAATTATCTGCAGTATTATGAGAATAGTTCATGGCATGGTAATACCTCTTCCATTGCACCAATTAACATCATAACTCAGGCTTATTAAAGTCCTGTAGAATTCTTACCAAAACATCACCAACATGTTTATACAATAATAAGAAAATTCCATCAATGGTTTCATCCATCAGCTCATACAAATGACACTGAGAAGGGCACAAGGTAAAAGCCTTGACCAAAGAAATTCTCTCCTAGATGTTTTCCAAAGTAATAATTTAATCTTAAGGTCATAGAAGGCTTCGAAACTATCGACCAAACAGCCAATTTATCCTCTAAATAAAAACACACAAGGAACCTATAGGCAATAGCAGGGATGGAGCACCATTGATTTAAGCTCCAGCACCATTGATCTGTGGCTGGCAGCAGTACCCAAAACCCCAATGTTAACAGTAAGGAATGTTTAGCGTGGGATCCACAGACTTAGAAAGCAAATCAGAATCCTAATGTTCAACAGCAATAAAATCAGAAACCTATGAAATCATATTTTCAGAACAGTGGTAACTGCTTGTTTTTTCATATACTAGATATACAAATTGCTTGATAGTTTGTTTTTAGAGGCATTGAATATTCCAGTGTCTCTCCTCTGCTCATCTTTCCTCCATGTTGTAAATTCTAGTAAACTTTGGTATCTGGATTTGGATGATGTATCATTACATTCTTCGTCAATAGATACTTGTAATAGAATGTTAGCTAGTGTGCTATTTTCTGATTACTTGGTCACCAGGTTTGACATATTCTTTGCATCTGTGTGGGATAGGATATTTCATTGGATGATGATGCATCGAGGTATTCATCGGCATATTGTGTGGCACTGGTACTAATTCAACAACCTTATTTTGCTACAGGGAACGCGGAGCAAGGGCGCTAGAACAAAGATTAGCAGCTGAGAAACTTTCTGCAGTGGGAAAGGTAGAAGGTACATCACACCAAAGTGCTGCGGAGAATGTTTGATCTCCCTAGACTTTTCCCAAGAATTATTAAGAATTTGTTGCTACATGTTATAGTTTTGTGTGTGCGCAAATTTGATGGTGTCTCCATTTTGGAGTCTCCCCGTTTCTTCTTCCTCTTTTGGTATGGACTCGAGATGACCAAACCAATATGGTACAGAAACATAGGAACACACCGCTTCTTGTCTTGGGATGATGGATCACAGATGAGTGGACTGTCTGTTGTGCCACCACCATATCACCGGCAGGCACTGAAACAGCTATGGCTCATTCTTCCCACCAGTCTTATATATCATGCATAAATCTGAATTATGCAACTAAATATATAAAACTTTATGCTGGTTATATATGTCGGTCGACAATATATTAAATAACTATTTCATTATAGTATGAAGTACTTGTTAACCCCAAATCCTGAATCCAAACTCTACTAGCTTTAAGGCTTTGAATCATATAGCTTAAGCCTATGCTGGATTTTATGCATTAAATTAAAGAAATTACATACAAAAATCGTAGATATCCTAAAGATTGGACGCATGAGGTTTTTGGCACAACACAGTGAGCAATGCACATTATCTAAGATACCTTCACTCTTATGTTCTACATTATGGCATACCAGTGACTTCACTATTCATTTGAGATAAGCAAGATGTCTGCATTACAACTTACCATGCCATCGTATCTCCATTAGGATAGGTTACTTTGGCTTATGTTATGATTTGCTGAATAAAACCTTCAATGTTATTAGGTTAATCAATTATTTTTCACTACTAGTAATCTGGACCTTCATTTGCCATGCAATTGATAATGTGGATATTTTGCCATGCTATCCCCCATTCCTAATATTCATCCACATCCAGTGGCCTCAATTGTTAATAAAAAGAGAATAATTTCCATGTCCAATTTCCTTATTGTCCTACTTTTCGTCCTTCGGCTCAGCTATTAACTCTTTCTCCTCGTACTCTTGTTCATTTGCCTCATTTTCCTCGTCCTTTAGCTGCCCCTCTCTTGTTCTTCTTGCTATTCTTCCGCTCATCAGCACAAAATTGCCTCATCCAACAAAAATAGTGCCACGTCAGTGAAAAGAGGAATAGGAACAGGCAGATAGAACGGCTACAATAGCTCTGTTGACGAGAGGAGGAACGGAGTTCATCCTTCCAAATGTCTCTATGCAATCATCCTTCCGAAACTCTGTAGATAATAATACGACAGAGTTTTGTTTGATATACAAATTGACAAATTCTAAAGATACTTTTTCTATTTATTTTACATCTTATAAAGTTAGTATAAGTAATCAAATCAAAATTTTTAGATTTAGGTTAATTTTAGTTCTACAAATAAATTTTTATGTGAATTTAATTACAAGAGTATGAGCTAAAAAATTTTGATTTGATTACAAGAGGTAAAGAGAGTGCAAGTGGGTACGATCCTTGCGCCCTTGCACTAGTCAATGAAGGCCACCAAGTAACGCCACGAGTTGGGTGCCATCTAAAAGGGCATAATCCTCCATTGCTTGAGGCATGACACAATGACAGGGTGGAATGAGAGTTGTACTAACTTCATCCAAGATGTCGGGTCAGGAACTCCCTCCGATGCTAATCACTTATACAGGATCCCCGACAAAGTCAAGACATACCTCGGCTCATCCACAAAACCCCGAGGAAGCCCAGATCACCTTGAGCATACAAGCAACACCTCGGGATTGTTTCGATTAGACCTTCCCCCACTCCAATCACCTCTTGTGACTATCACGTAAGTTGCAAAGACAAACTTATGCCTTCATGACAAAATTAAGTCAATAGGATAAAGGCAATAAACAGAAAGCATCATCAATATTCTCTCTAACCTAACCCCGTCACCATTTCATAGAACTTACGCTCCCTATGTCCGGATATCTTCTTTTATGCAAAAGTATGCAAAAGTAGTGGAAGTTGGTCGATAGAATTTCTGATTTTGATCGATAAAAATTCCTCTGTTAATTTGGTCGTTAGAATTCCTCTGTTTCTGGAGAGTTGTTTCACCTCCTTTAGGTTGTATGAACCTTGTTTAAACTAATACAGTTTGTTTTCCCTTCAAAGAGAACTCTGTGGTCAATTTGAATCTTGACCAAATAAATCATGCTAAATCTGCATATTTGATTATTACAGGTAGGAGGATTAACTACGTCGGACCAAATGGCAGTAAGAAACAAATGACGACAAAAACTTAATGGTAAAAATCAGACTCACTTGAATAAAAGTCCTACAAAGGACCTAAATTGACCATTTGGTAGAGGGACCATTTATTAGCCCTAACTATATAGTGCATTGGTTGCTCCTTGTAGTGGCCAGCCAGTATTTAAGACAGATTCCAGTCCACTTCGAACAAAAGCAGAACCTGTGACAAACAACCTCAGTGCAAAATATACACCTTATCTTTCATTTTTTGGATCATTCTGTTTGATAATGTTTTGTACATTTTATTCATCGTCACTCTCTTTCCTCCGACCACCCTGTGGAACTGCTTTAGTCCCACCATTTGGATCTTTGACGCTCATGTATCATCATCTTCCATTAAGAACATGCAGCTTCAACTGCAAGGCTCTTGATAACATTTCTACATGGATCGCCAAACAACTTGATTGAGACCTCGACGTCGCAGCTCTGGACACCAATGCATGCCTGAAGTATTGCCACAACCATCAGCAGGGAATTAAATAGTTTATTCGAAAAGAGAGTGATGAGCAGTTGCGTGATGTACCTGCTGCATGACAGCAAGAGCATCGTCGCTGCTGCATTTGCCATGGTTGTAGCTTCCACAGGTGCCATGTGGAGTTCCAAAGCTTGCAAACTTTATTGAAGAAATCTTCTGATTTGGATATGGGCACTCTAGACGGAGCATTGGCACATTACTCGGTGCGGTGCCCTGAGCATCTAAGAGCGCTGGATGGGACTCCGATACATGTCCACATAAGCTTACGGTCTGCCTCGTAGCAAAAGATATCTGAGTCGGATCTCCACTCATTTCCTCAAAAAGAACCAGTCTATTTTTGCCAGATTGGATCAGTGACCGAGGAACATGATACCTGTTTAAATGAGTAAACATGATTTCAGATGATACAAATACACACAAAAAAAGAAATTGAGATTAGTAAAATATGATTCATAGCTTCATACAGTCTCTGAGACGGTTTGCCACAGTTCTTTAGGCACTTATTTGAACTAAATGCTCCTCTGTAGTTGCATGAAGTGGTACAGCCAGTCTGCGGAGAAACATAAGCTGGCCAATAGCGTCCGATGCTCTGTCCATTCACCCATGCCTCACCCTTCCCCATTCCAGTAAAGTCTATTGCAACCGGATCGTTGCCCTCAGGTGCATCAAAGTAGCCCTGTGTGGAAAATTTGTGATGGAGAATTCAACTCGTGAATGCTACATATGGTTAACAATTATGTATACTAAAAGAATAAAAGAATAGGGTGCAGAGATTGTTGTAGAGCTACAAGGCTGAGAGCATGTAATATGAATCTATCGACACCCCTGCAAATACAAAAGTCTAATTGTTGTGCGAGTGGGGTATCACTCATGCACAACCACATGAAAAAAGAGAGGAAAAGATAAGGAAGATGACAGAATTAAATGTTTGCTGTTTTGGCTAAATTTACGGGCAAGACAAGAGTAAGTTTCACTATCAGTGAGAAAATACAATGGCACACCCTCTCCCAACAACTCACAGGACTTATTTCTTTTTACAATAACCATTTGCTGAAGTTTTAAAGGATAAACAGATCTAAAAAAGAAATGATTGATCTGTTGCCAACAAGGTCCAAAAGAATCTGTGCCAAATAAAAAAACAAAAACTCAATATAAAAAGCCCAATGCAGGCTATGCTACAGTAATAAGGTTGTTAGCATGATTTTAAATTCAAGCCAATGAATAACATTTATCTATCTGGTGCATTAATTTATCTACATTACACAACTATTTCATTGTGGAATTTAAAGAAGCACTCTAGGATTCATTATAAATTTAAAGAAACACTCTATTTCATCGATCCAGATTCCACAACAAACTGGTGTGAAAATTTATCATGAATCATTTTGAAAAAACTGGAATGCAAATCCGGGGTACATGTGATGATCCAAATATGCATTGGCATAACGTTAATATCTATATATTTTTGGACCTCAAACTGGTAATATGCAGAGTTTTCAGGCAAGAAATTTTTAGAATCTATAATCCGACAAGTATGGATCAATTTTTGTAGTGTTGGATTGCTTGAGCTGGATGTGCAGAAGGAATTCTTCGATAATTTATCAGAAACTTGTTCTGTTTTCAATCCTAACATGACCTGAAAGATTATTAACTAGATATTAAAGTAAAAATCAATAATATGAGTTTTGTGAATCTAGTATAACAGTTTATGCACAGATGAGATGTTTCAGTCTGCAACTTAACAAATACTTTCAAATGAAAAATAATAAAACTCACCTTGTACCATACCAAAGGCTGATTCTTTGGCAAAGCAGATTGTGAAATCCATATTGATGAATCCCCTGACTCTTCATATATGCCCAACTCTTCACCTTTAAGGCCAATCTGCACCAACATGACATAAGATGAGGAGTCCAAATCTGTCTATTTCCTAATACTAAGCTTCAAAAAGATATTATTTATCATCCATAGTTTATTATTAAAAGAAGTTTGTGATTATTTTTCACTTTATTGACCTCAGGATAGTAAAATGCAAGTCAAACACCAACTAATGTGACAAAACAGAATTAGATCATTTGCTACATTGTTTTCATATAAGCTTAGTGATACTTATTTCTGCCTTGAAATGAGCCACCCATACTAGAAGTTAGGACCAACATGATTAGAAAAATTGACCAGCTATCGCAATTTCGGCTGACTTATATGATATATCCCACTTTTTTCTTTTAATAGAACCCTAAAGAACATGATTGTGTCCTAATTGCATTTCAGATATGACAATATTTTCAATTCCCATTAGTGTCTGAGGATTTGATCTATAAGTCTGATTTCATTTGCATAGCTATCTCAGTTATGCAGTATGTAATCATTGCAAAATACAAGAAAAACCTGATATGTCCAGTCATTTGAAGATAGATCTGTCGTGCTTTTTTGGCCCTTCAGCATCACAGGACCAGTGATTCCAGCACCCCATAGATCGAAGAATGCACCATAGTTCTGGAAGAGAGAAAATAAATTAAGAAGACAATCACAAAAACTTAAAGATCAACAAATCATATTATGGGCAAGTCTGGTTAGGAAACATATTATGAATAATGGCTTTGGTAGCACGTTTGCTAAAAGAAAGTGCACACGTCATATTACTAAAAGTATAATGGCCTCTATCTTAAAATTTCATCGAAAAAACCTCCTGGTATGAGGTGGCTTTCACACAAACCTCTTAAAGTCAAGGTTGACATTATCTCACCTGTGGGCTTTACAAGTCAAGTTTGGGAGACAGCCAAATTTTGGAACTTTGTTATTTGTACCGGATCTCTTACTATGCAATATACAAGTTATAGGAATGGTCCAATGGACCTATCTTACCAATCCTAGGAAACAAGAAAAATAAATGAACCAAACGGTTGGTCTGTAGACTGGAACAACCTGAAGGCCAACTGTGGCACTTAAAAGATCGATTTTGTTCTTTCCTGGTGCAAGCATGATAGACTTGTCCAATGTGACTTTTGCATTGTCACTATTGCCCATCCCACTGCCTGTGAAAAAAATTCATCATACAAGTTCAATAAGAAATGGCAAAGTGGCTTGCAAGTTACAAGGGAACATTGAAGTTATGCATTACTATAGAGTATGACCTGATGTTATGCATTAATATAGAATATGACCTGATAATTGTCCATTGACAAAAGCATGGAGGACATGACCAAGAGATTCTACGTGCAAAGTAGTCTGAGTTCCATTGAAAAGAAATGGTTCATTCCCATTAATATCAATGCTGCAAAATCATGAATAAAAGAAATTGGACAATTAGCACTGGCATCAACAAAAATGTAGACTTGAACACAAATATACAGATATATATACAACACCTTGTTGAATACCAAAGGTAGTCACTGGCATCAGCAGTAGTATTTATCTGTTCAAGCAATCCTACTTTTGTGAAAGCACTGCTCTTTGTGATACCCACAGGTTCTTTGATAAAAGTCCATGATGACTCAGATATTTCAGAGGAATTTATGGGTTGATCTGAGGCCTGACTGTATGTTTTTACATATTTTGTCTCCAAAAGAGTGGATTGGGAATTTATCTGTCATTGACACAGCATTTATATATCCAGGGTCAAAAGAGCTACTTTAGACATGGTCCTTACAAGCAAACAACAATGTGAGAAATTTATGATCAATCCCCATAGCTCAACTATAACTGACAAAAATATGAATTATCACACACATAAAAGAAAATGCTGCAACTGAGTGTTTGTCTATGACATGTATTCTTTGTATTGTAATCTAAATTCAATTGGGGGAGCAGTCAACTCATAAAATCTTATAGTAATGCTTAAAATCAACAACTGGAGATTAGTAAAATTTGAAATTCCATACCATAATTTATTTCTGTTTTTGCTACTTAGTTTCCCACATTGAAAAAGGGCGACAACCTTGTCATATTAAAAGTCAACTAACTTCCTAAGCCCATTAGGGAATTGCAATGTGGAAAGAAATAAATAAGACTTAGAAAAACTGAACCAGGCTACATCTAACCACGACGCCAAGAATCAAGGGCCACGTTCTATGGAGTATGGACTACAGGTTAGTGTCACTCAAGTAGATTTAACTTTTAATTACTTTTGTTATTTGAATTACTCAATAAACTTTTAAAATAAATAACCTCATACCAAATGACTTAATCAAGTTATTGTGATATCTACTTATACCATATAATTTGAAAATATACCTTAGCTTAGACATCTCTACCATATTTTGATTGTCGGAGAGGGTCAAATTACACAGAGGTTTATGCAAATCAAACCTTTGTGGACTCAAATACTGGACTTGAATGTCGAACTTAGGTCAGGTCTATAACTTGGAATAGTCCATTTGGGAGAGTAATAAAACTTCTCACTTCCATCTGACTGCACAGTCAACCTTCCTTTGTTTGGTTCTCTCTCAATGTCTGGATAATTACAAGCAATATGATCAAGTGGAGCAGCAGCACTCACAGAGAAAACCTAGTTGTATATTGAGACATTGAGCCAGGAGCTTGTGCTATTTCAGTGGTTTTAACTTTAGAAGTCTAGTACCCTTGATCTGAATAAATTAATCCAATTGGGGATCAGACATAAGCAACCTAATTTGACAGAAAATTCAGTAGCTATGGTTTTTGCTCAGCTATCAAACTGCAGTACATACAAATAATCTACATATTACATAATACTAATAGCATATATAATAACATATTACAAATAGAAAGTAACAAATGTTATTCTTCATCTCTTCTCACCAATTGACTCACATTGTATAACCAAGGCATTTATTGGATTTCAATACTTGCCCCTGACTTTATACTCAACCAGCACCATTTCTAATTGTTCATAAATATATATGTTTTTTTTTTTTGAGCCTCGTATGTCAAAGGCATCATCTTTGTGTCACTAATTTTTTGGATAAATTATTTTCAAACTGCACAACATTCTGATCCTCATCTTGGCTAAAATTTCCTTCTCCTATATTTCTCTTTAGAATATCATCAAGAAGAGACGGCCTGCATTGTCTCTATATAATAGAAAATGGACTTTCCTAAGCCCCTCTTTTGGTCAGAAACAAATACTATAACACAAGTGCATGCTGGGATGGCTTACCTCATGATAAGCACATATTTGGGAAGAGACATGAGAATTGACATGAGAGTCTCATGTCATTGGCCATTGCTAACTCCAGATAGAACTAAATTTGTTTGTTTTTGTCACTTTACTATATTTGACTTCTAAAAAGATTAACTTAAAGTAACATTCAGAGAAAATGTATATCTCCTAGTGACTTTGTTTTACATTTTAACTTCATGCAGCGATTCAACTAGTTTAAAATCGTATAAATTCTTCATTACTGCTAGGCTACGTATGATAGCTTGAGAATTTATTGGGCTTAAACATTACATCAGGCTATGTTAGACGACCTACATATATGACAGTAGAAAAAGATGCTATTTATCATAGCTTGAGAACTTATTGGGCTTAACATTACAACAGGGTATGTTGGACCTACATATGTGACAGTAGCAAATCTATGAAATACAAATCTGTTACCCTTGCCTTAAAAGTCTATTCCTTGATTCAATTCTAAATTCTTTCCTTCCTGAGCAACCTTGACTAACTACAATGTCACAAAGATTTGCAAGAGTACAGATGCAACCGAGGGTGGGAGAGAAACAAAATTCCCCCAAAGTTCAGTGCAAGCAAAGAAATTGTTTCCATGACTAAGTTTGCCAATGCACTTTTCAGGAGTTTTCCAGTTAAACTAAAAAAAAAAAATCATTTGTGTCAAATTACACTTTGTTGAATTTTGTTGTAAACACATGTCCCTGTATGAAAACAAAGAACAAGTTTTCACAAGACATCTCAACCGGCTTTCAGTAATATCAATGGAGCAAACCAATGATATAATGGATCTAATGATGCATAATGATATTGCTCCAGTTTGCTAAAAAGATTGAAAGATGCAGGATAAGGTAAATAAACATACCTGTGCAGTATTGAATACAACATTTTGGCAGTCAGGAAGGATGCTCACCGACCATGCAGGTAAATTATATGTTTTACCATTAAAAGTAACAGTAGCATCAGACTGGGTGCCTACATTGGCAAGAAATGCTGCACAGCTCCCTGACGCTGTCTTATAAACATGGGCCTAAAGCATGAAGCATTTTAGCAACATGACTGAAAAGAAATAGATAAAGCAATAGCAATGTTCCAAAGGCAAAAACACAATAGGAAAAAGAAAAAGACATATCAGCAGAGCCACATTTTTGTATATAATATCAGTCACTTGTTATCAAAGCAAGCACAGAGAATATGCACATCACATGCCCAAAAGGTGCCCCAAAGGCCTTCAATCATAATCTATTTCAATATACAAAAAGCAAAAACTTGGTAGCCTTTAAGCTGCAAATGCATATACACACAGCCAATGCAATTAAAGCAACTATGACACGCACTATGTAACTAAGAGTAAGACTCGGAAATCTATTAGAAGTTGTTTTATTAGAGTTCTGTTAAGGCGTTGACCTGCTAATAGTCTTGCATACTGCATATTTGCAGTAAAGTGATAGAAGGTTCATACTTGTAAAAGGTCTAACAAAAAAGTTTTGATGACTTTCAGTCAACCTGTGATGTTCTGAAAACTTGTCATTAAGCATATCTTATCCACAAAAAAAATCAATTCCTCTGAGTTCTAAGCATCATGAGTTCTCTTTGACTAATTGGACTAAAATCTTTATGAAAGTTCATCAAGTTTTTTTTAGTTAATGTCATCTTTGAAACACTATTTTTCCCCTTTCCACACTCACGAATTTTAGTTCTTCTGCCCTCACAGATCTGATAAATAAAAGGTTATCTTTAGCTTCAAATTTGAGTACCTTAGGTGTGAGCTCCAAATATCCTTATCTCTAATCTTCATATCATTGTTGAGAACCTTTAAAGCATTGTTAGATCATTTGTGAAATTTTTCTAATTTATCCATCTGAAGTCTACCCCTTCATGTCTCTTAGAGATTTACATCTAGTAGTTACTCTAAATTGTTCAACATTCATCTCATATGAATCTTACCAATTTTTTGTCTCCTAATGAGGATATTTTTGTCACAACCCAAAATGTTTAAGCACAGACTAACAAAAATTTATTTATTAAATTCTCAAATGTCAATTTAAATCTTTACCTACTTCCAATATGAGACTAAATCAAGGTGTTAGAAACCTCATTCTCTTATAAGATAATTTAAATATTTGCCTATTTCTGATGTGGGATTAAATCGGTATGTTATAATTTCCTCACTTAAGAGTTTGACGTCCTCGTCAAACCCAACATAACCTACAATCAGACCCTGATATGGTGCACATGATTCAGCCCAATGGTGGCTCTACATCATGGTGTGCCTTTTGACCTCATCTATGCATAGCCCTTTCCTACTCGAACCTCTCGCTATGCCTCAATAGTATGCCAGCCCTGATACCAATTATAATAATCCGATCTGATGGGATACCTAACTCATTAACTTCATTGATTAAATCGGGGTGTTACAAATTTTAAGGAGGGTCAAAGGATTGCAGAATTTCTATTATTTTCATGACTTCCTATCACCAAATTGTGAATGAGTGACCCAACCATGATGCCAATGTTCACCATTGTTAGCTACTAAATAGTGCAGCTTCGATGCTAATACATGTTGTATTACATATTTCAGAGTATCATTTTGTATCTTTACTATGTCTATAGTTATCACTTACCAATAAATAATAAATTGATCCCTTCTTCATGGTGAGTGATGAATGACTTGCCCTAGAAAGTATAAAAATACACAATAATGTCCATATTGGCCAATTTGTAGGTCAGATTTGCATTTTGAAAGAATCCTAATACGATATTATATGGCTAATAATTGGCCAAACATTATAATGCCTCACTATTTATTCATTTACTTATTAGAAAAAAAGATGAGGTAAATAAGATAAACTAAAATTTAAGAACTATTACACAACTCTAACAGTCCTTAAATTAATGGCTGGTTTAGTTCCACACTAACATTTCCTTGAACAAAAGACTTTGACTGCTAGGCCAATTAACCCAACTACCACTTCTACATTCATAAATAAATTCGACATGTACAATGCATCAAAGTGTCCTTCCTACCCAAGTGTTTGCTTGTCAGCCATTATCTAGCCAACTGATAATCAGGTTGTTTTTCACTAAGGTAAAAGTTCAGTCCACTTCTAGTACCCCATTATTTCAGATGTGTGGAGTCCATCTATATTAGAAATCGTAATTCCCTCTATCAACCCTTGACCAAGGTTGAGCTATTTTTTAAAACAAAGAAACTCATTTTTCTTTAGCTCTTTCATGAAATAAAATCCTTCCTCTCATAATAAAAATTAAACATTAATGACATTAATTCACATGGTTGCAGACCTAATTTTGTTTTCTGTTGGAGTTACTACTTGTATATATGCTTATTAAAAAGCATAGAATGTATATGTGTAAGCTCCGCATGTCAGGTCTGGCTATTGTAATCATTTTATTCTGTTCCCTTTAATACTTGACCCAGTGTCTATTTCTTCCACATATCATTTTGTGTAAAGCATGTTAATCTTGAGCTTGCAACGTTATCTTGCATTTGAATACACATGTCAAGCCTATTAATCATTCATCCAGCTTGCACATGAAGGGACGTTGGGCTCTTTCCTGTCAGTTTAAGCTTTTAGGATAAGTGCTTACCCAATTCATCATTTGATCACTTATATTCTCTCAATCTATCATCAAGCAGAATCTAATTCCTATTCTTGTAGTTCATCGACACAACAACGCTCTCACTTCATGAATCTGTGGCCAATATCTTACTCCATCCACAATCATATAGTTGTTGCAAACTGATGTTTTCTCATCCAAGAAGGCTTTATTGTTTAAAATCAACAAGATGATAATATTGTTTAAAAATAATGTATATCTGTACAATAGTTGTTGATCTAACTACTTTTGCTTAAATGTTATCACATTTATTGTTTACTTCACGTCAAAAAACATCATATTGTTCTCCCCTAAATCCTAACCAACTATGACTTAAAAAAGGCTAGGCACCAAAGGATGCCAAGGTGTCAAAATGCTTGAGGTGCTAGGCGATTGTTCAAGCGAAGTGAGGTGCTATGAGATATTAAAATATAAAAAATATATAATACAATTGATAAATATGATTATATAAATAAAAATATGATATTAAATTGAAGAGATCTAAGGTACCAAGTCACATTATTCATCTTTTAATAACAAAAATGCCAAAAAACACAAAACAATAAAGCTTTACATCAAATTCAATCATCATTATAATCAACATCGTCATTTTCAAAGATATCACCATCTTTCCCTTCCTCTCATCCATCTTCATCAAAATATATTTTCTTCTTTTTAACAATAGCAGGAGATGACTATTATATAGGTTTCCTCTTGCCCATCTTCATCTCTCTCTTCCTCTTCAACAATAGGTTTTAAATAAATAGAGAATAGCAATGCTAAATCTAAATAGGGACTATTATATGATAATAGTAGTTAACAACCTAATTTTAATAATATTTAATCCACTATTAACAGTAGTTAGAGGGGAGAAAAGAGTTGATGACAATGGAAAGTGGGAAAGGAGAGGGTGACGGTGGCAAAGAAACTTTCGATTGACGACAGCAGCAGCGACGAAGGAAATTACGAATGACAACAGCAGCGACAGATAAAGCTTCGGGCAACAGTAGCAACAGTAGAGGAAGTTGCAGACAGCAATAGTAGCCACGAAGAAACTTCAAATGGCGACAGCGGTAGCGACGAAAGTTGCAAGCAACGATGTTGTGGAAGGAGGAAGTTTCAAATGTGTCCATCGATGGCAAAAGAAGTTGTAGTCCTCTCCCTCGATGGTAGAATGAGCTACACATAGAAGCAACGACAGCGAAAGGAACTACACACGAAAGCTAGACCTTCGAACCTGTTCGTTGGCAGTAGAGGCAGTGGCAAAGGAAGTGTCAATGATGGAGGCAGTAGCTACGCATGAAGTAGGGTTTATGGGTCAGGGTCGGGGGGCGGGGGTTGGTGGGGGGGTGGTGGGGTTCATGTGTAGCTTTAGTAACAATATTTAACTTAGTTCGTTTAATCGAACCAACTAAGCTACTGTTCAACTGAACCAGACTTGATCATCTAGTTTGATTGCTTTGCTTCAACCAGGCGCTCGCCCGAGGTGCCCAATGCCTAGGTTCAGGCGAGCACCTAGGAGGCGCTTCACTGAAACAAGTCACCTAATCACAGTGCGAGCCGTTCAGGCCTCACCTCACCTTGCCTCACCTGAGCGCCTAGGTGAGCACCCGGGCACCTATTTAAACCACCGCTAACCAATTATCAAGATTCCTTTCTCTATTCTATCGCTCAAAATAGAAAATTGTAGAATGGAGAGGGAGAATTATCCATCAACATAGATGTTACAATTAGGTTTCACAATGTTTTAAATTTCAGCAACATCACCTTCAGTTCTTCATAATATTGGAATAAATAATACAATAGATGGTCCTCAATATTGAACCATATGCATCATATTAGTGGAGAACAATCACAATTACCTCCAGATTCTGACCAAGAGAAGTGTAGGTTGGATCAGTTGCTACCAATGCTCCTTCACAAAGCTTTATGACTTTATGCAAGTCTCTTAGGTGGCCCCACTTAGGTTGCCTAAGAATTCCTGAGGGGTTCACAGAAAACCATATAAACAAGTTGTGCAGTAAGGGGAAGATGCAAAATTTCACTAACTAGATAAGTTAGATAACAAAGACAAATTTCAGAATGCAGATAATATATTTGGTTAATCAATCTAACTATAGTTGTGACAACTTAGCTTTACAAAGTTTTAGCCAGGGATCTGATTGTCTAGATTGTAGACTTACCATACTCATCGATTGGAGCATCATAATCATAGCTGGTAGCAATAAATGGTCCACCTGTAGTGCGGCCAAAGTTGGTCCCACCGTGATACTAGAAAGGAAAACATCCCTTTGTTATTCTATTAAATTAACTTATAGATGATTAAAAATTGTGTCTAAGATAAAATAAAAATCTGATCTTGTAGGTGTACTTGGATGTATAAAGTAGAAACTAAAGCAGTTCCAGTCACAGGTTCTACCATGTAGTAGTTCTGGAAGGTGCCACCACGTTGGAAGAATCGGGCTACAGCAAATGCAAGGTCTTCAACTGGTCTGTATGGCACTCCACCACCAAAGGAAAGAAACCTGATATTTAACTCATCCAGTGAGACGAGAAATAAAGGTATCACATCAAACGTGTTCGGAGAAGCAGCAATACATAAAAGATCTTTGTCTTAAAGAGCCTTGCCTTGAACATCAGAATTTTGCAGCAACAATACATTGTATGATAAAGTTGCTCGATAGATAAATTTAGGTCTACAATAGGTCTACAATACAGAGTAAAATGGAGAATATTGTCTTACCATCCAGTCCAATTTTCTGTCCACATTTTTGGTTTCTTGTTAGAGTTTGGAGTAAACTGATCACAGTAAAAGCCATTGCAAGTGTTGATCTGGAAAACAGAGAGAGCATGTAGATAAATCATAAATCTACCAACACAAAGACATAACAGTGATGGGACATGATGAACAAATTGACTACGAAATTCATACATATTATTAATCATCGGTGAATGATTCCATAGAGAGGTTGAAATATGAAACTCACAATGGGGTCAGGTGCATCAGCTTGTTGGCACATCACCCATGGTACACCTGTGTCTAGAGAGGTTGCCATTGATGCTGACCAATTGATGTAAGTCTTTGCTGCAGCACCATAAGAAGAATCGATGTTCCCATACTCATTTTCGATCTGCCATGAAATACAAAGTGAATAAGATATAATGATCGATGAATCTTGTTGCAGAAATCAAACCTATCTTACGGGCAATTGTCAATAATGAGGCTAAACACCTGAGACAAGATGATGGGTCCACCTTGGGATGCATAAAGTTTTTCCTGCTTCATCATTTCCACAATCTTTGTCGTAAACCGTTGCATCTCTCTCTGGAGCAGAGACATCAGAGAAACAATTCGAATGAACAACTACTGCAATACTCATTGCTCAAATACGCATCATCGTTATTGAAATTAAAAGACAATTTAACCTTGAAGGGTTCGTTGTCAGTCCTAAACTTGATCCCAGGTATGAAATGCAACCAGAGAGGAAATCCCCTGCATCAAATAGTTAGATAATTAAACGAAATCTCAAAACATGGTTACACAATACTGAACAATGTGGAATGCAGGACTGCTTGATTGTGGAATGCATTCACAGTTACCCATAGTTCCATTCGGCGCAGACGTAAGGGCCGATCCGGAGGTGAACATAGAGGCCGGCCTCTGCCACTGTCTTCACGAACCTCACCAAATCCTTCCTTCCTTCAAAATCATACTGTCGAAGATATATGCCAAAATAACAATCTTTAGAGAGGGCAAACACGATGAACGTTCTGTAGTAATCCAACACGAGAAGGATCAAGGGCTCTCAGTAGCAATGACCTGGCCCTGGACGGGCTCGTGGAGGTTCCAGAAGACGTAGGTCTCAACGACGTCAAGACCACCGTTCTTGGACTTCTCGATGAGGTCCGGCCACATCTGAAGTACAGCCACAGAAGGTTGCAAGTTCTTGGCATCAATCAAAGCATAAATGGAGGAGAAGGTAAGCGTCAGAGAGAGAGAGAGAGAAAGAGAGGAGGGGGACCTCGGGAGTGCTGCGGGGATAGTGGATGGAGCCGGAGATGAGGACCCTTCGGGTGCCATCTATCACCAGCGCCCTGTGGTCGTACGTCACCGTGGCCGCGGCACAGAGGTGAGAGCAGCCACAGAGAAAGCATAAGAAGATCACAAGAAACGGAGAGAGCTTCGGGTAAGCTGCATCCGTCGCAGCAGCGGCTGTTCCGGCTACCATCCTCCTCCTCCCCACGGTAATGGCGTGAAAGGAAGCGAGCAAACCGAGTTGCGAGGGGAAGACAAGAATGAATGATGAGCCTCCTGCAATGAGATGAATGGAGACAGATTGCTTGTTCGCAACTCGCTGATACGTCCAAAATTGGGTCACATGAGAAGGGAAGCAACGCAATAATAAGGTGCGGATGTCAGCTCTTTCCTTCCCATCATCTGCTTCAATGCTGATGTTTCTCTCTCCGCTACTACCAATGTGAATGCTACAGCTCGTCTACGCCACCTCTCCTTCTCACCCAGTGGACCATCTCTCCTTCTCTCTCTCTGCTACTTCACTTATAGTTATAATGGCTGGCTGTTCCGACTGTCTCCATGACCTGTTTGCTCTCTGCACTCTAATTTTTAACTTCAATTGTGTTACTCGATCATTATTGCGTGCACTTCAATTCTCATTTTTGCTACGACAAGTTCAGATCGGAACCCTTTCAAGGATGGGGGTAGATTTGTTCTTCTCCGCTAGACTACGCTTTGTAGCAGTCCTGGAGTGGTGCGTCGGCTGGAGCACGTCGAGGTGGGCCCGCCGTGTAGTGAAACCCACCCACGCGTATCCACGGTCGCAGTCACTGGTCGGGTGGCAGCGTCGGTGATGACTAAGGGTGGGGTCACTGTGAAGTTACATATTTACCCTCGTGCATGACCAAGGTATCGAATTCATTTTACGGTAAATTGAAATCACCGACCAATCGAAGCCATGATATCTCCACGCTGCACGGACGTCAATACCCTCAACCCAATCCAACCTCTTTGGTGGCGGCAAGTGCCCGTAACCAGCTCCGGGGCGTTGTTGTCGGCCTTCTCCTCGTCTTCCCCCCCCTCCGCCTGCCCGTTCACCGTTTGATGAAACGACAGCGAGAGATTCCAAGACGAAAGAGATGGGCTCCCCACGCCGTGCTGTGCGTCGAGACGCGTCCACTGCAAAGATAAAAAGAAAGACAAATGCGTTGCTAATAGTTCTTGGTGCAACGGTTGCCGCCCGTATCCTTTCCATCCGGAATCGAAGGCCACAAGAAGATTTGGTGCAAGAAAAAGGTCACGAGAAGCGATCTCTTCGTCTCCCCACATGTTTGACCAAGATGCCATCTCCCTCTCGTGTGGGAGTTGTTCGGGTGCAATAAATAAGTACCCTAAAAATAGATGGATAACAATTTGTAGTTCGTCCATTCTTGGTCTAATTTTTCTCTCCATGAACAGTGTTCTCTGTGGCCAAACAAACAGTCAATGCCCCTTTGAGACTCGATCGTCCCTTCCCGTATCTTTTTCAACGTGTACAACAAAAACATGGACACTCCATTACTGGTTGGATGAAGTGATCTTGTGGATAGAATGGACTAATTCTCAGACGTTCCATTCGAAGCCAAATACACCGATAGTTGCGAAACGCTAAGAAACAGGACAAGCGGTGTTTACGTCAACAACTTTGCCGTGTCTATATCTCATCCAAGTTCTTTAGATAACCACACGTAGAAAAGTCGTCCTTATTGTTGAGGTTAGGAACCAAACAAGATTCTCCCTCCTCTTTCCATGTCGGAAATTGCAGGCCACCTTTCGGTAGTTTGTTCTCGATCTTTTGACATTTAGATTTACAAGGAAAAAGGAAAAGAATATTACCAAATGATCCATTCGCACTGATTCAAGCACCAAAGAAAATTAAAATAAAAAAAAAGTGAAAAAGGATTGTATATTAATTACTTGGAAGCTTAGCCCACAAAAATATATCACATCACACCATATCATTAGGTCCTTAATGATTAGTAATATGTTTATATTTAAGCTATGCTTTTGGCTCCAACAGATTAAGGACTCATAAGCATTCAGTTCAACCACTTCTTTGTGGCATGGAGTCCCCATGACAACTTTTATGAGTTGGATGGGGATTGTTGGAGTGGCTACTCCTGAAGCTAATAACTCCAACACAGGGCATTCATTCTCAAGCAGTGCAGCATCACCAACCAAATCCACCACTCAACACCTAAAGGGGTTTGACACTGTTCCTAACATGGACATCAAGATATTAATTAAAATTCTTTGGTTGGTCACCAAATTATATGCAGATAAGACTCTTCAGTGGCTGCCCAACCCATCCCCCCACTCAACAAAGTAGTCAAGAGTAGTTTTTATGACTTGTTATTAGTTTCTGGTTCAAGTGCAATGTGAGCATTTCATATCAGCAAATGCCCTAACTTGACCTAGTTTGGGAAATTTTATACATGAACAAGCTACAATGTTTTCCTTATTATTATTATTATTAAGCATATGTAATTTGTTAGGGAAGCTGTGAATGATTTTACCATCAACAATCAAAGATCTTTATCAGCTTATATACTTATGGTTATATAATTACTTTCATAAAATGGATTATTTTCACATCTACTATCTCATCACTGTTTATAACATAGGTAGAACAAACAAAGAAGACTTATATTTAAAAAAAATTCAAATTTAATTTAAGAAATAAAAAAGATTTTCTAGGATCATGTATATCTTTACATCAAGAGATGAGAATGTCACTCACTGATTTTGTTTGCTTAATGTCTATGGAGAATAACTAATAAAAAATAGAACAGAGTCAAAGTGTACTAATAAATATAATTGCTAGTATGACCAGTTAAACATGGATTAGGTTTATGTAAAAAATTAGAATATCATAGTTCAAAAAAGTTGATATTAAAAGTGATCTATCCAAACTACTTGAATCAGAGTAAGATATCCTCCATTAATCATGTTAAAAATTTATTACAAGTAGAATCTGAGACCAATTTCTTGGTGTTCTTAATAAAACAGGCCCAAACCTCCTTGGCATTCGAGGAAGATCGCCCCAATTATTCCACCAATATCAGGAAGAGAGTCAATTTATAGAGGTGGCATAGCTCCCTCCTTAAGACTTTATGGTCCTGTGAGGCTCTCACAAACCTAACCATCTAAGGTCAGATGTTTATAATAGAATTGTTTTTGTTGATATTAGATCCTAGGACCCTACCATAATTGTTTAATGTTCAAATTATTCATCACAATATGCTTTCTGATGGTTTATTTGTCTTGTTGCTTCATCACAATATGATATGCATGAGAACTTCCCTTTCAGGTATAGGTTAATCCAAAAAAATCCCAAGTTCATGTCTGCTCTTCAATGGGTGGCTTGGTTTCTGATGGATTTTGTGGAACACTCAAAGTTAAATAGCAAATGAACTCCATGGAAGAAAAGCAGCAATAGCAAGTAACACACTAATTGTTAAGTATCTTCTCCAAAGTCAATACTGATTTGACCATGAATTAATGCACTTTTAAAACAAGCAAAAATCCTGCAGATAATGCAAGCTTATACCTAAGTTAATGATGAATTAAAAGAAAAAAGATGAAATGTAACAATAAAGATTAGGACCCCATCAGCTCTGAAATCACAAGCCATGCCTTGATATCATAATATGCAAGCATAGTACTGGCACAAGAGAAAATGTTAGTATCTGAGTCCACCACTAAACATAATAAGATGATGAAACTTGACATGCCATGAGACTTATGATAACTGATCCACAGTGAGCCAGCTTTAATCAGGAATCCTGGTTATCTTGAAGAGCAGAATTAGATAATTCTGAAGTAGTAGCATTTATGATGTAGACAAAATACAAGCTTCATTAGACTGTAACAAGAAAATGTAGAAGTTTCAATAGCTTCTGATATACTTGAACTACCTTCAGATCGATGAAATGCAGGATGGTAAAGTAACCGAGAAAACCTATATATCGTTCTATATTGGCATAACTGATCAAAGAGATATTACAGATCAACTACGATGCACTCTCATTCTCTTCAAAAAGCTCAGAAGTTTGGCCCTGCAGCAAGAATTTCCTCAGTCAGTTTTCCATCTTGACCGATCTTGTAGTTGGCAAACACCTCAAAGTTCTTCTTGAATAGGCTACCCAGCTTTAGCAAAGTCTCCTTATAGCCTTCCTTGTCTCCCCACTGCAAAAGGAAAAAAATCATGCAAGTCAGGCGCAAACATCGGATGGTCAACAGATCATTATTTTAGTTTCATGAGCCATGACTCACCGTGTTAATTGGGTCTAAAATCCCCGAAGGAACACCTTCGATCTCAGTGGGTATCTCCAAACCAAACACTTGAGTCCTTTTGTAGTTTGCCTTGAGGAGGCTGCCAGAGTGTATGGCATCAATGATTTTCCTTGTGTATCCCAGCTTGATGCGGTTGCCAACACCATATCTGAACAAAGAACAAGTGTACACATCAACAAGAACAAGCTTTTTATTCTTCATAATTTTTTAGAACTCAAATTCATGTGCCATGTGATCTTTTACCTTCCACCTGACCAACCAGTGTTCACAAGCCACCCTGTGGCACCATGTTTCTGCATTTTCTCGGCCAGCATAGCTGCATACTTAGTAGGGTGAAGCATAATGAAGGCTGCCCCAAAGCAAGCTGAGAATGTCGCCTGAGGTTCCTTGATGCCGTCCTCTGTACCAGCCACCTAACATTGTACACCACCGGAATTATAATTAGTAGTGTGCACATTATCAAATGAGAAACAAGAAACAATGACAAAATATGCACCAGAGCAGTGTAGCCACTGATGAAATGGTACATGGTCTGAGGCAGGCTGAGCTTGCTAACAGGTGGAAGCACGCCAAAAGCATCACATGCCAAGAGGATGACATTTTTCGGCTGTGGACCAACGCATGGTATCTTCGCATTAGGTATGTACTCAATTGGATAGGAAGCTCGGGTGTTCTCTGCAGCACCACCAAACAGCATTCCAATTTGTATGAAACTTGTACCAAATTATGCAAGAAACCTGCTTCAAGAATTGTACCTGTGACAGACTTATCAGTGTAGTCTACCTCCTGAGTGTGCTCATCGAATACCACATTTTCCAGCACTGCAAGCAGGTCCCAACCATTAGCACAATGATCACAAGAATTTACATGCCGTCTGAATTAAAAGGTAAGGTCCAAGGTATCCGAATGTTTACCGGTTCCAAATTTAATGGCATTCCAGATGTCAGGTTCCTTCTCCTTTGAGAGGTCGATACATTTTGCATAACAACCACCTTCAATGTTTGAGATACCATTTTCGCTCCAGCAGTGCTCGTCATCGCCGATAAGCAGCCTATTATGATCCGTAGATAGAGTGGTCTTCCCAGTGCCTAAAAGACAGTAAGGGGTTAGTCATTATGAGCCATGGTAATAAGAATTCAGGAGGTAGTAATATTCCATTGTACGGGAGGGTAGGTGCCTAAAGGCAGGATGTGGATGCAATGGGCAGGTGATGGCACCACATTCAACGAGCCCAACCTTACCTGATAGTCCAAAGAAGAGGGCAACATCACCATCTTTGCCCATATTGCAGCCAGAATGCAGGGAAAGGATTTGTCTTTTAGGCATGAGATAGTGCATCACACTGAATAAACCCTTCTTCATCTCCCCGGCATACTGCGTGCCGAGGATTACCATTTCCCTCCTAGCAAGGTTAAGGTCAATGCTGGTCGAGGATGTCATGTAGTGTGTGTAACGATTACATGGAAACTGTCCAGCATTGTAAATTGTGAAGTCCGGAGTACCAAAATTCTCCAGTTCTTCAGGCGTGGGACGGATGCACCTGCCATCCATCCAGTTATCGCATGTACAAGAGCTATACTACTTATTTACCGACTTTTCATGTTCTCCTATGACCTAGAGAAGCAACAGGAGCTGTGTCGTCCACTTGTACTATTGCTATTAATAATAATATATCAATAGGCAACTTTAAGAGGATGACTTATCTGGGTGACCGTAGCAGGCCCACGAGAATTAGAGCACTGCAGAAAAGAACTGCATCCTAATGTTATTGTTAGTATCTTTTACTTACATGTTGTGCATGAATAGGGAATGGTAGGCCCTTGCAGAGACGATTCTAACTTTAATCCGATGTTCAGGATCCCAGTTCAGAAATTGATCATTCACAAAAACCTGCATTTAGAAAATACAAAGATAAATCACTGCAAATCAAAGAATAGATATGTGCTTTTGCGATGAGATATAAATTGACCCTTGCACCGTCTGGACACATTATATGGGCAAAATAGCTGGGAGGAAGTTTACTTCATAGGGTTACTGTCTCACTTGAGAGGAGGAAATTTTAGGAGTTACCAAGGAAGGATCAATGCTTCTGAAGAAAACCATAAATATTTGTGTTTATATTCTAAAAATCTTCACCTGTATCATAATACCAAGCAAAACCCTATGTATCTAAGCTAATCTAGCAGTTCGAGAGAAGATACTATACCAAGGGAGATTCATGATTTTTAATTTACTGCAGACATGCATAGTTTGTGATTAATTACAAACATAAGCTTTGTAATAAAGCAAACCTCCTTAGAAAGAAAATTACCTAACCTTTGTTGAAAAGAACTGATAAGCAAACTCTTCCAAAAAATTACAATTATATAAAAGGCATGGTCTGCAGTACCGAACTGTACCGCCCGGTACGGGCGGTATGTACCAGTCCGACAGGTTGCCGGTACACGGACCGTCTGTTACCGGTCCGAGTGCACTGTAGCACTGTAGCAGTGCTGCAGTACTCGGCACACCTGAGTATACCGCTCAGTACACCTGGGTGTACCGCTCGGTATACCGTACCGTACCGGTACCGAGCCCAGGTCGAAATACCGGTACGGTACGGTATTGCGAACCTTGATAAAATGTGAAATGGATTAGATTATCGAGTTCTCAAAATAAGAATTTTATAGGCACACAAATGCTTAAATGGAAGAAATTGATTGAGGAAACGGAAGGAAGCGGTGAGGCAAAGGAACATTGGTAGAAAAAAAAAATAGGCATCATCATACTTTACTTAAAATCACTTGATTTTTTGTCAAAAGGATTTTCAATTAGATCAAAACCAAAGTGCTCATTAACAACAGAGTAAACTTCCTTGTGGTGTACAATAATAATTTGTTGTGTTCTTTTCTTTGTTTTAATCCAACAAATGAGCAATCTAAAAATGACAAATAGTTGTATTGCATTGTCATAAGATAAGAGGTACCTTGTCCAGAGAGTTGAGGTAATCAACAGCCCTCTCTCTGTTCACCAGGAAAGTATGCTCATCCATCTCAATATTCGGTGAGCCCCTGAGATCATAATAAATCGAGAAGATATTACAAAAGAGAATTATTACATGTATGAAAATTATGGCACCCAATGTGCAAGTGAGGAGACTTACTTCCCCCACCAAAGCTCCTCAGCTATAGTTTCATCCTTGACGACCCGTTTGTCCCTCGGGGAGCGACCTGTCTTTGCACCAGACAAGGTAGCCAGTGCCCCTGTCGATGTTATGAACGAACCCTTCTCATATTTTATAGCTTGCTCATACAGTTCTGCATGAATATAACAGTTACTGATAGAACCATTGGAAGAGCAGCAGCAAGCAAATTGCAATAAACAAGGCTGGCACCAGATGATCATCCTCTGATGGCCACAGGGTCTCTGGAGTGGAATTCAATGTTTCCTACTACCCCTTAAGGTGTTCAATATCATGGAGATAAGTAAAACCAAAATTATGGGCAATGACAAGATCAAATCTCAGGAACCATATATAGTTAAACAAACAAGTCAACTAATTCATCATGATCAATGTTCATTGCAACACTCCTTTTAGTCTCCCTTGGTACAATCAACATGGAGGAGGCAACTGGGAACAATTTAGACTTTTGACTTTGGAAACTTGTTGCTTGTAGAGATCAAAATCAAGTAAAAGGTCAAGTCCTCTCTCTATATATAAATCTACCAATCCATTTTTCTTAGACCAAACTATAATACTACAAAAAAAGGGCACAAGGGCAACCAAGTATATGGAGAACTTCACAAAAGAGATCTACCATGTTCAAAGGAGGGAACGATATGACCTCGGTAATTAAAAGACATATCATAATTAAATCAGTTTATCACTAATTATTATGAGTATGAGCACAATACCAGCTGGGGAAAGATTGTAGAGGACATGGGTGAACTTGAGTGCACTGTCGCTGATGCTGATGGTTGGGGTGATGTAGTGGTGGTGCTCGGCAGTGACCTTGGGCGTATCCAGCTTCCTGGCTGGATCACCCTTCACCACCTTTGGTCCTGTCTCCCGTGTCAGCGATGCCAATGATGCACTGCCCACATCACCAATTAATTAATTTAGCATACTTGATACAAGTTCCTACGATGATACATCAATAATAAATTAAGAATACTTAAGCATGCAAGTACAAATGCAAATGCATTTAATTTGGATTGATCGAGAAATTATGCACCAGTAATGATACAACAAGATCTGTCCATAAGAGGGAATCAATGAATGGTAGAATCCTATAGCATATAATTTATCTTTCAGTTCAAATAAATGATTTTGGCATTTGAATGCAAAATCAAGCTAACAACCAATCTGATTAAGCCTCAGATCACTAAATCACAAGTTACACCAAAGGATGAATCTTGACCGAATCACATATTTAATATAAGATATTTTAAAATATATTATATAATATATTTAAAAATAACAACAAAGGATTCGATTCCAAGGTTTTAAATATAAAAATTACCCTCTGATGATAACAAATTTAATATATTATATTTAAAATAATAATAAATAATCTGATTTCATGGTTTTAACTAGAAATATTGTCTATTCCAAAACTTAATAATGGAAAAAAAATTCCATTATAGTTTGGATATTATAGGTTCTGATTGTCGTTGCTGCTGCTTAATTCAAGGTTAACGTCTTTCTATTGTCAATAATCCAAGAGAAAAGAATATACTCAGGCTGTAAGAAAATAATCATTATTGGGGCATTCCATAAGACAACCAAGTTTGGTTGGACCAACTAAAATTTCCAATTCATAAAAAAATAATAAAATTTGATTCAACTAGCAATTCAATTAAATCGCTATCGTCAATAGTCCAAGACAAAAATATATACTCAGGCTGTAAGAAAATAATTATTATTGGGGCATTCCACATGACAATCAAGTTTGGTTGGACTAACTAAATTTTCCAATTCATAAAAAAAAAGTTGATTTGGCTAGCAATTCAATAGTTAAATCACTATTGTCAATAATTCAAGAGAAAAGAATATACTCAGGCTGTAAGAAAATAATCATTATCAGGACATTCCATAAGACAATCAAGTTTGGTTGGACCAACTAAATTTTCCAATTCTTAAAAAAAAAAAAAATTTTGATTCGACTAGCAATTCAATAGTTAAACCATTCCAACAAATAATTTGGGTCACAATTAGCTAATTTGGTTTTGATACTTAAGATCCAACTAAGAAATTAGCTCACTAATTTAGTAGATCTAAGCCACTGATTTTAAAAAATAACTTAAATTTAATTTAATTGAAATCAGACTTGTGTAGTCCTACAAACTAACGATTAACTCCCGACCGGCTTATGATCCCACAACCGTGTTTAATCCCGAATGTCAACCTAAAATTCAAAAGGTCCATCGAGGCCGCCACTCTATGATGTACTTCCCCTACGTGACACTTTCCTACACAGACCTCTCATCATGCCCATCTCAATCGTCACAATAGAGTTGCTCCATTAATTTAATAGGCTTGTGATCAAGTGACTAAAAATATTTAAAATTATTTTTAAAAGCCAATTTTATTTTTATTGCATTAAATTGAGCATACCTGAGGCCTATCAACTGTCTAATAATACTAGACTAATAGTCCACGAAAATATTTAAACTCATGTTATAGATATGAGTCGAGACACATCTAATTCCGAGGTGTCACATCAACAAACAGTGGTAAGGCAAATAAGCTTTGCACACGTTGCTTTTCCAAGTCATTTTCCATTTTTCCTAGAAAACGTCATTTTCTATGGAAAATTGTCCGTGCAACCCACGTGATAAACACAGCCTTTTGCTTTCCTTTTTGTAATAAGCTAAGGAACAAACATAAAAAAGAGAGTCAGATGCCTACCAAAAGACTGCCGAAGCCTTTTCGGAAACATAGTTCATGCAGCAAGCTTGAGATGTCTTCCTTATTTGTTTGCTCTAAACTTTCAATTTTTATCTTTTCATGAAAAATAAGATCCCAAAAAGATAGTTATGAAATTAGATAGATATATATAAAGCCTGCACCGTGTGACGAGGCATGTCCACTGGGAAGAGCAGGCGGTGCCAACCGGTGGAGGTAGGCGAACAATCCCTCTCGGCACGGACGGGGAGATTGGATTTCATCATCCCTCTTTCTAGTGGTGATTATAAATATATTTGATTTTTGCCCTTTTTTAATCTCATGCATATCGTTTTTCCTCTTGGGACATGAGATCCAAGGACAGGCCCACCAGAATCTAGAAATGAATCTTCACTAGGAACAAAAAATCTCACAGCAATTCTTTTCCCGTTCTTTTTTTTGCTTTTAACTTTCTGCAAGCAATCTAATCAGAATATTTGTCGATGCTGCCTTCAGAAGCAAGGATTGATCGAGGGAAGATACCTGATGGATTGGAGCTGGAGCTTGTGGCGCTCCTCCTCGGAGATGGTGGCGAAGGCCGCGTTGTCCTGTTGCTGCTGCTGCAGGCCGTCTTTGATGGGGGTGGTGGGCGCCGAGCGCTTCTTCTGCAGGGAGTGCAGCTCGTCGATTGTCTGCGCCTTCACCGGCGGCGCGCTGTCGTCGTGGCAGATGCCGTTCTCCGCGCCGCCGCCGCCGCCGTGGGTATGGATCTTCGGCAGCCCGTTCGGCATCACCACTGCCTTCACGCTGTTTCCGAAGCGGAAGTCGCCGTTCTCCGCCATCGCCTCCTCCCTGCTCAGTTCCAGTTCTTACTATGTCAGAAACAAATAGCAGGCGCAGATCTTTCCAATGTTATGTCTGTCTATTTCCGTTCTAAGAGCAGTTCATAAACTCATCGAACAGCAAACAGAAAAAAAAAAAAAAAAAGGCCAAAATGTTCTCTGCGATCAATTACATTCCTCATCCCATATCATCCTCCAGCGTTAAGAACAAAACATTACCTAAAGGAAGAGCAGAAGCGTCGGAAGAGAAGTAGTCGTAGAAAAGGAAGAGAAAGAGACGATGGACACAAACGAACAAGTCTCACGACGAGCAACAAAAGAAGCGAGGGAGGATGGGATGTGAAGGAGAGCAATCTCGGGCCCTTTTAAAGGCGCGTGTCCCCTCCTTCCAAACCCAACCCCCTTGTTAACCAGGGTTAAGTCACCCCAACCCCCTGCTCAAGTCAACTCCCAAAGCGTCCTAACATTGACCCGTTCGCAACTCACCCACCTCCCACCCTCATCCGTATCCGTGCCACGGACGACACATCCTTCCGGTCCGTGTACATTCGCTGGCACAGCGTAGTTCCCGTTACGCTTTCTCCACCGTCGCAGCGTGTAGCATATATTAGCTCTATTTTAGCTGCCGCCAGGCAACATGTGCCTGCAAATACGAGTGTACAGAACAATAAATGCTTATTATACGCAGAGATTGGATCCAACCAAAGTCATTCGATTGCTTGCAATTATAATTTCAATTTGCACCCGCAAATACAGCCCAATATTTTGGTTGTCTTCTTGTAAATCACTCCATTATAGGAGCTATCAAACTTTTACTATATAAATAAATACTATACATATTTTATATGTACATTATCTAATATATGTATATATATTAGATGACATAATGTGACAGCTGACCGCCACCTTGATGTCTGATTTATGGGTAGCCACCAAAGCCAAATTCGACTTTACCAAATCTTTATCTCGTCGATATATGTATAGTTCATGTCCAAATGCGTGCACCTCATGCGATGACCGAGACTTCAGCGAGAAATGATCTTCTAAATCCTTTTTATTCTTTTTTGCTTAATTAATGACTTCGTCTTCATCCTTCTGGTGAGGGTGGTTGAGCCGAGCTGGAGTACGCGTGGCTAACAGATAAGGACACGGGATTCGTGGCTAAATCACTGCCGTCTATTTTGTTTTGGACGGCGAGATAGCGGAGACACGGGTTCCCAAACGGGGGAGGGCGCCTCCGCCCGTTGGGCTCACGGACGGCGTCACGTCGGCCGCTTACTGACGGTCCGTCCGTTACTTTTCGGGAGATGGGAGCCGTTACGGATGACGGCACCGCGAAAGCCCACGAGAGGACCGTGAAAAGCGACCCGAGTAGCCTCCGACACGTGGCAGACCGATTGTGCTCTTGTTTTTTTGTTTTGATTCAAACAGGATACAGGGCCTTGCTCCAATAATATCGGCTGCACTAAAATCAATGACATGGTAATTGATTTTTCTTGAAAGTATTTCATCTAATATTTCAATTAGAGAAATACGAATAGCAATTAGGTAGTAGTACATACGTGTCAATTATTTTTCCTAGCCAATTCAACATAGAAGGCTTTCTTACAGGTGAGATAAATTATAATAGGAGAAACAACAAAGAGAATTTAATTTAAGAATTAAATTGTTTTGAAATTTTAATTAATAAATGATTTATATATTAATTAAATAAATAATATATAAAAACCTAACTTTTGTTTAAACATGTTGGAAGATGAATAAATGGTTTACGTTCATTGTTTCTTTAATCTCTTTTGACTCATCATCAACAATTGTCTTTGTTTAAATCGAGTCAAGTGTGCTTTCATTCTGAGAGTTTTATCTTTTCACGTCCCAATGCAAGTAAAAAATCATACAAAGGCACAAAACTGTGATTCGAGAATAATCACCACTGGATTATTTGGCCTATATTGATTCAAATATCGATGTGCACAATCTAATCAAACTGAATTTTTCGATGAATCTTTATGTCATTGATCAAAATGAAAAAATAAAAATAAAAATAAAAATAAATAAAATCATGAATCGCAAAGGTCAATTTATTCGAAGAGATCACACGTTTGTCGCTCTCATGTTCGAGCATCATTCTCGTGCTGGATTCTCTTCCATCACCTCTTTTGCTTTTGCCTGCTGTAAGTTGCACGGATGTTGATGGATGCTGTTTGGATGTACGTGAATATTGCAGTGACCCCTCTCTCTCTCTCTCTCTCTCTCTCTCTCTCTTCGGCATTAGCATCTTTTTGTTGCGTTTTCCATACAACTAAGTAACTTATTTTTTTTATTTTAAATGTGTTAAATTATTCTATTCAAAGACAGTGATTAGTATTGTTTCAAAAATTAATATTTTAATTATGCAGAGTTATTGTGCCAATAGTATAATATAATGGAGACTAGACAAACCCACGTCCAACTAAGATATTAGTAGCACTTTCTGATGCATATAATACCAATAGTATTTATCGGTTCGATACCTTTTATCAGTACAAGACATATGTAGATGACAATAATACATGTCTTATATTAAAATAGTTTTCTCTCTTTTTTTATTTCTAATATTTTTATTTAAAACTATATACTTATTGACGTATTAGTATTCGGTACAATGATAGGATACAAAATGGTTATCAGTCGTCTGAGGCTGGACCAAAATTATGAAACTTATAGTAAAAGATATATCTTGAATTACATAGAAGGAATGAATATTAACCTATTTTCGATTTTTTTTTTCTTTTTATATTATATATTAATCTTGATTTGTGTATATGTCAATCAAAAAACATAATATGTTATTATTAAACGAAAGAACTTTAATGTCAAAAATCTAAAATCAAATAATAACATATCTAAATATTACGATGCGTACATTTTAATACTCTTTAGAAAATATTTTTTTTTATTTACAAGTGCATCATTGTTGGATCCAAGATTTATGTGATGATGATTTGTAAATAGAACTAGACTCGTCTTCTCTTCTTTTCTTATCTTTAATAATATCACTATGATTGATAAATTTATGAATAAAAGAATATGATAGAAAACATGTGATCTCTCGTTTGATTGTTTCACGTGATTAGGGGAGATAAAAAAAAAAAGATCTATAATCTCTCAATCATGTCACGTATCAACACATTTGCATACCCGTATATTTACATGTCCGCGTATTCAATTATTACGTGTTTTTATTATGTTGTGTTAAGTCCATAGGAGATCTTGTTTATTTATAGACGGGAGTATAGGCATATGATAAGTAATTATGATAGTTCCTCCGGTATTTCTTAAGGAATCCTATCATAATTAAATTTATTTTTTATTTTTTTAATAATTATTATCATAATCTAATCATATTCATAATATATCTTACCTAATTAGATAAGATCATATAATCTAATACTCGTGCCTCACGATAGGACTATGACTGCATAACTTATATGCACGAGTCTAATTTGATTGTATAATTTTGTTTTATGCTGATAAATACTAATAGAGATTTTCTATGTCAAAATTAGGACACCATCATGCTACATAGTGATGGGATATAATAATAACTAAATTTTAGTAATACTCTTCTTTACACTCAATCAAATATCTAAAACACTAGTCGGGGTTGAGTAATTTTCTTCTAATACTGTAGATTCAATTATAGCTCAGAGATATATGGTGATGTATTTTTGGTCATTTGGATGATGCATGAAACTCAATTTCATACTGTTGACTCTAAGAAGACAGGTCGAACTACGAGACCAATCACAAAACCCCTATATTCACGTCATATTTGATTTTAAGGTGCATATACTTTCTAACCTTTAAAAAAATAAAAAAATTATCACATGTGATGAGGTTCCAAGAACATTTGAAATATTTAGAGGAATATATTTTCATCAAATTCATGTTGACATGATAAACATAATTAATTGGGTTTCTCATATTGAGTCCTCATTAATCCAATATATCAATAATAGAAAACATAAAATAATTATATTAATTTTATAATATTTTAAATGACTTCATAGTTGAGGTGCATTTTGAAAGAGTGTTATGGGATAACAAGTCAATTAGTTTCGTTGAATCTGAATCACCAACTCAAAATATCTAAATTAATAATAGATCCTTATAAAATAATATTACTCTTAGCTCACTTTTAATATGCATGCATGCATGCATGCATGAAGACTTGGACTTGAGTCGAAGCTCGTCCTTGATTCACTTAACGGCATTAATTCCCTCAAAAGTCGTGATCATCAACGTACGGTAGATTAAATTGTCCTTGAAATCTAGATGGACGATCGACCTTTCAACGCTGCCTTCCCCGGGCATAGCCTCCTCCTACATCGCCACTTTCTAACTGCGTTCCCTCGAGGATTAGATTGCACGTCGGGCTCACAATATTCCACACCCAAACGTGAAACGTAGGGATAGGAAATGAGGCAGAGCTTCTTTTCAAAAGAAGAGAGAGGGGGCAGATGATATGGACGCGCGGGGCAGGAGGGTTTTATTGATTGGGAGGAGAGGATTCAGCTTCGTCTACAAGCTTGCGTCACACGCTGAAACGTAAGAGATGGGAAATGAGAGATGGACCGGGGGAGGTCATACTGGGAGGGAGGGAGGGAGGGAGGGAGGCAGAAAAGAAAGAGGAGCGAGGGTGAGGAGGTCGTTGGCATAGTTGAATGGATGGACAGATGTGGCGACAAAAAGAGCCGGAAAAGTAGTGCCCGGCATCAGGCGTATCCGGGGAAGGGTCTACTCCCCACCAACTTTCGCTCTCTCTCATGCGATTCCCCGAGCTTCAGTGCGTGGTGTTCCTGAGACTCCTGTGTGAGAGAGAGAGAGAGAGAGAAGTCCGAGGCACGTTAGGTCAGAAATTGGATTGATTCTTTCCACGTCTCTCAAGCACATATAAACCCGGCAAAAGCTTAGGCAGCATAACCTGCACAAGTAAAATGCTGGGCGTAAGTAATGATTCACAGCCTTGCGTCGGTGGTGGTCGCCAGCAGCATTAATTAGTGGTTGAAGTGGAGGCTTATCTTCGCACCTTTCTGACATTTGCGAAGTTGCCCGCAACTGTGGTAGTCAGCAGCACTGCATGCTTTATCAGAGAAGTATACTGACATCGGCAGGAGAATTGGATTCCTCGAGGTAAATGAACTATAAATGCACTGGAAAATGACCTTTTATCTTCCTGACCGTAAGCATCACGATTCGGTGTGCGGTCTGGAAGATTACCGTAAGAAGAGAGAGGAAGATGGAAGGAAGAAAGGTAAAGGATACGAGAAACGGAGTTACAACGAAACCTAGTTTCAGTTCGATAATATTTACTGTATCGAACTCATGGGTGAATTTTACCTCGTCATCTCATCGCCTGAGAAGACATCAAAAAGTTTTTATGTACATCAGATAGGTAGGGTTTTAACCTTTTTTTTTTCTGAATTGAAAAAAAAGAAGAAGATATCGATAGAACGTACCTTTCCGGCGGTCTGCTTGTACAAAATGGTCATTAGGCCATGAGTCGTACTTCCAATCAGTAAAAATAGAAAATGAGAAATTTCGTCAGTTCGGCATGCCATCTCCAGGATGATGATATCATGTTCTTTAATTTTTAACATAAGAAACTGACTCGTTCTGTGATGAACAAACCGTGAAGCCTAATAATATTCTTATTTTAAGTTCATCACAGAAAGCAGAACACTCCCCTTTCTTACTAAGCATCATTTAGATAGCAAGAGCAATTACTGATCAGCAGGCAAATGGATGCACGAGTAGACAGAAGAATGAAGCACAAAAAAATTGATGCTGGATGACACCTTCTTAGAAGAAAAGGAGGGGGGTTAAAAAGAAAATGAAAAAGCAGCATCTAACAAAATCATGACTGATGATATCCTTCCCATGGTGAGTCTGTACAAAAATGGGTATAGACGCCTGGCTTCTCCTCGAATATGAAGCAGTATAACATTTATGGTGGTCTCTAACCTTGAAAGAATGTTGAATATTTTTGTAATTTGATGCAATCTTGGTGGTGCTGCCCCGTCCTCGAGCAGCCGCTATGATATGAAAATTGATTTGCATTCAAGAACGCACCCGCAAGCAAACGTCCCATGCAAAGTGCTTTCCTGAACATATATCAATCAGAAGGAAAAGTACAGAGAACTAAATAGGAATAAGCTGATGGACCAAGCGCATGATATATATAATTAACTGACAGAAGTAAGTCAACTAATACAACAAACATCAAGAAAAAAAAAAAATATTGTGCCAATGAATTTTAAGCAGAATACACACACCGAGTTGTCTTGTACAAGTCACCAGCAAACAAATTTCAGCAATGTCAAAAGAGACGATGGAGGGTTTCAAAAACTTAATCTTCAGGGAGAGCCAAAAGAAGCTACACATTTTCTCAACATTTTCCAATTTTGCTGTTACATTTTCTTTTTTAAAAGATAACACATGGCGAGATAAATGAAGTTGTAATTTAGAAGATCAAAATTGTACCTGGCTGAAATTATGTGCCTTAATCATAGTCCATTATCAAGCCTATACAACTCGGGCAGCAGGGTCAGTAGGCCTGGTGTCACCTGGCCTCCTAAACGAGCAACTTACACCAATTAAATAAAGTAACGTTTTAATCCAAGTATTTAATTATTTTTTTCATTCAGATTATCATACTTATCCAGACATTTGCAGCTAGGGCACTAAAAGTGACTAAACAAATTCATAACATCACCCAACTTGTATCTTTCCTTCGATGTATGCTTCAATATTGCTTCCTTTTCAATACAATTAAATCTCCTTCCCTCAGGTAAATCTCTGATATGGATCACCGGGTCTGTATACGTCCTCGCCAATTGCTTATCTGCTTTATCAGTGTAGGCGATGCCAAGGGTAGCTTAGTGGCATGATCCATGATAGGACATGCATTACACCACTCTCTACTAGTGACAAACATGGTTGAATGTCCCAGCATGTAAACTTCGATCTATGGACAGGCAAATTTTATACCATATAAATATCAGTATACAGTTCTACACAGAGGGATCCATGTTCAATAGGATTGCAAAAATATGTACATTTCTACACAAACAAGTCTATGATTAATAAGGTAAATACCAATGTAAAAGCCAGAACTATCCAAGACGACGTACCTTGTGAAAGCTGCATGTTCTATGTTAAGCGAATAATAGAATCAAGGTTTCTTGACACTTGCCACCCTTTAGGGTAAACAAGATCTTTAGCTTCTAAATGGAGGTGCCAATTCATGATTCTCGGGCAATCATTTGGTAAGCCTTCCATTTGACTTTCATCCTCTACTATCTGCTCTATGAATGTGGTCTCCTGCAAACAAATGACATTTTACATAGTTAATGATGCTAATAAAGAACTCAAAATCTGCACTCTTTCACCAAAAAATAATAATAATAATAAAGCAAACTGAATTCAGATCTGTTTTTACGAAAGAAAGATGCTGATGCTTAACTTTTTCCCTTTGATTGATGTTCTCCATTAGTAAATATTTATAATTGTTTTCAATTGTTTAAAAATCGAATCAAACTTATAGGAAAAAACGGTGGAGATACTCCTGATGCAGTATGAACAGAAAAAGAACCATAAAGCTCCTTGGATCCACTTGGTGGTATTTGAGCAAGGATAAAGAAATTATATTGTCTCCAGAACAAGAAAATTAAAACTCATGTTTAAATTAATATCATGCACAATACTGTTGATTATTGAAAATTGCCGAATTCGTGATAGGATTCATTTACGAATGTATTGCCCATGGTCTCTGTACCACATGGCAAGAGAAACACTTGTCTTATTCGAGCACTTGCTAAACATCATCCCATACAAAGTGACAACCATCCTCCATGGGTAAAAAATAGTTGATAACTAAACTCCAAAGTGATGGAACAATTCCCCTTGGCTCAAACACTTTAGATGAAACACAAAGTTATATTACTGCATCAAACATATTTCTATAAGGACGAGCCAACCTATACCATATTATGGCTTTTTCTTGGTCAGATTCTCTGAAAACCAATGTTTTGAATACCGTATTGTACCGCCTAATACGGACAGTATGTACCGGTCCACTAGCAGACCGGCACGTGGACCACCCGCTATCGGGCAGTATCAAGTATTTGGCTTCGTATCGGGCGATACGAGGCTATACCGGCCAGTAATCGGTCGATTTCGATCGTTACCGAATCGTAACAATGTTCCAACGTTCAATTTGACTGTTGGAAGCCTCCTCAAGGGTTTTTTAACCCTTTCCTCCCCCCTATTTCAATTCATTTTATTCTCATACTCTTTCAAACTTATTTTTTCTCACATTCTCTCTTTTATTCTCACATTTTCACTCCTAAACTCAATAAAGCAACGAATTGTAGATTGAATCAAATCATGGAACTCGATGAGATACTGGTCAAGTTTATGCATTGAAGGGGAAAGGGAAGCCAGTGGATGATTTTGAGCAGATGCAACAGAGCTTACATAACGTAAACATAGAATGACGCTCATCGTATTCACAGCCATCGTATTATGGAGAATCTTACGGCCAACAACAGTAAGGTGATAGTTGGTCATACTTCTCCGAGCAACGATATGATACGAAGTAGCATATTAGTAGCGAAAGTAGAAGTTCTGATATTCACCAATACATGCCTCAGGAGCCACCTTTGATACATGTGATTCACGACGATCAACCTATGACCATCATCACATCGATGCACCAATGGCATACAGTGTATCAATACACTATCTCGTGAGATCAATTTCAGGACTTGATCCTACAAACATATCATATTGATATACAAAGACATAAGATCAAGGATCCCGATCCACCACTCGTGGAGGCTCGTCGTTCATTTTGGTGGTAGAATCAGGTATATTTACATATGTAATTACTTAATTCATTTGAATCTTAAAGTTAAAGTTATATACAAAATAATATAACAATTCAAATAATTTTTCTATAGATAATTTAATATTAACGGAAGGATAATCCGCAATGAACTGAAATTGTAAACCTTGCACAAGGTTACTCCTCAAAAATCAAAAAAGATATGACACTATTCTTACCTAATTTACATTAGTTTTGCTAAAACTATACTAAATATATATTTATTTATAATTTAAAAAACCCTATCCTAACTTCTTCTTTTTTTTCAGGAATTTTTGAAGGGTTTTATACCTATTTTAGACGTATCGCTCGATATGGCATATCGTACCATACCGAGCAAAGTTCGGTACATCAATACAGTACAGAATTTAGAACCTTGCTGAAAAGTATTATGACTCAAACTAATATGTACATCGGCTTACATCAAAAGGAAACGGAGCAATTTCACAAAGATTTCATCTATCATTATTATTATTATGACTAAATGCTAATAAGATTAAAAGTGAAAAGTTTCATGACTAAAACAATAATATACATCCTATCACAACTTAAACCATGTTCAGTTAAACTAAGTATGCCATGGTACCACGACACCAACAGTTTTCTTTGCTGATGTTATAACCAAAGAAAGACATACTTAAGAGGCTTTTATGTAACAGCGTGATAGTGATACATAAATGCATAAAGCAACTTTCGAGTGACAAATATAAAAAAAGGTAAATGAGAGTATAAAATATGATTGTGTTATTTTCTTATGCCCTGTTTTGAATCAATACATCTACCGATAATGTTGAAGTTGAGCGCTGTCTAATGAAATCAGATGATCCAGATCAGTACCATTTCAGTAGTTCTGACATAGAAATCAACTTGGCCAATCATCTATTTGATACAAGCTGCCATTATCTTGAATACATGCCATAGAGCTAACTCAAACTGGAACCTAATAGATAACTAATTGACAATAATGATAACAATGATATAAATATTTAGATAAGTGAGTTCCTATAGAGTTCCAGGGTATAAAACAACTTTAAAGGGCAGTTGAAATTTAAATCATCTCAAAACATTCCCCACTCCTTATTTGACGATGCCATATAGAGTATATGGCCTCTATATTTTGTGGTAGCCATCGAAAATTTTAGTTCAAAGTCACCTAAATGTTGGTGCCATCCTGTAAGGCAAAGGTGAAGAAAGGAACAGGGACACTTTAAGACAATACAATAAAGGCATTTCCAGGTCAAATATTAATTACTGGTGCATCAGAACAGAAAATGAACTTTGAACTCTGAAACAAAATATAATTCTTTATTTTGCATTCCATACTTCCAAAAGGGATGACATCACTAACACCAATCAGCTACCTTTTCCAGATTGCATCTGATCATATATACAAATATTGAACAAAAAAAGCCCCAAGTAAATAGAAACACGGTTAAGAAAACATATCCGAGGGAATGAAACTTAGAACTTATTCAGCCATGTTGTCTCATGAATATGGTTGATCAAGATAAAGTTCAAAGACATCAACCTTGACTGCAAGGTGAAAAAACACTTGAGATTGAAACTTGAAAAAAATGTTCCCTTCTTCTAGCGGAATGATAATGTTTCAAATAGAAAACCTTTCAACTGAAGAATACAGAGTCAGAGACAAAAAAAATGAGACACAGTTTTGTTGCCATTTAACAATGACATATAACCTGGTCATATCAAAATGAATACCAGAAGAAAGGACATGCATGCTCTTGCTCTCAATCTTATGCAGAAGATGGTGGTGCAAATAGACCAGTCCAGGCTGATACAGGTACATTAACTGATTCTTAACAAATTCGTATTAAACTATTTACTAAATTAAACTCAAGTTTGTCACTATTGCTCTAAAAACATTATAGTCTGCAGTTTTTTTAGCAGACTAGACCTAAAAGGAAAAAGGCATACCTGAAAACCTTCTTTCACCGTGTCTAGTTGCCTAATGGCATCTGAGTTTGGACGATGCCATCTCTTGTGGTCCCAAAGTATGGTGCTATTGAATGCAAATCCAGACATATCAACATGAAATCTCCTAAGTCTCTTGCTTTTCTCATTAGTGTGCCATCCAATTACTTGGCTTCCATTGCAAACTGGGCCTTCTAGTATCGCCTTATTTTTGCCTTGAGAAAGCATTGCAACAGGCCAAACACCAAATCTCCTAAAAATACAAAAACCTCAGTACTGTAACATTAAATTGGTAACTTTGTCTGTTCAATGGAAAGAAAAATTTTGACTTTATCATGTACCAGAAGTACCTATTCAGCATCATGAGACAAGATAGAAAATGTGTGATCAAACCCACAGAACCCCACAAGAACTGACCCTTCTGATACATGGGTCTTCCTGCTGAGAACTTGCACAAATGCAGGTTCAATTAGGTTTGGCTCCATAAATCTCTAAATAATGAGGTTCAAGACCCAGAAACAACATGGTTTATCAAGGAAAACTTGAACGCTAGCAGGCTAGTTTAGATATGAATCAGGCTAATTTGCTGACATAGTGGATATGTGGAGAATATTCCAACTCCTGAGCTCTCTAGTGGTCACCATGAGTGAGAAATTACTAAAATTGAAAATTATAATTACATGGAAAGAGGACTATAGGAGTAAACAAACCTTGTGAGTAAAAATGAGCTAGGGTCTCACTTTAATATAAGTAGAGAGAACTGATATTTGTAATGAGTTCTATCCAAACTTGTAGAAGAATAAACAAGCAAATATTGAAATAAATAAAAATGGAAATGATTGTTCTTTCATATATTTGATAATTTGTAAACTAGTTAAGATCAAAGAAGATAAAAACGGGAATGAAGAAAGACACTGATCCAGTCTGCTTTAGCATCCATCAAGGGTTATGGGAACCTCTATCTACATATCATGATGCAGAATCATCTACGGGTAAAATAAATAAGACCAAACAAATTGAACAATTTTAAAATACAAGTATACCTCAAACTTGGTATATGCTTCAATTTGAATATATATATCATTGTCTGGACAAACAATGCAGATATTTTGTTTGTGAATGAAATACTTGGGTAAATATAAAATGGTACTATGGTTTAAGGAAGGATTTAGGATGCAATGCATCTTGTTTCTATTAATTTCAAGTTTCAACATATTCCAAATGACAAATACATACTTTTGGTCAAACTTGAACATGAATTTATGCAAAATAAATAGGATTCTAGAGAACACAGAAAGGTAAAAAACTAAGCAACAAAAACTGCCAAAGATGTATACAAATATAACATAAACAAAGTTCAAATTGGGCCACATATTGGATTCTTCAATCTCACACATGAAGAGAACAAAGAGAAAAGAAAGTTGGGAAGATAAAACTTAATAGAAAAGACAGAAAAGAAGCCTTTGTTGTTGGTGTATAGCTGTAGCAGTTCTGCTGCACTGCTGCAACCAGAAAAAAGTAGGAAAAGAAAAAACAAAAAAATTAAAATATGCCAGCCATGGAGGAAAAAGTGTGAAAAAAAATTGAAAATGCATTGGCAATTCTAGATGAATTAATATAATAGGCCAATTAAAGACTAGAACTTCAAAAATAAAAATAACATAATCCATATTATGCTATAAATATTTCGAATTACTCATCATATCCATATGAAATGGATGGCACAAATGGTATGCTACAAAGCAATTGGATCCAGAACTACCCTGCTCTGAGGGTCCCACCTTGGACAACTGCCTTTCAGTTGAATTTCATGATTTTTATGTTATTTTTGGATGTATTTTCATCCATGTACTTTGATGTTACTTACGGTCAACTTTAAAGTTATATTTTAATTTGTATGCTTATATACTAGTATTTCTGTTATTAATAAGGTTAGAAGACTCTTAAATCAATTAGGAGCCACATTTACAGACATAGATGTATCTTTAGATATTATTTTGTAGGATTCTGATATTAAGAAAAAAATTTCTAATATAAATTGTCTTAGAGGCCATGTTTTAGACTGTTCTACATTATTGCAATAAATTATATTAGCTTAATAGTAACTTCTCTCTTTTCACTTTCTTTCTTTCTTGGTAGGTCAATATTTTTTAAACTATAAAAAGCCTGATAAAAGGTATCAAAGTGAGATGATCTTCCATGACTATCATGTGTTTTCTACATTTCCATAATTGAGGCAACTATAATCTGTATCATTTTTGACAAGATGGAGCAACGAGTAGGAGATCTTAGTGGCAATTAGAGTGGATTATGCAGCTGTTATTTTGATTGCAGTTCACACAAAATAAACTTTGATGCCAATTTTAAAGAAACAAGTATGATTTTTGAAATTTCAAACATACAATGCTTCTTGGAAGTGAAAAACTTGTCTAAGGTAAAAGAACAAAGAGCAGTAGTCTACCTGGATTTTTTTACTAAAATGAATATTATTTGAAGGTTCATTAATTTGATTTAGACCCAAATTTTAATAATTATTAAAAATTAATTAAGAAGATAATTTTAGTTGATTTGGAATAGTCTTTTATAAATTGCTCTAGGATCCTCCTATCAAACCATCAAGAGGAACAGGACGAGCAGCAAAGGAGTAGCAGCACTACTTGCTGAAAAGAAGATAGATAAGGATTCTATCAACTTGGAACTGTATTTTTATTCCATTGATTTTCTTTTATATTTAATATCTTTCGCTTTCCATATATATGTTACTTCAACTGATTTGTTCATATTGATCGAATAATTTTGAGGGATTGCTAGAGTGCCTTATTCCTTGACTTTATGTTTTTTTTTTTTTTTTCTTGTGGGTCTTGATCTTCAAGGTATAAATGTAATTTTGTGATTTAATTGATCCAAGAGTCTCTTGCACTCTTATTTCTTTGTATCCTGTGAGATTGGATTATGGGAAACTTCAACCCTGTCTAGGTTGTTAGAAAGATGAAAAAACAAACAAACAGACATTGTGGGCCAACCCACAAAGGGACCCAGCTTGCAGCAAGTTGTAGCCGTGCTGCAGTCATGAACCAGGCTTAAACCAGCCCAACCAATAGCTCAATCAGGCCTGGATTGGCCCAATTTGCTGCCTGAAACTGGACCAGCCTGCAGCAGTCTTGCAGCTCAGGTTGGAAGGCAGCTGGACGGCTAGCCCGCGGCCCAGCCTAAGGCCACAGGAACCTGCCACTGCAGGCATATCCCGTGCTCCAGCCTCACATGCTTGACAGACAGCAGCCAATATACAGGCTTCTGCTGCCCGTTTTGGATTTCACAAGCAGTAAGATATGGTGTGGAAGAAACATCTATTCCACAGAACATAAATCAGCTGTTGATAAAGAAATTTCTCCTCCGATGAGGAGTTGCAATCTGACTCCTCCTATCGAACATTATTATAGACATTAGACTAAACTATCTTTCGGCTACTGTTGCACTATGACTATATGGGTACTCCAGTTGTCAAATTCCAATGTTTTCATCCAGAATTCTAGCTGAGAAAAGGATTTTATTTTAGTACCAAATTGGACAGAACTACCACACTGATGATGAGATGACGTGAAGGATAGATGGTAGTACTGGAGTTGCAGTTTAGGTTAGACCACAACTTGCACTGGTTACCATTAGCAATGGGAACAGAAAGGATTTCTGAATCATAGAATAAATCCTATGCTGCTTAACAAAGGAATGGTCTCAATGTTTAGTAAGTGATGATCAACCTATAAAAGCAACAATAACAACAAAATCAGAAAGTCATAACCATTTGATACATGAATCTTGTGCTGCTATTAAGATTTGTCAAATGCTATGTTTAGTTAATTTAAGAGTATTTAAATCTTTATTTAAAGTTTTGTTTAAGGGTTTTTTAGATCTTCCTCTACCCCTCGCCTCTTCTAACTATCATCGTCTGTAGATATCCTAAGCACATGTTCATATTATTTTAAACAATTCTTCCTCATTTTATCTTCTATCAAAATGATATCAAATCGTTCAAGAATGAGAACATTTATTTTCATATATTTCTTAGCAACTCCATACATCCATCTCAACAAACACTACTAATCATGACTTAGGAAAGCTAAGGCTTGCATCGACAATCTGGCAGATTAAAAGCCTCCAATAGAGACAAGCTTTGCACAATGTAGAATTCTTGTGTTAGCCTTAACTAGATATTCTCACAGGCAAATGCAGCACAAAATGTAGGCAGACTAAGCAGTTACCTAAACACCTTGTCACACAAGCAAAGAAGATATATCTGCTCTCATTCAGATCCAAGGATTAATCGTACATAGAACAAAATATACACAAACAAAGACAACAAAAAAGCAGCAACAGAGACATATTAAAGTTGCATATCAGTCACATTGGATGGAGGACAAGATTCCTAGACAACACTAGTTGCCCAATCAACAATCCCAGTTGGCCAAACATCTCCTTTAGTACATCAAAAAGCTTGGGTAAGTAGAATTTGTTATAAATCTTCTAGGTTCTGTTAATAATCAGCTAGGTTCTTCCATTAAACAAAATAAGTCAGCAAGTTATAAATCCAATCATTCAAACACCCTAAGCTGATAGACAAACAACATAGGTTGATGCGAGACATAGCAGGTTTAACAAATTTCATTTTGGTTAGTTGATTATTGTGACTAAGTTCAGTCTGAAAACCTTATGGGTTTAACCAAGATTCAATTAAATCCATTTCATGTTGATTTAAAATTCTTGAATCGGATTAGTCAAGATACAAGGATCAATTTGAAATTATGCTTTGAAGATTCGATTATATCATAGAATTACATTTTCAAATCATAACCAATCGGTATCCTGATCATATTTATTATATTAACTGATCATAAAACCTATAGTTGTTCTTAATTTTAGATGTGTTCGAGTACATGAAATCAAGATCTAATGTTTGGATGTGTATCATGATTAAACCATTCCAATTAAATCAACTTAATCAAATCTTGGCAAGTAGAGCTGTTCCGATTCGCTAGAATTGAAACATTGATCATGAATCTTGTTTCTTCTAGACTTATTTTTAGCATGAATCTGATCTGAATTATCTCCATCTTTTTCAAACACATAATTTCTTATTATTGGATCTCAAATAGGTTCGCATTGATATGTTGGTATTGTGAGAGGTCTTAAATTGAAAAGAATACCATTGAATGAAACCTAAGCCACACCAAAATATGGAGCCACCAATAAATTGAGTTTCACATGCCACCTACCAAGCACAAGTTATTCAGATATCTTTTTAACATTTATTTGGTATGAAATGGTCAAATTATCCTGCATGATGAATGTATACCTTTTCTTTGTTATCTATAAATGTTTATTTGAATGTACACGTGAATGAATAAATCAAAGAATGATGACAAACAGAAGGTGTGATAGTGATGCATGAAGATATTTATTTACCCATAAAGGGCAAGCAAGCTAGTATCGGTAGGATAATTCCTTTCAGAATTTAGCATACCAACAAACTCGAGGGTAGATGATTCCTCATTAGCTGTTGGGAGGAAGATATATTCACTCCATTGGCTGCTTGAAATATGATAGGATTTTCCACTATTAGCGATTAAGAGAATAAAGATTCCATCCCTAGGAGTATAGCCTCTCCATCAGCTGAGTACATCCATCAAGAATCTGACTTATACATTATTGTTGAATGCTGATGTTGTACATTGATGTTATAGTACGATGAGTGTGTGCATGTCCATAATTGTTGAATGGACTTACATCGCTATTGATCATGCATCATGCCATTATTTCCTAATGCTTCTTAGTGATGCATAGCATCTGATGACATATTTTGATCATATTGTTATATTGGGCTAGTGATTTTACTTATTTTCTATATATTGGGTTAGTAATTTTACTTAAATCACATTCATTCATTCAAACGTGTTCTTTCCACCACCATTCTCAAAAAAAACTGCAAATCTTAATATTTCCACCAAACTAAAAACTTTAAAACTATGTTTCAAAACCATGTCTAACCTACAGTTGACACACTTGTGCAACTACTTTAGTCATAAACAATAAATTGCTAAACTGGATATGCTTGTTTATTGTTCTTCAAGAACGTTAGCATCCTACTGTGGTTAGGTTCATAAATTACCTTTTAAAATATTATTTATCTCTATCTGCTACTTTGCCTTGGAATTTTTTCAGCGCTGATTCCAACATTTTATGAAATATAACAACTTGCTGTGGTTAGGTTCATAAATTACCTTTTAAAATATTATTTATCTCTATCTGCTACCTTGCCTTGGAATTTTTTCAGCACTGATTCTAACATTTTATGAAATCTAACAACTTTGACAATGGTCATCACCGATAACAGGTGGCTAATAGTGTCCTAAATTATTTAGCTTTTTTTTTGTCTTTCCCTTGATTTTCCCTGGACTCTGTTGAACTATAGTCACAAGACAATGGGGTTGCAGTGACCTAAAATCCACGTACAGCAACCAAGCATCACCAACGCATCAAAGATAAAGCTTGATGTAGCCATCTATGGTATTGATATATCACCAGTTAACATCTTTGTTCACTTTAATGGCTGATCCTTGTTCGATGCCATTTGTTCAAAAACTACAGACAATGTTGCTTCCATTTATTGGGGAATTTGTTCTCGATTTCTACTCTTGAGCCTACACCAGTACCAATCAATCTAAAACGTACTGTCCCAACCTAATACTGACAAGGACATAAAAGTAAGGCATTCTTAAATCAAGAACCTGAACTGAAAAGAAAAGGCACTGACCTACAATGTAGAATCTTCACTGAATCGAAAAGCAGGACACTAAATACACTCCGTTTAGTACCTGATCTCTCTCAATCGCTCGAACAACTCGAGTGAGTAGATGTTGTCGTCGTCGGCAAAGTACACGATCCCATCCAGACGATGCCGCTCGATGTGCTCGAGCGCGGTGTTCCGCTGGAGGACGCCTCTGTCCTTGATGTTAGTCGAGTTCTTCTTGCAAACGAGATGCCTGTACATGGCGCCGGTGCCCATGAGAATCTCCGCCGTCTCCATAGAGGCAGAGTTCATCTCCACCACGATCCAGAGGAGGGGCGGCGGCACGAGCCGCAGCGTCTGGCCCAGCCGGGTCAAGTAGTAGCTCTGGAAGGCGCGGTTGTACGTGGGGGTCACGACGATCAGCAGCTTCCTCTTGGGCGTGGGCTCCGGGTGATCATTCGGCGGGGGCTCCGCTTCCGAGTGCCGGTTGCCGTCGTCGGATCGCACGAGCTCGATCTCGCTGGGTCCAGAGCGGAGGACCGCGGCGAGATCACGGCGCGGAAGGTTGTTGCTACTGATAATGGAAGCGGAGGAGGAATCGAAGAAGTGGTGGGGCCGCAAGCCAAAGTCATCAAGCTCGACGAACGGGTAAAGTCCGAACAGGAAGCCGAGGAGGAAGAAGACGAACAAGCGAAAGAGGTTCCTCTTCCACGGATGGTGGCGCTGCGGCGGCGGCGCCGGCAGCTTGCCACGGGAGGACTTCCGGAGGAATCCGCCGGCGAAGATCCGGCGCACCGCGAGGAAAGAGTAGGAAGGAGAAGACGAAGAAGAGGAGGAGGAGGAAGAAGAAGCAAGGGGGTGATGGCGGCCGGTGTTACGATAAGGGAGGGTGTGAGTGTGTAAGGATCGATCGTCGTCGATGTTGTTGGCCGCCGTGAGAGTTCGACGGACGGACGCCATCTCTCAGAAGCATCAAGGAAGCAAAGATAGGCAATCGATCGATTGAATCAAGAAAGGAAAGAAAGGGTCAGAGTCAGGGGGTAAGTTTAGCTTCTCCTAATAAGGAAAGTAAAGGAGTAGGCGGGGAAGGATAATGGAGTTGGGAAGAAGGGGACGAGAAGTGGGTCGGCCATGATTCCGACGCGTCAGTTCTGCAGCTCCGTTGTGGCCGAAGTGAAATGCCCGAAACACCCTCGAGCGCCATAATGTTGGCCGTAGACGAGGGAGAAATTAAGGGGCCAGACGAAGACCGAATCGGGCTTTCACGTTTCGTTTAATAAACTATACGAGAAGTCGACCATTCTCCGCCACACGCGGATCCCCACCGCTCCTCTTCCGACCACGTCGCCCGGAAGCTCAATCCGAACAGCGCCCAGGGGGGGAGCCGATGTTCCAACGCAGGAGAGCCGTCGATCGATCTCTTCGCACGAATCCTATAGCATTGCGCTTAGCCTTACCCAAAAATCTCCCTTCGCAGGAGGACCGTCGATGCAGATATTCGCACGCATATCGAAGCACGATGGAGATGGGCCCGACGCAAAGATCGCCTTCGTCTCACCGATCCGCATCGTAGTGTCGCGGCCCACGCGGGTCCCGTCGGCCACTTTCGCTGACAAGTCACGTGGGCGAGCGCGTGTGTCGTTGGCGGTGAGTGCAATATCCAAGAAAGAAGAAAGCTTTGCTTGCGCCGCCGCATGAACGCAGCCACCGCCGCGCCCGGACGAGAAGGTTGGTGGCGAAGTCGCCGGTCAGGTGGCCCAGCTTCCATGGATTGATTCGGAGGTTTTCCGAAGCGTCCGCTTCTTCTCTCTTCCCTGCCTTCCATTTCTTCTTCTGGCATTATGGCCGAGAAATCGTCGTTGTCATGAGACACACAAAACCAACCAACGTACGAAGACGTACTGAGCTCAAGAACGACGCTGTTGTCTTTTTGTCGCCTTCTCTGAGACGTCGACGCCGAACCGAGCTGCACTCACAAACTGATACCAATTTTTGTGTAGGGGAGGAGGCCTCCACACCAAAATAACAATGCAGGGAATCAACAATAAAAATACAAATCTAAGAAATAACAAATACATAGTTACAGTGTTTTTGATAGGATTACAATATTTTTGATACATCCACAAACACACTATAAGTCTATAAAAAAGTCTACCATGGGCTCAGAATCTACTACCAATCTTGATTGAATTTTAAATATATATTATAATTTATTTATGAAAAATATAAACAAATTATATTTCATATCAGTTATAGTTCTTTTGAATAAAATATAGATACTAAAAATATTATAATTATATTCATAAATATTATAACTGATATGGTAATATATAGATTTGACCAATCCTTTGCCAGGATGAAAGTCATTTTATCTATCCTATTATGTTATTTTGGCTACGATAATAACATGCAAAAAATAAAAAGAGGGATTAATCCAGCAGGCATCCAAAACTCTATAACCACAAGTAGAGGAGGCTTAGTGATCAACAAGGGAAGATAAGCTCCCTTTCACTTTCTCCTATCTAGTCTAAAAAGAATAGAAAAGCTTTAGTATAAAAATTCATAATATATTATTATTATATAAAAAAATTTAATATCAGAATTAAAATCAAATAATAATATATCATATTTACAATATATGTCTTTCGATATCATTTAAAATAATCTTTGATTTACAAGGATAGTATCATCATATCCGAAAATTATAATGATATCGATATGTAATGAAAACTAAACTCATCTTCTTCTCTCTTCCTAAAGAACTATAATCTCAGTCTATTTATATATAAAAATAGCGATGAGTAATTAAGAGAGTCTCATCCATCAAAATTATCTTATAAGAATTTCTATCATAACTAAAAAAAAAATTATTAGATGATAATCATCATCAAAATCCAATCAGATTTATAATGTGTTATCTAATTAGATAGAACTATGTAATATAATAATTTCGTCCTTTGCTAATGTGAGGCTACACCACGATATAACGATATGACCCTAAATTAATTAGAGTTGCAGTTGAAAGAATCTTCGTAATGGTTGTAGAGTTATTTGCTGGGACTCACGATGCCTGAAGAGGCTTCATCATGCAATGTATACGCCTCGATATCTGCATACAGAGAGATTGATGTCATTCGAGAGAGCTTTGTGACCTGTGACAAGGTTCCACATTTTCTTCTCTTATTCTCTCGCTAACTATGAGATACGAAATACAGTAACTCGAGAGACTCTTAGGACGCTTCTAAAGCAATCACTGAATAGCAATCCTGTGATAGTTTCTTCACCCAATACTCTTATTGTTGGAAGACTGACTCAAAGGTTTGAATGGACTATCAAAAAATTTATTTGACAAAAGAAAAGAAAAATACTAATTCTAACGTTATGCATTTGTTTAGTTGGGAAAGGTAGTGTTACAAAGTTAGTTATTCATGCACTACAAAATACTATAGAATATATATAATAATAGAAAAAGGATATATGTTATTGTCAAAATTGATCTATTAATTTCATCGAATCTAAATCACCGATCGAAAATATCTAAACTTAAGTTAATAATATTATATTTATCAAACCTAAACATAATCTTTGTCCATTTTGAACATACAATAAAACCGGCATCATACACAAGTAGAGGATCTGATAATGTCTATATAAGAAATTACTTTTATATAAGAAACAAAAAAGAATATTTACAAAATGACAATGAATGTTAATGTGTTATTTGTGGTTTAACGTTGGGTCAGTAAAGACCCGAAACATTCACTTCCTCACAATTCTCTATCATCTCAAGATCTTTTCCTCTCTCAAAGATTTTCCTCACATTCCCTTTTTGTTCTCTTTCTCTATTCAAACTAAAATTTTGCATGCAAGAAGGGCTTTCCGATCATATCTCGAGGCATCTCTCGAAACCATCCCGCACGAGGATGAGATGTGCCTTAAAGATAATGTCACGATTCAGGATTCTTCATTTCTTTTAACTTTGTCTTATTTATTTTAAACATGTTCTAACAATCCAAGCAAACCCAATCACAACAATGCATAAAGATCTACATAAGAAACTAAAGCTACTGCTGTTAGCAAACTATTAGCAACGAACAGATAAATTATCTCCAATCATAATTCCTCAGAAAGTAATATCAAAAGTAATTACTGTCTTTGATTCGTAGCTTGTTTATAACCATGTTTCTTTTCCCTTAATATTTGGCAAGCTTGTTTATGCTGGTTTCATGGAGCAGCAGTAACTAAGGCTACCACTCTAAGATTTTGATGATTAGTTAGTGGCTGACCTTTGCATGAGCTCCTGTTAGATATATGTCGGCAAGAGAGAGAGAGAGAGAGAGAGAGAGAGAGAGAGGTCTTCTGTTAAGATGGATTCCATCTCAATCTTAAGTTAAATCTTATTAAGATGTTATTGCTTGCAAGCTAAGAGAAGACAACTAGCATGTCGATGAAAGTGGACAAAGGTCAACTTGGGATCAGCTACTGATTATTTCCACTTGGATTGCATGTTTCGTGGATCTCAGTCTAAGTAATATCAAAAGATGGAGATGCACAACGAAGAACATTTTTTTGCCCCCCAAGAAATCTCCATCTCCTGATATCAATGGAGAAGGAACATGGCAAGATGGAGATAAACAGCTACATGCTCAGTTGTTCCTTCCTGTTCTGAGTGCAGCATTTTTCCCCAAAAATTTAGTTGGCAGTCAGTCCGGTCTTACTGAAACCTCTACAGCTTCCAATTGATTCCCATCCATATCTCCTTATTTATCATGTTGCTGCCCTTCTTGTCCTTGGTGTGCAATCATGGGTTGATCCATCTCTCTCTGGAGTTATTTTTTTTGCAATTGTGGTGATAAATACACTGACATCCTTTTCAATGTGACTGAAGAACAACTGAGATTTTGTCATTACGTGCATTAAGCCAAGAACAGTTTCTTTAATAATACAAGACTGTGGGGTTGGGCTATCACTAATTGCATTCCCTAATCATGTTGTTATCTGTTGAGTGAACAGATCAAACACTATTTCTTTTTTGTCAATTACCATTTATTTTATTTTGTAGTAAAATATATTTAATTAGTTTAAGGGTTATTTTGCTTATGTAATAATTTTAATTGAGTTTATTGGATTACTCAACAGAAAAAGGAAAAACAAAATAAATTATAATTTCGATTGAAGATTACATAGCAAATAGTACAGATATTTTCTATAGCAAGTTCGATCGAAAGATGACCACAGAGAAGCATGATTGATGGCAACTTAGCGGTCTATCACAAGCGCATTTGTCAGCGTTGTACCCAACAATACTTGAATAGTAATCAACTATCCACGCATCAATGATGGGTTTAGGTGACACAGTAACGCACGACGATGATATATGATTGTGGTATGACGTGGACGAGCATCACGTGTGATTGGGTTAGGCACAGCCCCATTACGTGTTCGCCACGTAGCTTTTCTCCCGCGTGCTACGGAGAAGGCGTATTTGTGCGCGGGGGGTGGGACCCGGTTGTCTTCACGAACGTGGCCCGTTAGAGGAGGCCATTGGGCGGCGGGGCCCGGGCGACATGGCGGTCAGCTCGGTTAATGGCGACGAGACGGGATGTGGGCCCGCCACCTTTTCCCGCGTTCCTCACCGGTCGCCATTGATCACCGCTGTTGCATTCCCCACGAGACATCGTACTATTATAGACATAATAGCACACCATCGAATGACATGCTTTGGTATGTAATGATAGCATGATTGTTGAAATTATCTATTTTAATACGGATTATATCATAGTGATATAATGGATTTGGAGCTTAAAGATCCCGTTGAACCTCTCTTTATGTCATTTATTAGATTAATTAGATTAGACCATAATAGCAGCAGCATACCATGGTGATGTGAACCCAGAGACTTATAATAAATTAATTATAAAATTTTACTAGTTAATTTAATTGATGTAAGACAATATAATTATCTTTACAATTATCAGATAAAAACATATATTTTTTTTTATATATTTTGAATTTTAAAATTTAAGTTAATTATTTATAGTCATGATTATTATTTTTTGTTTATATTTAACATTAATATACACACTAAAGGTTGATAAATCTGGAGGATATTTATCATTTTTCGGATGTCAACAAAATTATCTGAGCTTCTGGCTTTTGATTATATTCTACAAGTATTCGGGGTATACTAATCTCCGAATTTTCAAAAAATAATAGTTGATATTTTGTTAAATTTATTTTTCAATGATATTCTAGAGGAATTTTCTTGACTATGTAATTTATTTATGGTAGCGGAAGGTACAAATATAATTGGCTCTTGATGACGTAAGATATGTATCCTAGGTGGAATTTAATTTATAAGTTAAATTTATTTCCTATTTCTAATCCTTTGTGTTTTCTACCTCAAATTTATTATTACCCACTTTGATTTATACAAAAAATTTATGAGAAGATGAATTTGAGCAATCATTGGACTTACTGTCCCGCGTTGTCTTCGACTGGGGCCCAACCTGTTTCCAATCATTTACCTTGGCCACAGGTCCAACGTCGAAGTCAAGAATGAAAGGAATTGCAATGCCATTATATTGCCTATTATTTCGGATCGCTGGTAACCGAACCCGACCCGATCCGACCCATTGCCATCACCAACCACGGCAGTGGCAAGTACGGATAAGGTCCTCAACGGTTGACCGCCTACTGGTTGTTTGACCGTCACAGGTCACAGTAACATCATGACCCTGCGATATCTCTTCCTCCGTGTCTCAGCAGTGGCAATTAAATGCTGCTCGATCCTCGAGGTGTTGTATACGAGCAGGCCTGCGCCAGCCATGAGTTTGAAGGTAGTAGGTCTGAAAGCACATCTCCCGTTCAACGATTGCGGACATAGTTATTGTTTGTGCGTTGCACAAGTGCTATCCACGGGACTTGTGGCACGGTAAGGACGAAACCAGCATTAAAGTAGCAGAGCATGAAGAAGAATGGAGTCGTTGGAGGTGATAATGATCGAGAGAGGTCGCGTCCAGACAGATGGAAACAGTAAGAGAAGAATAATGGCCTCTTTGGGGTGCCAAGAGAATAATAGCAGTAGTAATTAAATGAGGAGGGGAGGTGGAGTACGATCAAGTTTTGACTTTGAGATCCATGCCGAATGCCAAGGAGAGCGAGGCGGTAATGCCTGAGATCCCTCGGGAAGATAACTCATCTCGATGCAGTGGCACTTATTATTGATGCAGTGACAGTAACCCCTTCTTTAATCTTCTCTTTTTCTCCTTTTGGGGAGGAGTGTTTTGCCTACCCGGATCCAGAAAAGCCAAGTTGAGCACGTCACATCAACGAGTTCTTACTCTCGGGGGTTGCTGTTTCTCCAGGTCTTGTTGTGGAAGAAATCAATGGGGTGGAGTCTTTTGCCCCGCAGGGTGGAACGGGAAACAAGGTGATCCACGTTGATCTTCTGCGGGAGACTTATCGTACGTGGTAAATGGTGGGCTCCGACTTCTTTCAGTGGAAAGAAATGGTGATGCTTATAAGGTGATTCTATTTATACAGAGGAGGCTTGAGAGAAGGAAGGAAGGAAGGAAACAAGATCGACAAGTAGCCAAAGTGAAGGAGAACGTAAGCGATGGGAACGGGAGGGTGGCGAAGAGCCTTCTGCACGTCGGTGGGTGTAGATCCGGATACGACTGTAGCGACGCGGAGGGAAGCAGGAGAGAGGCAGCAGCTTAGCCCCAGCACCAGGAGCTGCGCGAAGCTGATCTTCTTCTCCGGTGGCGGACGAGGGGGGAGCAACCCTTCGACGCCGAGGCTGGACGAGGGCCTCCGGTGCCGGACCAGGGCCATGTCCCCGGACAGGCCGAAGCTGCAATGCGAGACGCCCGTGGGCGTCACGCCCACGTTATCCATCGGCACCCCCAACCCCAGAAGCCGGACCCCTACTCTGTTTCGGCGGAAGGCTTTCTCTGCCCCTTCTTCTCCGAGATCCCCCTCCAGATTCGGCCTCTTCAAGCATCGATCCAGCGTATGCAAGCTTTTCTATTCCTGCTGCTTAGTTTTCTCTCCGTCTTCGTTGGTACTCTCCGTCTTCGTTGATTTATTCAAAAGATTTGGTCTCTCTCTCTCTCGGTGGCTGGTTGCCATGAGGGAGAGCGCTGTGGTGCGCTCTCTCATTGCAGAATGATGAAGGCACGGAATGAGTTCCCTCCCGATCGTTTGCAGTCACTTTGAGTTGCTTTTTGGGCTTCTCAGCCTTCCTGGTTGCTGTGGGCAAAGCAATCATCGTTTCTTTGACTCGTGTTATTGTCATCGGAGATTACTGCTTTCTGTTGTCGTCTTCCTTTTGGGTTGTTGACATCTTTTTGTTGTGGTGGTGGTGACTGCAGGGCAGGTGTCAGTTATGTTGGCAGAGCCTGAAGAGGAGCCAGGAGACGCCGGTCTTCACAGCGGAGTGCTCCCACGCCTTCCACTTCCCTTGTATCGCCGCCCACGTCAGGAACCATAGCAGCCTTGCATGCCCGGTCTGCTCCGCTACCTGGCGCCAAGCGCAATTGTTCTCCGCTCTCCACTCCCGCGAAAAGGATGCAGTCCTCGAACTTGGGCCGGCCGGAGAGTCGGAGAACCGGAACCCCAACGGAAGAACCTTCGGTGGCAGCGACAAAAATACCAGCAAAGGCCGGGAACGGCAGCTGGGACAGCACAGATTGGCTGCTGCTGTTAAGGTTTACGACGACGACGAACCGCTTCTGGCTGCGTACAAGACCAACCAGGGCGGCGGTGTGCGGTTCAATCCTATTCCGGAAGCAGCAAACGAGGATGAGGATGAGTATGCCGACAGTGAGGGCAACAACTTGGAACAGGAGGACGAGTTTAATGGGCTCCTCGCGGCCCCTCTCTCCCATTCTCCGAGCAGCGATGACCAAGGAGTTCCTCGTCGGCTAACACCGAAGTTGAAGGCGGTTGCGCTCCAGGTTAGCGTGATTCCGCAGGCGGCCCTTCTCTCCGAAGGCAGAAAGCACCGGAACTACGTGGTGGCGGTCAAGGTGAAAGCGCCATCGATAGCGTCGGCTCGTCTCCTCGACACCGCGAGCGGGCGCGCCCCGATCGATCTGGTGATGGTGCTGGACGTGGGCCAAGGCATGATGGCGGAGAAACTCCAGATGCTGAAGCGTTCAATACGGCTGGTGGTCTCGTCCTTGGGCCCAGTGGACAGGCTCTCAGTGGTGGCCTTCTCGGCGGCCGCGGGTGCTAAGAGGCTCATCCCCTTGCGGCGGATGTCGAGGCAGGGCCAGCGCGCTGCCCGCCAGATCGTGGAGAGGCTCGCGGTGGTTGGCCGTGACGCCCCGGGGAGGGGAGCGAACGTGGGCGATGCGCTCAGGAAGGCCGCCAAGGTCCTGGAAGACCGCAGGGAACGCAATCCGGTGGCCACCGTCATGCTCCTATCCGACTCCGGCCAGCAGCAGTTGCTGCTGCGCGACCACGGGAAGAAGGATGACAACCATCACAAGCTTCTCTACGCACCACGGGACTCCGGTGGCGATATTCACCCTCATCCGCCATCGACGGTGACATCCGACGCCGCCACTTGCTTCGCTCATCTGGAGATACCCCTCGTCGCTTCTGGATGTGGAGATGAATCAGCGGGGGAGCCGTCGCTGCAGAAACGTAGGCAGGTGCCAAACGAAGACGCCTTCATCAAGTGCGTGGGCGGCCTCCTGTCAGTGGTCATGCGGGACGTCCGTCTCCAACTCATTTTCCCCACCGGCGATATCTCTGCTGTTTACCCATGCAGCGGCCGCAGCTGCGGAGAGGTGGCTCTCCGGGGAGGGAGCTCCGTTCTTCGGCTAGGGGACCTCTACGCGGAGGAGGAGAGGGAACTGTTGGTGGAGCTGAGGGTGCCGGTGTCGTCTTCGGCGGCCGCGGGACCGCAGAATGGCCACCACCAGTTGGTGGTGAAGTGTAACTACAGGGATCCAGCCACCCAAGAGCTGACATTAGACGCAGAGCAGATCCTTCTCTTGCCGCCCGAGCTCAGCCGCGCTGCCTCGTCCTCCACCTGCTCCGCCACCCCTATTCGGCTGCGGAATCTCTTCGTCTCGACCCGGGCGCTGGCCGAGTCACGCCGCCTGGCCGACCTCTCGGACTCCGCCACGGCCCACCACCTTTTCTCCTCCGCCCGCTCGCTGCTTCTGCAGTCCGCTTTCGACGCTCAGGACCACCGTCTCATCCAAAACCCGGACGAGGAGCTCGCCGACCTCGAGCGGCGGCGGCGGCGGCTGTCCCGGGCGCATCACCAACCTCATCATCTTCATCGTCGTCATCATCAGCAGCAGGAAGAGTGCCTCTCGCCGTCCGGGAGGAGGAGGAGGCGGCGGCAGCGAGAAGTCGCGGCTGCCGCGGAGGTGCGAGGGGAGTCGATCACGCCCACATCGGCTTGGCGCGCCGCCGAGCAGCTGGCGAAGGTGGCCATCATTCGGAAATCTCTGAACCGGGTCAGCGATCTGCATGGGTTCGAGAACGCCCGGTTCTGAGAAAACCCGAGCCGAATCCTACAAACAGACCGGGCTCTCTCTCTCTCTCTCCCTTTCTGCCACCGGAAACATTTTTCCTAGAGAAAAAAAATAGAGAATCCCCAAAAGTTACATAACCCCCATAAATAAAATTTATGGCACTTTATATGATGAATGTTGCGAATACAAATAGGAGTAAGAGTGAAGGAATCATAATGTATGATTCAACCATTTCTTTGCATGTAGATTAAGATGGCACTCAATGAAATAATGTGTTTATCTGAAATAAATTCTACAAGATGGAATTTATGCATTATTGGGTTTCTACTACGACTTGAGAGAGGAGACGGTATCCCTCGAATCAAATGACATCATCATCATCGATCAAAGGTGTGTTATTCACCCACTTGAATTCATAACCTATTATTCATTTTAAAATTTGAAGTTGTTAGAAGAGATCCCAATATACATTAAATTCTAAAATCTTAAATCTTCTCTCACATGCAAGTAATTAAATTCAAATGCATAACGTAAATCAAACTGAGAGAAGACCATTACACAGATATTATTTATGTTTCTACGAGAGACTTACACGGGACTTGAAATTACAACATATCCTGGTAGCATGATAAAGTGATCACACATCACCTTTGTACCTCTCTTCCGTGGCAGATAACGATTTCATGTGGGAAACAGAGCATAGTCCACAACATATACTCCACTGTCATGTCTACTACCGATCATAAATAATACAACGAAGAAACATGACAATCCACAAACACATTTTTGACTGTGTAATCTGGATGGGTTTCTCTCAGCTTCTTCACCATCACCACACATGTTTCTCAAAACTTTCTTTGATTCTTTCATATAAATTGTCGAAATCTCCGTAGAAATTTCATATAATCTGGATTCATTTGATCATGACGCATCAAACTTCAACATGGGGCTTGAATCCTCAGTAAACAGATCCACATGACTATAGCATTCACGCGAGTTCAACATGCTTAAACAGGTCGCATGACCGAGACCTATATTTCTATTATCAGATCGTAAAACATTATATACAAAAACCATCGGAACGGGACATAAAGATTTGAGTTTGCTAAACTACAAACTAAGGTGAGCACACACACACACACACACGTTGCGAATCAATCAATTTTCTCCATGTTTGTGTCATCTGATGGCCAAATGACGGTCTCCATTAGCCTCTCACGCATCAGCTGTAAGTTCTCGTCCGAAATTTTCTCATACATTTTTGCATGGTCGCATTTCTGACAATCAAAACGCAAAATCTCAGCTTGCTATTATTAACAGAGAAAAAAATCCTTCTTCTCCGTCCTAGTGTTGCATTAACACGCATCATTACCTTTATCCATTTGCCGTATAGATGGAGGCGCGTTATCATCACTCTTTCTGCAAGGTCTTGCTTCTCCTGAAAATTTTTCAAGATTAAAAGGGTTGAAATTTTACTGTCCGGGAGGAAAGAAGCTAACAAGTAAATTACCTTTGCCAGGCTACGAAGAAAACGTTTACCATCAGTCGGTTTATTATTTGCGATAAAACTGCAAGGCATTTTACGATCATGTTAATTCAGTGAATGACATTTACAGAACTTCCAGTTGTAATTTATCATGTTAGGTCAGCGAATGAAATTTACATGATCCAGTTGTTCACGGAGCATCAGCTGTAAATTACAGCGTAAAAGAAATGTCCAAGTTAGAATGACTCACTTGTAGAACCACCTATAACTGGGTGGGTTCATTTCATACAGCTGGTGGAGAACTGTCCTCGATGCTTTGTAGGTGAAGTAATTAATAAGTTGCTGAAATCAACCAAAAAATCATCCTAGTCAACAGAGCTGTCATAAACATCTATACGGAGAGAAGATGTTCAGGTAACATAACAAAATCCAGGCTCCCAAAAGAGAGAGTATGAAATTGCTGATTGCAGCAGCGATTTGAGAATAAAATCGATTGGCAAAAGGATCAAATGATCTATTATATCGTCAACAGAAACATTATATTTGCTTGATTTAGATCGGTCACTAGTTTATCCGACCAGTCCGGTGCAGAATTTGAGATGGAAATGATGATTATTTCCACCGGACTTAGGTTTCGGTTACTTGAGCAGGTAAAAACATTTCTTCTTGTCATCGGTGAATTCATCGGTACCATTTCTACCCTACTTCTTGCGGACCGAGTGCGTGCATAACCTAACCGTATTAACAGAGCACATGACAAAAGAATAGGGAGATGAGTAAAGCTGATCATTACCACATGGACGTCATCGAATCCCTCCTCGTACTGCCCGCCCAGCTCGTCCACGACCACGACCAATCCGCCCCGTCGCCTGCTCCGCTGCTGCCTCTTCGCGAGCACAAACGCGATGCGGCCACGCCGCGCGCGCCGGGCGTCGAGGAAGGAGCTGCTGAGCTCGAGCGAGGAGGCGGACGGCCGGGACGGCAGCGGCGGCCTTCGGCACGCGGTCCCGCGGCCGTAGTTGAGGGCGTCGACGCAGAGGCAAGGGGAAGGGAGGGGGTCGACGGCGACGGCCCCGAAGGCCATCGGAACTGCCATCGACGATTCAAAATACCGTCTTGTTGGAGATGGAAGGTGGAATAGTTGGAGGGAAATCTTCCGGTAATTTATGAGGGAGCGGAAGAGAGGAGTCTGGTGGGAAGAGGAGAGGAGAGAAATATATCTGGCGGAGAGGGAAAGCACCTGCCCACATGGGGAGGAAGAGGAGGAGGAGGAGGAGGTTTCGTTTCAACCTCTGCCAAACAAATTTGTGAGGTGGAGATCGGCCTTCGGCGAACAGCCATTTCTCATCGCATTCCTTCGGGGATTCCTCCCGACCAAAATAAATCTAAAAAAAGAAAAATAATCGTTTTCTCTACACGTATGCTATCTACTTTCCTCCGCGACACGTTTACATCCGCCTGCCTCGTGATTGGCACCGACCGTGATGGGAGAGGGTATACCATTCGAAAGCTCGGTTCATCTTTGACGCGTGTGCCGGTCCGGACGGAATCTCCACCACGTTGCGGTGTGAACGGAATCAAGAGAAAGAAACGGCGGTTTCCAACCTGCTTCCCCGTGACGTGGGACCCGCGGGTGCCTCGTACTTCCGGACGTGTGGGCGAGGCCGTTGAGCCGTGAAGGGGTGGAAAAGGTGGTGTCGGTATGAGACCGGCAATCACAATCTTGACCGTCCGAAGCATACAATTTTGATTCGGGCGACCCAAGCGACAGTTTTCGTCGGTCCACCAAACACTGATTAGGTTTGAATCAAACTCAAATAGCCAAATGGATTCGAAGAGGTTAACGTGGGTACCTTCACCGATGGTTGACTGAGTCATCTCCGTCCATGCACGGTGGTAGGACCAGCATCTGTGGGCCCCATGTGGGTCATCCCGTCAACGTAACTAGTGGAGTGGTCCCGAAAGAAAACAATCACACAAAAAAAACATGTATACCGAGCATTAACAGCTTACGTGCTTTGAATGATCAGATGAACAACGTGCGATAGATTGATTATTGATGGTACAACGTTCGATAGGATATTAGTCCAAAAAAAGTATTTCTAAAATTTTAAATCATTTACTTATTTCTTCGAAGAAATATTTTTTTTAAAAAAAAATTATCATATTATCTATGACTAAAGCTGAATATGCTGAGATAAGTATATGTTTTGTACCAGTAATTTAGATGAGGAAGACTTTAGAAGATTATAAACTTTATCTAAAATCACCTATATAGAATAAGATAATAGTAGTACAATTTGTTTGATAAAAAATCATATTTAATACTTTAAGATTAAACATATTGATATTAGATATCATTTTATTAGAAATTTTATTAGCAATTATGATATATCCCATATGGGTCATCTCGTCAACGTAATGGGTGGTCACAAAAGAAAACCAATCACACAAAAAAAACATGTGACGGATTATAAGAGAGGAGATGTTTATCGAGCATCAACAGCTTATGTTCTTTGAATGATCATATGAACATGTTGCGATAGATTACCAGTGATATGATGGTACAAGTGCGATACGATATTAGTTGAGAATAAATCACAAAAGTATTTCTAAAATTTATAAATTCTTAATTTATTCACTTGTTTCTTCATCGTGGAAGAAGTAAAACTATGTCGCACTATCTATAACTGAAACTGAATATGCTGTGATAAGTGTATACTATGCACAAGTAATTTGGATGAAAAATATTTTAGAATATTATAAACTTTGCCTAAAATCATCTCTATAGAACGCGACAATACTAGTATAATTTGTTTGATAAATAATTATATTCAACACTTTAGGACTAAACATATTAACATTAGACATCATTTTATTATGGATCTTATTATCAATTATGATATATCTTTCGATTTCATTGATATAAAATATTAATTAGCAGATATTTTTACTAAATCACTTAGTGTGAAACAATTCAATTTTATTAGAAAAGAATTAAGTATGTTGAATCTTTCAAATTCATAATTAAAGATCTTTTATTATTTTTTTACTAGTTATACTTTCTCCTTTACTAATGACTAAGGGAGAGATTTATCCAAACAAATTATGATCATTCACTTGACTTCTCCATGTTTACGACATGAGTTTTATTTTGTGACTCTTTTGTACTCATAACTTATATACATCATTCCTTTGGTTGATAACAAGGGGGGAATAGAAGTAACTCTTTTTTTTTTTTATAAGTAAGGAGAGAGAAGTATTGATTCATGCCTAGCTTATGTGTTGAACAAGATGACTTATGATGCTTTTATAACTTTATATTAGTAGTTGCTCATGTCTAATATTTTTAATTATTTTTTATAATTTGAAACTTGATTGAATATTTAGGTTTGCAATGATAATATTTACCATATCAAATTTATCTCAACTTAAATTCAAGACTATCATTATAAAAGTAATATTTTGAATTCAAATTCATCATATTTTAAAGATGACTTATAGATGAGTGAGTCTTGTTAAGATCCCGCCATCAAATGATCTTTTGGTATTCATAACTTGAACTTATCTTTGATGACACAAGATTCTTCATGTACCATGATAGCAAAATAATTTTTATTTTTACATAATTTGAACATTGATATAAATTCGGAGAAGTATCATTATATCATAATATCACTTTCTTATTTTTATTAATGACAAAGGGGGAGAAACAGTAACTCATGCTTTTTTATTTATGATAAAGGAAGAGAAGTGGTGACTCATGCATAAATATAAAGAATTATGATGTCTTATTTATAATTTTTTTATTATTATACAACTCATATTTGATTTATGTAAATGATTAACTTATAGTTATCTTTTGATTGGCATTACACAATGATAATTATTAAAATTTAAAAATTAAAATGATTATAATTATAAAAACATTAATTTTTAGGCTTAAATGATTAAATCATAATATTGATAATATTAAATTTCTTTCAACTTAAATTCAGTACAAGCATTTAAAATGATATATAATCATTTGAGTTCAAGTTTATTATATCTTTTTAAAATAACATATAGATAGGGGAGTCTTGTTAAAACCTCATAATCAATTGATTGTCATCATAAAAAAAAAAAAAAAAAAAAAAAAGGAGATCATTAAATATCCAATTTTAATGATAAAATCAATTGATGAGTTTATTGGAATAATATATAAATAAGTGATATAGGAAATACTTTGATCATAAATATGAACCACTGAAAGGCCAACTTTCGAACTAGAGAGTCAGGGATTACGTCGAGAAATTATCATGTCAAAAATTGAATGACAAATCAAAGGGTTAATTGACAAGAAAGATGATATACCGATAGAATGGACAATATACCGAAAGAAAGGTAATGTACGGAAGGTTCGGATGAAATGTTGAAAGGCCCGATAACATGTCATAAAAGCGTACAATGTGTCAAAAGCTTTGTAAATATGCCAAATATGTGATTGATTTGTCAAAGTCTTGATCGAGTATCGAAACAATATCAACTTGTCAAGAGAGCTGAATGAGGCCCATTAGAAGGCCAAACTAGTGGCCTAAAGCAAGCTTAGGTGGTGGTATTACTTGAGTCAACCAATAAGCATGTCTATGCTTATTAGCCTTTCCGGTGATGGCACTGCCTATGACAGTGGCCTAGGGCGATGATAGTACCACCTAGAATTTAAATTTTATGATAATAGTATCGTTAAAGTCTAAAATTACAATATCAGAAGTTACGGTGGTAGTATCGCCGAGTGTTAGTGGTAGTGCCGCTTGTATTCCCTTTTTTTTATGGATTTAAATTTTTGACTCCAATCTTGAAGACTTTTTTGGTCTATACATATCTCACTTAGGCTTAGTTGATGGGGAATCTATTTTTAAGTTTGTGAAGTATTGTAACTCTTTCTTTGAGCATTATTTAAGTCTCTTCCTCCCTCTTGAATTTAGTTGTGATACTAAGTTATAAAAACTGAGATATTTCTTATAAAAGAATAAGTATCAAGGTACTCTCCTATGTTTATAAAAAGAAGAAAATTTATAATAATGTTAGTTGATCTACATCATTTAAAAAGAAGATTGGTAGTGAAAACTAGTGGCCTCAAGAAAAAAAGAATCGATAGTGGATGTAAGTCAAGAAGTCCAAACCACGATAAATTGGTTTATATGCATTCTATTGCTTGTAATTTTTGTTTGTGATTGTTTATTTGTTGTCATTTACTTTATTCATGCTCATACTTAATATTTGGTTAATCATATTTTCAATATAAATTTTATTATCAATATTTAAAGTCGATGAAAATTTATTATAACACTAATAATATAAGGTATATAAGCATATAAGATCTTAATAATAATATAGGGTATAGAAGTCTATGTATTTACTATATTTTTTAATGTGCATATAATTATTTTAAATTATTTTAATATATAATATTACTTCTTTATTTTATATATGTTATGTTGTATGATTATACTTGCTAAAGAAGTCATGTGGTGAGGTGTTAAATATCTTATGCCAATGATTTTAAAGGATTATATAAATGCATAATGTATACTCACCTATAAAAACTATAAAGGCTTATATTTATTGAATGATTACTCACTATATATCATATTTTATAGGTAAATATACTAGTACTCTACACTAGTAAGTAGATAGAGAAGTAAACTTATGCAAGCCCATGCCAATGTAGATATAGATGATGATCTATGGACATTATATATATATAATTTCTGATATATTATGTTTGTATTTTTCTTTAGTTAGATATTATAATTATGTATAGGTGTTAAAAATATTGTATAAAGCGGCTATCATTTTGTTTAGTGAGTTAGCATGTTTTAATTTTAATTTTAAGATCTTTTACTTTCCATTACACTCAATAGCAGTAATAAAATTTAAAATATGATATTCTACTTTAGTAATGTATGTATGGTACGGGTGGAATTAAAAGTAAAGTGTTATAATTGTGGTATCAGAACCTAGGTATATTTTTATAAGAATAAACATATATGAATTATGATAAAAATGTATTATATAAATGCATATATGATAACATGTGGTGTGAGAGTGCACATATTTTTTACGACGTATAGTGTGAAAGTGCACATATATATTATGGATTTGCGATGTAAGAATGCACATATGTATTATGATATGCGATGTGGGAGTGCACGTATATATTATGAATGTCCAGTGTAGGAGTGCATGTATGTATTATGACGCGCAGTATGAGAGTCCACGTATATATTATGACGTACAATATGAGAGTGCACATATATATTATAGCATACGGTGTCAGAGTACACAAAATATATATATATATATATATATATATATATATATATATATATATATATATATATATATATATATATATATATATATAATATGATGTGGAAGTGCACGTATATATTATGATAACATAGAGTGCATGTATATATTATGATATAAGGTATAGAAATCTATGAATTTATTATATTTTCTATATGTGCATATAAGTATTTTAAATTATTTCAATGTAAAATTTTATTTTTTATTTTATTTTGCATAAACTATGTTGTACGATTATGCTTATTAAAGAAGTCATAAGGTGAGATTTTTACTATTAAATATCTTATGCTGATGATTTTAAAAGATTATAAACATAATGATAAGGTATATTTTGGGTCCAAGACATGACACAACCGGTGCCACGTCGCACTATAGCCGAGTCAGCAAGGGGAGCACCCCCATGTGCCAAGTCATAATCTGTACCAAGGCGTTGTTTGATATGGCCCATCCTGGGAGCTAAGGACAGCGTCGCCTGGCATCGTTCCGCACGTCCCGGGACGGCGGTCGCATAAAAGTAATATCTCATCCCTCGAGGATCGACCGTCATGCCAAACCCGCGTACGACCGACCCTCGTACAGTAGTATAAAAGCCCCTAGCCGGCATCCGACTGGGGGAGAGGACAAAAAAGAGAAAAACAACTACTGACTTGCTCGTCGGAGGGCCAAAGTCGGGAATCACCTGACGAATGTCATTTTTGCAGGAAAGCGGTCACCCTCGAGCCGCGAGCATCTCGACTTAGGAATTTCCATCCAATGTACGAAGGTGAGCCGCTAACCAGCCTGGAGACAGAGAGACGCTGCTCAACATCAACGACACCCGGACCGAAAAATGTTTATCAACACCCCGTCGCTAGGGTTTGGCTGACCTCGGCATCCAACTCAACTGACCGAAGACTCCCGACATCGACCCATGAACTAGGCCGTGCTGACTCATCAGCCACGACATATCAGTTCACCAACATATAACATGATGCATAGTCACACAAATAAAATTATAAAGGCTTATACTTACTGATTAATTACTTACTATAAATCTTATTTTATAAGTAAAAATACTAGTATCCAACTCAAGTGATTGAGTAGAGAAGTTAACTTATACTTGTTATAAATTTTGGATATGAACGAAGTTAACTTATACTATACTTGTTATAATTGAGTAGAGAAGTTAACAAGTATAAGTTCATACTAACGAAGATATGAACAATGATTATATAAATTTTGGATATATTATAGTTATATTTTTCTTTGATTATATTTTATAATTATATACAAGTGTCAAAAATATTGTGTATAAGGAAAACTCTCATTTTGATTAGTAATTTAATATATTTTAATTTTAAGATTATCTGCTTTCTAATGCACTTATATCGATAACAATAATAAAAATTAAAATATGGCATTCTATTTTAGTCATACATATAGGATATTGATAGATCTATCTAGGAGTAAGGTATTACAAATATCACCTAATCCTAGCTATATCTATTCGAAAATTAAAATCGGGCAAGTTAGGCTATGTGTTTGTTCTTATAATTAGTTCAACTCTAGCACAACTTTAAATCCAATTATTACTATAAAATTGGGCTCTATTTTAGTTTGATACTAACTCAAATCGGCCCATATTGACCGAGCAATATTGGAATAGACCTTTACATACCATGTTACTTATTTAGACAAGTAAAATAATATGATTCCTATATAATCATAAATTTATATTTATTCCTAAGATGGAAAAGGTGTTCTTCTACAAAATAAACCCTTACCCCTCTATAATTATAATCGATAATAATCATGAATGAAAATTACGAATAAATTATTACACTACATTCATATAGTTGTTACATGTTATAGTGTATTGTTTTTTAGAATATTCTCCCTGTTTTCCTTCTCAATCAAACATCAGTTGTACGAAAGCCTATGTTGCTAAAAACATAAAGAGCACTTGTAATATTATGCATAATTTTTTCATGTCTTGCTTGGTAGGGTTAATATTCGGAAGGATCGACAGCATATGTAAAAACTAATATCTCAAAACATATAATGTGTTAATAGCTATGTGTTCGTCTTTTTATTTGATGTGGTGATTCGCTTGTTCATGTGGGCACAAGACAGTCTTAGAGCAATCCGGAAACAATATTTGAGCTAACCTTGGTTTGATGCATTGTTTCATCGATTGTACCTACCAAATTGACCGTGAGATTTTGACACATACCTACTATATTTATTCATAGTTATTTGTTTATTCAATATTTTTTAAATATGGAGATAAATTCTCCATCGCATCTTTGTAATATAATTAGGGACGAGATAGTTTTTGTTGTATTTTGGATAATAGGACTTCTTATATATGGGGAAACACTGAGTGATTAATTCGTTAGTATGAGTCTATAAAATAATAATTAAAGTTGTTTTACAAAATTATATATTATATAATTTTTAATATATTAATAGCTATTATTAAGTCGATTTTTGTTTATCGAACTATATGTGAATTTGAAACCAATGAAGATCCTCTAATTGTTTAGTTCGAATTTGATTTGAAAGACACCGTCTATCCTAAGGTTATGAAATCCTATAAAACTATATTGGGGCGTTCCTTAATAAAAGTATTTCTAATGCTTCAGTTAATTTAGGATTTAGAATAAAATATAAGAACATGTTCAAGTGTTTGGGAAATGCATTCTAGGTCCATTTTACAATTTGTCAATAGGAATATTACTCGTATAATCAATGTTAATATCATTATTATTCATACAATCAGTATCGAATATCAATAATCAATTTTGTATTATTCTCAAATTTAATTATAATTATGACGATAAGTTCGAGATATAATAATTTTATAACCAATATAGCTCGAAAGATATCACAATATTATTCTTGTGGTATCAAGTTATTGACCATGTGTCGACTACTTAACCCTCTTCAATGTGATATTTAGAATATTAATAATAAATATATCGATCATATGATAATAAAATGTTGATTATGTTATTATTTACTTATCGACTATTATATTATTTTAAAAAAATCAGAGTTTTAATCCAAAAAAGTTATAATGCATTGAATCTATGCTTCAATTTTTTTTTAGTTTCATATACATATCAAGAACAAAGTTATTATTCAAATCCAATTACCACTAAGGTTTTGTTTTATACATTATAAGAATGAAATGTTTGTGGGAATGACATTGACCCTTCCAACCTCATTCAAGTTTGTTCGAACATCTTGTCCTTTTCCAAAGGTGTAGGACTAGTAAATTTAGTACTGGATTTATTAAGAAGAAGGAATAAATGATGAGTTGGTGTGGATTCCTCCACACTTCAAATTTAGTTTAAACACTTCGCCTCTCATGAAGGGTTAAGCCTATTAAATCTAAAATAGGAGTAGGCAAACAAACATGCATTGAATGGTGGATGGGGATGGATTGTAGCTGACAAAGTTCAAAGTATCATCGAATGCATGACTCGATGAATTGGACCATTGTAACATTTCTTCTTATTTAAACTTTTGACTATTAAAAATATAACCTAATATGAACTTTTTATGTTTTCATGAAATAATATTTTATTATTAGTATTTTATAATGATGTGAGTATAATGACATGTATCATCATCCCTATCCAAGATAGATAGATACTCGATCGATATATCATTTTTCTAATATTTTATTTTTATCTCGATATCTTAATCACATATGATAATCAATATCTTTCGAGTTTATTGTTATATGATTACGTTTCGACATTTAACTTCGAATATAACGATCTCATAACATATTATAAAAGACCTATCAGATACATTTTATGTAATATGATTAGTCATAAAAATAATTATATTTATATAGATTTCACATTTGATCAAGTGCTTCAAATAAAAAAATTAATTTAAATATTAGAAAAATCTCAATCTTGTATAATTATGGCTTGATTTTTTTTTCTCATTTGATATCACATGATCATGATGCAGAATCTAAAAAAATACATCAGCTGAATCGAAATCAACATCCACGTCAGATAATTTGATCTTACAGGTAAGAATATGGTGTGAGAAATGAGGTGGTAATCCGAGAGTTAGATGACGTCTTTGCCCTATCTTTTTCGATCGCTGTTACGAGTAATCCTTCCCGTTGGATTCATCTGAGAGTCAACTCAGGTCAGCATTCTATCACCATAGAAGATACACATTAACGTCAAATTATTAGGGCATCATGGATGACGTGGAACGCGCCGGTTGAACAGGGATGTTGGCTTAATCACTGACGTGTCTCCGTGTCCACGTGACATGTCAGCAACCGGATGAGGTCGAGTGGTCATTAATTAATCCCATCATCTGTGACAAATATCACCGTATGCGACAACACAAGCATTAGATGGTGACGGCTTGTCTTCTTATTTTTTTGTCTGTCTGACACTGAGGAACGAATCATAGAGAGATAATGTCCTCATCCATAGCACCGTAGAAATAATAATATAAAAGAAATAAATATCAAACAGACAACTAATATTTTTCCCAAAAAAATAAATCAAATACAAACCCATGGACTTAAATCATAAAGCTTTTTATAATTTTTTTTTTACGTCCCGACGGTTCCCACCCGAAATCTCTACCCCGCTGGTGGGCCCCGAATCAGGTTCAGATATTTCCACGAGGGATGGGCTGAGATAAGGGTCGTAACGCGAGTGTCCCGGTTCGACGAGACAAGACACGAGACCGACGGGCGCAGAAGACTCGGTGGGTGGGTAGCTGATGACGCACTTGCCGTGTAACCCGCGTTACATCGGATCCGAAACAGGCGGATGCGGGTCCGGGTTTTGTCGTGTGGTTCCCGTGGAGAGAGAAATATTGTTTCTTCTTTTTCCCCGTTCGTGTGGGACCCAGCGGCATCTACCCCTGTGGTAGACAAAAGTGACGACGTCGGACCCACGGTAGGAGGCCTCCGCAGGCAGGTAAGGCTTGTGGGGCTTACGTGTCTCGGGTGAAACGGGGTTCACTTTATTCCTGCGCTATTTGGGTTACGAGTCCATCATCCCAAAGCGACAAATCCACGTGGATATCTCTTCTTTGGCTACAGGAAGCGGTACAAAGAAGAGTAATAAGCTCAAAGTATCTCTAGGCGATGTAGATGTTAGATTGAAAGATTTATAGAAATTAAAGATATGAGTTGTCACTGTGAACCTAAAAAATATGTGTCACAAAAACTTGAGAGAAAAATAAGCTATTGGTAGCTTCTTTTTTTTGCCCCGAGGAAGTTTTTGGTTGATAATTTTTTTTAATATAAACAGGTTTATAAGAAATAAATGTTTAAAAATTAAGGAGGAGAAATAGGTCAAAAAAGTTTTACTCTTTGAACTTTCTTATTCAAAAGACTAGATTTTTTTGTGGTGTCTTTTTTAAAGAGAATGTGTTTGTGGTGTTATAATAGCTCTCTTTGGTAGAAAGATAAAACGACATGTCCTTTGCAAGTAGGCAACCGTTGATGTTTACCGACTCCGATGATTTGATGTGATTGATAAGTATGTTCGAATCAGATATAGATTATGAGATGATTATTATTGTCATGACGGTACAATTTGATCATAAGCTGCAAAGCACACAAATCATGTGCTGGCTATACATCATGAGATGATTATTATTGTATATTTTTTATTTTTAAATTTTAATCTAATCATAATTCACAAACCATATGTACCAAATTATTATTATTATCATTATTTTATTTTTTAACATAGATAAAAAATATATATATTAAATTATTATATTTTAGAGTTAATGTCCATTTTAACTTGTATGGTTTTTATCGTAGAGCTCTTAAACTTTTATGATTTATTTGTGCTTAAAATAACTCACACATTTTTAAAAATATAATATATAAGCTTCTTTCGATAAGTCTGAGTTAATAGACATTATAGTCGTTTATGTAACATGCTTATTCACGATAAATTATTAATATAATAATATATATAATTTAAGATTAAAGACTAATTTAGTCCATGTGATTTTGGCATTGAAAATCTTAAGCTCTTATAGTTTACTCGTATTTAAAATAATTTATATATCTTAAAAATCATAGCATATAAGCTCTTCCCGTCAAGTTTGAGTTTACAAACGTTAAAATATACTTACGTTATATGCTGACTCATAATAAAATAATTAATATAATAACACATATAATTAAAGTAAAAAAATTGAGATATACACATCATTATATTAATGACTTATCGTAAGTGAGTATATCACGTAAGTAAGTAAACTCTAATGTCTGTTAACTCAAATTTAACAATAGGAACTTATATGTTATATTTTTAAAAATATATTGATTGTTTTAGATATGAATAAATCATAATAGCTTAAGATTCCATGGTCAAAACCATAATAACTAAAATGAATCTTAATCATAAATTACACATGTCATTATATTAATATGAGTCAAAATGGTATGTAAACAAACTTTAACATTTGTTAGCTTACGTTTGGAGAGACTTATATGTTATATTTTTTAAAATATAAGGATTATTTTAAATATGAATAAACTATAAGGGATTAACATACTCATGACTAAAATCACAAAAACTAAATGAACCTTAACTTTATATTTTATTTTTAACATATAGATAGACATATTATTTTAAGATTCTATAAATGATCTTTTAAAGAGACTAGATGAATTTATAGAAAAAATTTTATTATCTCCAACCCAATAAGACCAACCAAAAGGTTTTCATCCTTTAAATTGAATTAGTTTATATTTTTTAATAGAACTATAGTGTTTTTCATTTTTTAAAATTATAATTCTATTAAAAAATATTATAATTTACATAAAAAAATTATCTTCTTATTCATAAATTAACAAAAACATATATTTGAAACTCAACTAACGTTGGTGAGCATTTTTGTCCGTTATTTTTTTTATAGATTTATAATACTTTTACAAAAAATTTAAAAAATATTATATATAACATAACGGTTTGACCGATTCAAACATAGAAAATTATAAAAGAAGCATCAAACAGAAAAAAACAAAAAAAAAAGCCTAAAAAAATGTGAAGCTTTTTCTCCATCCAAACAGAAATTTTGTCTGAAGAAATTTAGACAGTAGTAATTTAACAAGAGAGCGGGATACATTCTCCATCCAAAACATAATTATATCATCTAATCTAATCTTTTGGTTATGTGATAACACAGGAGAAAGTTAAAAGAAAAAATCACATAGAACTTCCATATCTCCGTTCCTTTATCATCTTTGCTCCTATATCTTTGTAAACGTGTAGATCCTTTCTCTAAAGCACAAACCAATGCCATCTCTTAGAATGCATCCCACCACCTATTACAAGACCTAATCAACTCTCGTAGGTGGTTGGCTCTTTTGCGTGGTATTGCTTGCCCCCTCCAAAGCTATGATTCGTAGTACAAAAGCAAGTAGTAGCCAGCATTTACACCACGACACCTTTTAAATTAGATTTACCCGTTGTCGAAAGTTTTATTGTAAGTGCCCTCATGGAAAAAGGATTCCTGTCTTTATTGTTCTTACTAGCACATATGTTGTTATTTGGTAGTACATCGAGACAAAAAAGAGGACTGGAATGGGACCCTAAATTTATTTTGCCCCTCCAAATGCCATTTCAAGTCAGAATCTGAACTGACTACACGTTGAGATACTTTTTTTCTTTTTTATTTTGTTTTCTTGTGCAAATCAGGTGCTAATTTTACTTAGGTATTCGAGTGTTATTATATATTTTTTCTATTGAATTATTACCACATTTTGTGAGATAAATATTTTTTTTTTAAATGATAGATGATGAACATGGGATTTAATCTAAGATCTTCCATCAATGATAATTTTTTTTTACTGATTAACTATATAACATATTTTAAAAATAAAAATAATATTTCAAGAAAAATCTATTATATGAAATTTTAAATCTTTGATATTTTAGTAAGTGAAATTATTTATGAGTCATGTTCCCTTTGGTCATCGACACAATATGAGTTTCAAAAATATTTTTAAGGATAAAAAAAATCTGACGGATTTATGAGTTATTGGGTTTCATATTCCTTAATCAACGTGAGACTAAATAATCCTATCACTCATCAATTTATTTATATGATAGACGATCAAACCACCAAACGTGCAAATGGACAATGAGATCCTGCGGTGATCTCAACTAAAACATGCATTATGTGTGATGCTTATATTTACAGATACGCGTATCCCCTATCTCCTTTCTCCACGTGTTCAACCATCACATCTCATTTCATTTCTCTGTAGAAGATAGTGGTTTCAGGTAACCTCGTCTTATTGCCTTGTCCGATCTACTGTTTGGCCAAAAAGCACTTAATCGAACAAAAAATATTATCTGTAATCTCGTGCATGCTTTTAAATAATCCAATTAATTGTAGCATATTTAAAATTGTACGAGAAAAAGGACGAAATTAAAAGTTTAGATACAATCCTATAATCACAACTAATCCCGCAACAAATAATCTAATGGGTTTATAATATTTAATTAGTGTGCGTGAACGTAAATTCCCGACGTGATTCTTTGAATAGTTCCAAGAAAGTATCCGTCTATTGGATAGTCAAATTCTATCTGAAGATGCTTTAAAGGTTAATGTCTTTATTTTTCGTGAGACGTTGACGACGATGATGATGATGAAGAAGAAGAACAAGATGCCATGTAAGAAACGTCAAAAGCGAGAGATAGGTTCGAATACGACGATGTTGGGAACGTGAACATGAAAGAAGTATGAATCCTTCTCTGTCATGAACCCAACTCATTGATGTATGAGAGACCGTATCTGATGTGATGCCTCGGTTGGATGCAATTAGATATCAGACCACATGAGTCGATCGATTCTGGTTGGCGGAATCGAGGAGTCACATTTGCATACTGTTTGATCTGATGAATCGTAAGTGTGTGGTGGGCGAAGCCCTCATGACGGAGGCATGAGCATTGATGAGGGATAAGAATTCCTCGACGGCCACGGATTCCATCCATGTAGGAGACACCGACGGACGCGTCTGCATGTGCCGCGCACGTGTGGAAGCGCGAGCGGGAGGATCGCCGATAACGACTCGGCTGTAGTGGTTTTGTTAGTTGCCACACCCTTACGGCTGAACCAACCCTGATGACGGTTCGGGTCACCGTGGCCTGCCCCCGGACCTCGCGTTGTGGGCCCCGGTCCCCGGGTCTCTGATAGTTTGACGTCATCCGTGAGCGTCTCAGGGGCCAGGCCGGTTTATTGATGTTTCTAGGGCGGCAGTGCCGCGGTGGTGGGAGGACGCGGACCGGGTGACGTCATCATGGGCCACGTCGACGGTCGCGACAAAATAAAAGAAAAGGTGGGCCCCGATAAGCGAATCAAGGGGGGCAGCGCCACGGAGAATCTCCGAAGCACGGAAGCCGTCCGATCGGTCGGTACGTGAGGCGAGGATCTTTGCTCCCGGTTCGAAGGGACCGAGGCGGTCACCCGGACCTCCGCCAGCTAGGCTTGGCCGGGCCCAGCCGGCACGTCAGTTCTTGGTTTGAACGGCTGAGGGTTGCTTGGGCTTCGTGATTCCCCCCATCGGCACCGTCCGCTGCCCCTCACCTCACCCCCTCCACGTGGGCCCCGCGGGCGATAGTGACGGAAGCAGAAAAGGGCCGGGGGGAAAGCCGGACACCGCAAAAGGAGGAAATCTGCGACGGGAAGCAGCCGGTGCCGAGTGGGAAATGGACCAGCTTCCTTGGTTCGACAGGTTACACGCGTCGGTCAGCACCGAGTAAAACGGCCAGTGAGGGAGCGGTATTTACTGCGGCCCTGGGGAGACCGGTCTGGCCGCCGGGGCCCGCATCGGATCCGACGGATGGCAACAAGCCACGAGGGAACCAGCGAGCCTGGTCCGCTCGATGAGAAAGATAGATCGGACGGACAGCCGGGGGATGCGGGGGTAGAATGGGAGATCTGGACCGTCCGATGGGTTGGGCAAGTGACAAAACCGAAGGGAAAGCGGATGGGACAACAGAAAGAGGCGACGGAGGCAAACCACAAGAGAGCAGTGGCGAAGAGGAAAGAGGGTGGGAGGGACAGAGAGGAAGAGGAGGAGGAGATCTACTTGGAAAGATCTCTGCTTCTACGTCATTCTGAAGGGTTCCGACGAGATTAGGCGATTTGGGCTGTCCCAAGGGCCCTGAATCTGGAATTTTCGGACGGTGAACGGCTTCGGTCGGGTCTATATGGAAGATCTAGTGGGTGAGTGGTGAAGGGTGAGGAGAAGCTGGTGATCTGATTGTATGACGGGGAGATATGGAGAGGAATCGTGAAGCGAGGAGAGGGACCACGGCGGCATCGACGGCGACGAACGGCAGCGGTGGTGGCGGGGGAGGGTTGTCGAGGAGGAGGCAGAGGAATAGCAGCGGCTTCAGAGACTCTCCTGGTTCGGAGTTTCCGGTCTTCCTTCCGTCTCTTTCTTGTTCTACTTGGATTTTAACTTGTCTTTCTTTGGAAATTTTTTGCAGAGGATGATGGAAGAATGGAGATGCCGGAGACGTCGCGGCTGCGGGATCGAGGGGCCAAGAAAGACCGGGATCGGGACAGATCTAGCCGGCGCAAGAGGAGGAGAGGGGAGAGGATGCTTCACGGAAGCAACAGAGATGAGGGGGACCAGAGCTCTGAAAACAGCATCGACGAGGACGAGGAGGACGAAGACGATGACCTCTTTGTTCCCGTGCGGCTACCCACACCCTCGCCTCCTCTACCTAATCCAGGGGGGGCTTGCTCGTCATCGCAGCAGAACCACCACCACCACCACCACCATCAGCAGCAGCAGCAGCTGTTGCCGCGGAAGAACCTTCCACCCAAAGTCATGAGGTGGAAAACAGATGCGATGATCGGAGTCACGATACCACGAAAAGCTCGTTCGGGTAGGTGAGGAGGAGGATCGGAGGAGCATGTGTAATGAATTGAGAGAAGATTTAGACTCAAAATTGTTCTTTTTATTTTTCCTCTTATTTTTTCCTGGTTTTGCAGCGTCTAAAAGGTCACATGAATCTCTAGTCTTGGGTGGAGGTGGCGGAGGAGGTGAGCAAATTACCCAGCAGGCTTCCATATCTCCATCGAGTCTCAGCCCCGCTTCCGCTACCCAGCTGACACCCCCTTCGTCCAATGGCTCTCTTCGGAAGAAGATGGTTGGACCAATTTTAACATCGGATTCTACTTCTTTCCTTGTGTTGTTTAGGCGGTTTCATTGATGATCTTTTCTTCTTCTTTGTTGATCTTACTAGCATCAGAAGCAGATCACTGGAGCCAAACACCGTCCGCCAAAGATCTCCAAATCGACGTCTTTCGGCCAAGATGAGATCGAGATCGAGGTCGCGGAGGTATTGTATGGGATGACAAGGCGATTTGAGTGCCTTCCAAAGCAGGATAACCACAAGCTGGATTCAAAAGATGTGGATGGTGGGTCAGGCAATGAAGCTAAATCGAGAGTGTCGTCGCCAAGCTCACCATCACCATCTCCAGCAGCCTATCCATCTGCACTTCCGTCGTCCAATTCATGTTCTAATCCTGCCCCTTTGCCAACGATTGGTGGGTTGCGTGCGCCAAAGTTTACCTCTTTTACTTTCTCTCAACAATATTTTTTCCTTTGCTGATTGTCCTGGTGGATATCCACAGCTCCGAAGAGAAAAAGACCGAGACCTGTGAGGTTTGACGAAGAAAGCTCCACGAGTCCAGTGGGATTATACAATCTATCGAGCATATCTTTGTCTTCTATAACCAAAATGGACCCAGAGCACCAGATTAAGGCAGAGGCTTCATCGCCAAGGTCCGAGAAGAACAATGCATCTCCTGCCATCATACAAGGTGGTGGGTCGGCTGATGTTTTGGTCTCTCAGGCTGGGCTCTCCGATATGCAACAACAGGAGTCATCCAAGACCGAGAAAAAAGATCTGCACCCATCCTCAGGAGGATCAGATGCGCCGGATGGAGTGGAAAATAAGGAAGAGCTAGTTTCTCCTGCCAAAGACTCCACTTGTACTGATGTGGATGCCAATCTTCGTGAGACGCCCGCCAGAAAGATGTAAACTCAGACATGCTATCTTTTGCTACTCGTTTTTTGTTCAGAATTCCGTTTTTTTCCTTACACCACTTGTAATTTTACAGAGTGCCTGATAGCCCTAAGGAGGTGAAAATGAAGATCGATCTGATGGTGAGACCCAAAACTCCCTTGACCATCTTTGGAAGTTTCATTCAGCAGCAATCTAATGGAACGAAGTTGTATGCTTGTTGCAGGCTCCTCCTCCAGGGAAGCTATCACCAGATGCTGGAGATTTGCATGACTTTGATTCAGATCTCAAGCAACAGGGCCCAGAAATAGAAATGGTATGAGGCCTTGCTCGATATTCTGCTGTAAGTTTGCAGAATCTATTGTTTCTTAGACTTTCTTCTGGATGTCAGGCACTGAAAATGAATAATGAGAATAAAGAAGAGAAGGCTACGGAGAGTGCATTGGTGAGGGATGGGCAACAGACTGAAAAGTCCATGGAGAAAGATTTTGATTTGAAGAAGCAAGTGGCTATCAAACAGAACCTCGACTTGCAACTTGATTTGGAGAACCCGAAGCAAGATATTATTGTCACTGACAAGGTGCAAATGAGTAAGTTGCAAGTGAAAGACCCTAAAGCAGAGCCTAAACAAGAGAAATCTGGTAATTCTTTAATTTAGTATTCTCTATTCCTGTTCAATCTGTGTAACATTTGAATGCTGACTTTAGTTTTGTTTCTCTTTTTTCACTTTGAGCATCAGCCTCCTCCCTCCATGTGCCAGTGACAGTTGGTGCTTGGCCTGGAACCTTTCCTCCTTATGGGTGAGCAATTGATCTTGTTATTTGGTCCACTTCTGTGATGAGTATTGAAGGATTCTTCTTCTTCTTCCTCCTCAGGTATATAGGTCAAGTTCCACATCTGCAAGCGGTTGTTCCTATGGATGCAACTGCATGCCATTCCAATTCCTCTCAGGTAATCATCCTGTTACTAATCCCTCCCCCCCTCTTTTCCTCCCTCTCTCCCTTCCTCAGTGCTCACGCACACAGATCTCTTTCTATCTATATTTCTCACAGTTCCTGTTTTGCAGCTGCCAGCACTTCATCATATGCATTCTCGCCCAAAGCGCTGCATTACACATTGCTATATAGCGCAGATGATATCCAATCACCAGAAATTTGCAAGGATGAATTCGTTCTGGACTGCTGCAGCCGGAGCTGCACCTTTCTTGGGGGTCAAAAATTGTAATCTCACTTCAGAAGCTGCTCTGTCTGGGAAACCAATGCTGGGGAGCTTCTTGGGTATGAACATTGGCTCCATGGAAGAGGGTAAAGCGACACCAGCATTAATTGCAGCATATACAGGGCTTACCTCACAGGAGAAAATGCCAGCAGCTACAAAGTTGGAAACCACCCAGAGAAAGCAACTAATTCTCCAGCAGATGCCGCAATCTGGTACAGCAACTAACATGCCGGTAAGGCCTCTCTACACATTGATAATCTTTTTTTTTTTCTTACAATGCTGTTCTGAGAAATATTTGTCTCTTTCATTGGCTGACCCGATAATTCTTCTATTTAGCATGGTCCAGCATTCATGTTCCCAATCAACCATCAACAGAATGCAACAGCTAGCACTGTGGCAGCTGCTGCCAATCGAGCCGGGGCAGCAAAATCTTCCACAGGTGCTGGTGCTGCTGAGTTACGTGTGCCTGGTGACTCAGGTTCTGCTGTGGGAAATGGTGGAAGTGGTGGATCAGCATCACCGATGATGAACTTGAGCTTTAATTGTTTTCCATCGAATGAAGCCCAGTACTTGGCTTTTCTGCAGAGCAATGCATATCCTTTTCCTATGCCTCCCCATATTACAGGGGCTACTCCCTTCCGTGGAGCAAGTTATCCTCAAGCAATGCCCTTCTTCTACCCTTCCCACATGCTTCATCCATCACAACTACGGCCGCAGCAACATGCGGTGCTCCCACTACCCCCTCATGCTCAGCAAAGCCACCAGAATCCAGGCACCTCAAATGGGTCCTCCCAGAAACAATTACAACAATCACAATGCATTGGAGAAAGCGGTGCTGGCCGTACTGGTTCAAGCTCTCACAGTTTTCTAGCTAATCAGCGGCATGACCTCCCTCAGCATTCTCATGCCCAGGAGTACAGTAAGGGCATGGAAGATAACCTTTCCGTTGCTAATGGTATGATTTATCAACCTCAGTAGGGCATATGTTGTCCTAAATATTTTTTATGTCAATTTACATGCAGAGATTAATCTTTATGTCCAACTTGATGCTGCAGCTGCTATAGCAATCAGCAGTGGTGGGGGTCATGTTGATAAGCAGGCAATATATCAGCAGGCACACCAGAAGCAGAACGTCAAAGTGGACTTCACATCACCCCAACCTTTTGGAATTCCAGGTGCATCCTTCGGTGGGATTTTATCTGCACCACCAGGCATTGACTTCTCTTCCATTGCACAGAACCATGCCATTTTCCAGAGCCTTCCAGATGCTTCTAGGTATGGTTACCACCAGATGGCAGCAGCTGCAGCTCAAGCTGCAGAACAGAAGAAGGTGCACAAAGTAGCAGAAGATGGGAAACCTGTAGCCAGGGAGTTGGTGAACACAAATATGACGAGTGAAGATAATAGAAAGATTATGTCAGCCAGCAAAGGTCCAGGCAATTGTCCACAAAATTCTTTCACGTCCACAAAATCAGAGGGTGAACCTCCCATTTCTTCGGTTGTCGGTAACAATGTTGTAGCTGCCTCCAGATCACTTAACCTCATTCAGGCTACCGCAAATGGTGGTGTATCTGCAGACCGTTCTCCCGGCATTGGTACAGCTTCAACTCCTGCTCCCACAGTTACCACCAGTATTGCGAATTCCCCACAACAGCAACACCATTTTTATCAGATTCAGAAGCAGCAACAGCAACAACTGCAGATGCATCACCAGCTTGCATCATCTCGCACTCTGCCTTCAGCCACAAGCAACAATGTCAATGTACACCCAGAGCGTCCTGGAGATTCTACCAGTACTAAGTTCCCTCAATCTCTAACTAGCTATCCTCAAGCTCTTATACAGGGTGGCAGTCCCACACAGTGGCCGCAGGCCAAGACATCTGCTGCAAGAGGTGCAGTTCCAGCTGCAACGGCTCCTACACCAGTGGTGAAGAACAGCCTTCTCCAACTTCAAGGCAGGGTGTCCCAACAGCCTCTCCCCACCCAAAGCCACCAAGCCCAAATATCGTTTGGCACGACATCCTCTAAAGTTGTGCCTTCAGGGGGTCAACATCTTCTTGGAGCATGTGGCTCTCTGTCTCCATCATCTGCTGCTGTTGCTGTTGGTTCGCCCTCAAATTCAAACTCTGCATCTAAGAGTGCTGGTGGCAGCCCACGATCATGTACCAGTGTAAAGCCAGGCCCTCAGAGTTCTGCCATTCCTCTTCCTCAGCAATCAACTGTCAAGCAATCAGCATTGGGTTCTATCTCCAAATCATTACCCATGAGTAACTCAAGCATGCCATCCATTCTTGGGCATCCTCAAAAAGTCCCTGGCCACAGCTCGAACACCAAGCAACAACAACCATCTCAGCAGTTACAGAAGCAGCAACCCTTCTCTCAGGCTCAACTCTTCTTCTCCAATCCCCATATGCAACAAGTCGCAAGTGCACAACCCGGTGCTTCTGCACCTAATGCTGCTCAATATTATCACAAGCGCCAACCTGAACAAACACAACGACAGTCTCAACAGCAGCAGCAACAAAACTCAGCTGTGTCTTCTTCTGGGATGCTTTCGGTTTGTGCCTCTTCTGCACTGATGCCGGCTGGTTCTTCCACATCATCTGATCCTGCAAAGGCCGTGACCGCTATGAACAGTATGAAGGGCCTTCCACCCCCTTGCTTTTTTGGTGCTGCTCAGCTAGCTGTGGCTGCACAGTCTGCCTCTGGCTCTCCTCACCCTTCAATTCCTGCGACATTTGCTTATATGTCTTTACCATCAGTTTCTATGAAGCCCTCAGCTGAGCAGAAGCCTGCAGCTGGTAATTACTCTCATCTTATTATGAATTTTCCTTTAATAGCTTTGAAAACAACTATGTCAGACCCGAGATCCTTATACTACCGTAATTTTTTCACTCAGGAAGTGACAATTTACAATCCTGGCAGGCTGAAAAGAGATGATAGCTTGGAGAAATGACCTGCTGCTGATGCTGGATTAACTGATAATTGCTTCGCTTGACCACATCAGAGGCCTCTTTGCCTGAGATTCTAGTATCAAACAAGAGTCTCCTCCATCTATCTCTGTCTCTCTCTTTCCCTCTATTGCACTATGGTTGGCATGTTTTTTAGACAGTTGCAGTTTTGAGGAAGAGTAAAATATCATAAAGAAAGAAGATGAACGATGAGAAGGGAGAGAGACAAGAAGGTAGAAGTCTAGGCACAGAATGCATAGCCAAGAAGGATGTACAAAATTTTCTTTGTACCATGAACTGGTTCTTTTGTTTCCTTTTAACTTCGTCACTAACAGAAGAGTTTATTCTGCTCTTTAATGCCCATTTTGGGGCCTCTTTATAAGGAAGTCGCCGGTATCTTCTGTTTGCTGGACATCATTCAAGCCTGCTTTTTGATACGCTTTTCTGAAGGATTCTTCATTCATGCTGCAATAAATGCTTTACTAGTAGTTTTCCCCGTCGATGCTGTCGCTGGAATGAATGAATGCGGTTCATTCAATCTAATGTTTAGATTGACAAAATCGATGATTAAGATTGTTGGATGTAAGGGATCAAGAAAGTTTCCCAAAGTACCCGTCATGCTTCAAGAGCCGTAATCTCGAGATGGTCGTCGCTGGGCTTCGAGATTACGCACATTGGGATGCAGTTGGAAGTCATCTTCAATGTTGTGGGGGAAACAAAACGGTCCCCTCCATTCTCTATCTTCACAGATTTGGAGATTCCCCACATCAAAAGCCTAAACATCAACATCATTAATGGAAACGTTGATACTTAATCTCACTTCTTGTCTGTGCTAGGAATGTAGAATGCATTTGATAGTTAATTTGAATCATTCTATCGATTTATTCAAGCAATGGGAATTCCCAATGCAACAAGAGAAATTTCTGTAGATAATAGTTCCAGTGTCACCAGCACCAGCATTTGGTAGAAACAAGGTCTTTCTTTCAATGAACAGACCTTCTTTCCTTGGACAGCATCCAAGCAAGCAACAATGCCTTGTGGTACCACAAATATGGAGTGTCATCATTCGCCATCTAAATATGCAGATGCATAGCCAGCACCATAAGATAGAAATGAGAATGAGGTTCATGAAGAACAAGCTCCGTAGTCAAACCAGGGAATTCTTTGGTGTGTGTTGCAACAAGATTTCCGTGGTATAAGCTGAGCATCAAATCTTTGGAGGGATTCAAACAGGCAAAGATTGCTAGAAATTTTCAGCTCGGTGCTTGTCGAACAGCATCACTTGCACATCTTGGCACCTCCATGTTATGAAGGTTTTGCGGAATAATATTTTCTGCTTGGTGCTTGAAAATTCTGCACAATATTTTCATTAGTACACCTAAAAGATCACATATTTTGGAATGGTTAATATATCCTGTGATCGGAAAACATAAGTAGTCAAAGATAATTAATACATCCTGTGGGAATTTGACAGTCTGAAGAAATGAGATGTATAAACAGAACAATAATAATCTACTGCTTTAAAATAGTGATCGTTGAAGATCACAGTTATATGATACATCGTAAAGCATATGTGATCATTGAAAAAATAGCATAGTAAAACAACATCTAGCAATGTTCAATTGCAATGTACCTTTGCAAACAATGAATTGTCCGACCTTCAAGACTTATAACAATACCATAAAGCATAGGTCAACCATTGTTCATGTGCAGCATGAAGTCCTTGACCTCCTGGGATACAACAAGATTATGTTAGTTTCTTTATTTTCAATAAAAGATATGAACACAAGCATATGAACATCTAGAACTAGTTACAAAAGAGAGAGAAAATTTGATTAGTACCAAGATAATACTTTACACAGCCGACATCCTAAAAGAACAGCTATCAGAAACTAGCGGGAGCTAAAATCAAACATTAGCTCGACAAGATCCTTACTATTACTGGAAACCAAACTTGGTCAGATTGGGATGCACATCAAGATTGACTAGGCAAATTTCCTCTATCACCAACCATCTTTGTGTCTTCAGTCAATTGATCCATGGTTTCTTAAATCAATGCTGGTCTTCTACGAAAAGACTAACTCATAACTTGAAGAACTTTTATATTTCTGTTTGGAATTGCAAGATAATGCTTATGTTTTATTGGTGGAAACCTTGGTTCTCCTAGATGTTGAGAACTCGTTATATGGCTGTCCTCCTAAATTTTCTCAAAAATTTTATGGACATATTTTATTATTTTAAGCTATGGATTTATATCTTTAGCTCTAGATCAGTTATGCTTAAGTTTATGAGTTGAACCTCATTTTCATCAGTCAGTACTGTGATGGAAAGAACAGTCACAATGGTCATTAATAAAACTGCAATGATGTTTGCTCGAATTTGTTGCACACAAATATTTTTTAGATTGGTAATTGCCACCAAGTTTGAAGCTACAGCAAATGATGTGTATATCACTGCAATAATCTCTAGCAACAAACTAAAGGAACATTTTTCCTACCGGTTTCACTTGCCAGCCTTGTAATAGGATAGAACCAATGTAAGTGGGACCAGCCTGCGGACCCCCATTGCTTCTTCAAAACATAAGGCAGGTAGGTAAAACATATAATCCAAGAGGTGTAGGAAAATAGTACTTTTGGAAAATGTTCTCATGAAAGCATCAACCATTCTTGCAACCAAATTGGAATTTTAATTTGATAATACAAGCAAAATTTTATTGGACAACCATAACCAACATAAAGTGTCAATTAGTAGCTAAACTTTTACATGTGTTAATCAAGTCTAATCGCTATTCAACCGAGATGCTTGATAGAATGATGATACGATCACAGTGTCAGCAAACCTAAAGGCAGGAATCCGGATATGAAGTTGAAATAATATTCAAGAAATATTGAAGATGAGAAAAAGAAATAGGGGCAGGCAACAGCCTTACTGTCCTTTGCCAATAGATCCATTTACCACCATAGGTCTTCTTCATTGTCGTAGTGAACGTCATATCTCATGACATTAGATGATTGAATAAATGAGAGAGAGTAGAGGAAGGTCTTCTTCCTGACATCCAGAATCATCATCCATCGGTCATACTATCCCTCTATGGTTGAAGTATCTTTGCACAACCTCATCTTCTATTGGACCTAGCTATGTGGTAGTAGCATGCACGTTGAAATGTCAGGTATATTTACGGCATCACGCAGAGCTCCCTGCATTCGTCGGTGGTGGCATCACCCGGCCAAACATGATGTAGCTATTCTCTACAGGAATCCTACAATACTGAACAAACAGCTAACCGGTGAAAAACAGGTTCTCTTTGTAAATATACCCTTTCTACGATGCACCCTTGCATGATCCATTTGAAGAGCCCCATATCCTCGCACAATTCTATCAAGCTTAGATCGCAGTATCCAGACGAACTGCTCCCCTATTGAACTCTTGAATCATGACCAAAGAAGTTGCATAAACGAACTTGCACCATCAACTTGTAGCTCAAACCATATTACATGCGCACGGACGGGTATAAACTTGAAGAGCATTCTTAGCCATACAAGTTCCTAGCTGGAAACCTTATTTCACCAAGACAATGTTTAACTTGATTATGAGAGACACCAGCACAGAGTACAAGGTGATTGCTCTTTGATTATCTTGATCACCTTTTGTCCGGGCAACTGTTTCACCCATTACAGAAGCAATATACAAACTGCATGGTTGCGTATACTTTACATAATTAGTTTGATCAATTCATTTTATACATATATGATCTTATTACTCAGGTTTGGCTAATGGTGAACTAAATCCTCACTTTATAGGACCAGAACATGTTCATTTGGGAACAGTAATTAGTTCTTACTCTTCCAACCATGAATAAGAGCTCGAATAATGCAATAACTCAATTGCTGCATTTCTTTACAATGTGGCTTGCCTGAACTTAGTGTGATACCAGCATCAGTAATAGAGATAAATCATTCATCAAAAATGCAAAAGTAACAAATGGGATGGTTCTAACTCAATATAAGAAGATAGAAACAGGACAGATGTGGAGGATCTTCTCATGTTTCCTTTAAAATATGATGTAACTTTCACTCTCCTGATGAGCACCCCTAAAGATAACATGGCTGTCAACTTTCCTTTGTGAACTTTCTTTGATTCCTTTTGAAGTCCCAGCAGTGGGAAAAGGGATCGGTTCTCACACATCACAGGTCAAATCAAGGACACTTAACAGAGAGGAGAAACCAATCTTTTGCAATCTAACTTGGTAGAAGTTTGTCCCTTCAAACAAAATGCATCACAGAACAGAAACCTACACATTAAGTATCAACACACAGAAATATTTCACCTAATAACACCACCTTATGCCTTCCCCGAACAAGAAAAGAAATCCACCATGAAGAAACCCTCTTTGTTAAGCATCAAGAGCAACCAAGAACGCATAAATCATCATCAGCAAACAAGAAAATTAGTAATACCTGAGTTCTCCTCTATCAAATGCTAACCTTCCAAAGGACTCGAAAGAACACAGAGAGGCAGGGGAATACGACTTGGGTAAAGAGGAGGAGGAGGAGGAGGAGGAGACTTTGGTGGCCACAACTTCCTGTGAGCTCTGCAACTTGATAAAAGATCCAAAGAAAAGAGAGTAAAGTTTAAAGGCCACTGTCCACATTTTTTAGTCACCAGTCAAAAATTGACATCCACTTCTGCCCTTGCTGAATCATTATTTTAATGCGATAGAGTCGAGTAGAGTCATTGGAGTAGCAATCTTGTTCTTTCATCATAGATTACGGCCCCACCATGACACCACCACCACCGGATAAACAATAGATTGTGTTCCTCGCTGCACTCTACCCGAGCCGCATATAAAAATGGATTGCCCCGCCACCCCCACTCCCACTCTCCCATTTACTTCCGAGACCAGGTTCAAAGCGAAAGGAGCGGGACCATGAGGGCATCCAAGCATGACCTTTTGTCCCATCCCCTCCCTCCACTGCGCTCCCACCACCTCCACTTCGGCCTTCGTGCCACCAAGAATTCTGGCCACACTTCCCCGGCTGAAAAAAGCTAATAGGATTCACACCGCAAGGTTAGATCTGATGATTCGTCCGGTCATGACCCGCAGTCCATCAGAGATCGTGGCCATTGGAAGTTGTCCTGCCGACGTAAAATATTGCAGAATTGACTTGGTTTGCAGGTCAAAATAATATGATGGATTAGAATACGGTCAGGTTTGGATGCAAGCGATGGGAATCCCACTCAAGACTCCCCCCCCCCCTCCCCAGAATTCAACAAGTGGAAAGAGTCATGTCCATCAAAGACGGAATCGAGAGAGGAAGAGCGAGCTAAAATATTGGTTTTAGCTGCCCTCCTTTCATTCATTAATATAATGCCGGGACAATAAAGAAGGCCACCTGTTTTATATTGGGGGAATGCCACAATAATTGCACCACATCAGAGTGGGGTTGAGCTTTTTGGATTGTTTGATGGGATCGTCTCAAATGCGTTACGGAGTGGAGCGGGGTTGCCTCCTGATTTGGAATTTCAAAATCCGACGATCCAGATGTTGCCATCATCTTCCAACTCATCTCCGTCTTCTCTTACCCAAGCCAAAAAAAATATGTATACCCTCCATACAAATAAACATAGTGATCCCATAGAGTTGACCAAGTTTGACCAAATCTACAGGTGGCTACAAGAGGCCGTTCACTGGTGAGGGCCCCCATGTACGAATGTCTGGGTCGCGGTGGGACCCCATGGATAAAGATGCCGAGCGCCCCCTCTTTATAACGGCCCCTCTCTCGGCTCCGCCGCGAGCTTCTCCGAGTCATCGATGATCAAACCCAGCGGCCGAACCACCACCACGAGCAACGGCGGTCGGAGTTGTCTAGTGACGGCTACCGCGCCGCTGCATCCAACAAAGGAACCCACCACCACCACCAACAGCAACGACGGCAGCCTCGCGCCGGTGCCACCCGCCTCCGCCGTAGCCAGCAGCGGCCCTTCTCAGGACTCCGCCGCCTCGGCACCCGGCTCGGAGGCGCCTTCTCGACAAAAGCATCAGGGTATACAGATACATTATATACATCTCGTGAGATGCGAGGACATATATGTAATTTTATACTTTGTAGGAATAAATGCGCGATTTGACAGGTATATATATATAATATATATAATATATCTCATCCTCTGCTCGGAAGAATCGAGAGAGCATTAAGATCTAGTTGGGGACACATCGGATCGTGATGAGGAGGAGATGCGGAAAAGGTGGCACCTGCCTTTCACAGGAGCACCAATATTTAATCGTTGGCGAAGGGAGAGAGAAAGATAAGAAACAATATCTCATTCCACCCTCGAGATATACCGATTTATAATGCGTTCTTTATTCCGAATCCCATTGTGGGCCCCGGTCGCAAATGCCATGGTGGCGAATGAGACACATGGGGCTAGAGCTCCAAAAGCGTGAACCAACTAACCAACCCCCATAAAGGCTTTTACGCGGGGGGGTTGGACATCGATCTGCATCTCGCCACGCATCTCAAAGCATGACAAATCGTTTCACGTGGGTGAAGCCGGTCCACGCGTGCGGGGGCCCCAAATCTGTCGCCACGCGACGGTTGGTCTGCGAAGGAAAAAAGAGGGGCAATTTTTGCCATCGTACGGTCGGTCCCCCACCTTCGTCATCGTCCACCGTTTGGCGAAGGGGACATGATGGGGCGTAAGGTTCGCACGTGACGACGCCAACCCCTGTTGCGGCGTTGTCTCCTCGTATTGGGAGCATCAATCCGGCTTGATTAGCTCTAACGAATAAATTGCAGATACAAAGTTAACCTATAAAAAAACATAAATCAAATTTTGAATAATCAAAATTATTTTTATGATTAATAAAACACCTTTGAACTGAAAATTTCCCTTACAAATTATGTATTTCCATCTCTATTCTAGTGTAATATTCATCCTTAGTCGACTATGATTTGAGTTCAATATTTTATTATTCTTATTTACCCTATCATTTAGTTAGTCTTATTTAGTCGAAAGAGATTGTTATTGTCGTATTAAATAGAAATTGGATTCGAAAAGAAATTGATTTCGATCATTTTTCATGTTTATGTTATTGTGATATAGTGTTAGACGAAGAAAGAAAAGTTGTAGTCAATTTTTGTATCGGATAATTTATATAGATTATTATTTTTTATTTGACTGATTTGATGAGTATTGGATCTGTTTATATTCAATAAATTATATTTAGATGTGTAGGTATAGTCTTTGTATGAGACAGATGCATTTGATACTCTGTAGGGATTATTGTTTGTTGTTCGGATGATTTGGACGAGTGTTAATTTTATTTAGATTCAATGAATTATTCATATGCTTAGAAGTGTATTTACAGTATTTATACGAGACTATTGTATTTAAAGTTGTCGTCCGATATCGACAATGATTATATACTTTCTTTAATCATGAACGCGATCTTATAGCATTGAACCCGAAATGGGATAACAACAGACTAAATCATCTTTCTATATATATACGATATGATTTACTTTATAAGGTTGGATCAACCTCCCAATTGGTGCCATGTTAGTTCTTAGTTGGTGCTATGTTAACTAACATATCGATTGAATAATAAGAATCGATATATCAACCACATGAATTGAGATGTCAATAGTAATTCATATCTTATCAATACTAATTCTTATTATAGATATTTATTTGTACTCATTATAATTATTTTAAACTAATTATGACCGAATATTTTGCATGTTCAATGTGTCATTAACATGTAATATGATTATTCGCATACCTTAACGTTTATCATCTCATTTATCATCTCATACTTAAATCCAAACTTCATAGTTAACAAAGAAAAAAAAGAAAAATAAATCCTCTGATGTATCTATATTTCCACTACTTAATCGGATATAATTTTAAATCAATTGTGAATGACAAATATATTCTTTTGGAAGTCATGTTGTGATCGTTACTTAATTCTTCTATCGGTAAGGATCAACCATCACTTGTCTATGGCTCCTTATCATATTGTATTATCCCTAAATGCAACTAATATATTATTCGCTGAATAGTTGCAAAGCAAATGCCCACAAGTAATAATTACAAACAAAATTAGCAAGGCCATAATCATAGATGCAACTGTTTGTGTATCTATATATCAAGTCGTAATATATGATTGATGATATTCTAGAACTACAACATGTCTTATTTTATCTCACAATCAACAAGGATGTAATTGCATATATATATATATATATATATATATAGAGAGAGAGAGAGAGAGAGAGAGAGAGAGAGAGAGAGATTCTGGTGGTAGTGATTATAAATGGTTGCAATTAGATTGGAGATGGTGGTGAGAGGGGAAGAATGCTGCGGAATTTGAAAGGAGATGGTAATGGCCATTGAGGATTTTAGGAGGGTTTTTGTAATATCTCTTATTTAAAAACCTTCCACATAAATATACGTAATGATATTAATACATAACTTAATATTTTCGACCTATATATATATATATATATATATATATATATATATATATATATATATATATATATATAGTCAATAGCATTGCATAATTGATGTTGATACCAATTTGCTTGGTTGGCTAAGACACTTGGGATTCTCTTCTCTTGATTGTCGTCCTATTTGCGTTAAATTTGATAGTAATAATTTATTGACAATCTAGCCATTGGAAACTATATAATAGTATTAGTGTTTTTAAAGCATTAATATAAATAAATAAATAAAATAAAAGATATTGATAAACAAATCAATCAATCTTGAACACATGGCTCCACGTCAAAGCTTTTCTTAGATTAGAAGGAAGAAGACATCTGTATATCACAATCGATATATAAAAACAAAGACATTGCTCTGAAGACACAGCTGCCCCGAAGAATGACCTTCCACTTTTATTTATTATCTTCTTCATCATCATCATTATTATTTTTGATACTATTATTATAATAATAGTTCGGGAGGAGGCACTGCGGCTGGTGGGTCCAGTGGGTCCACGCAGCCGGGCGACGACGCGCGAAGCCACGTGGCCAACACGACAAGGAAAAAGCATCAAGGGGGCGCCCGGTCTTCATAGGCCCCACGCGGTACCGGCTCGAAGCGTCTCCGAAGTGTACTCCGCCGTTCGATTCATCCGTACCGACCGCTCAGATGAGCCGGCTTCGCTTGGCGAGCCGAGGCACACGCCGCTCCGGGTGCCAGCTTGGCCCGGATTGCCCGGGCCCACGTCGTCGTTTATATCCGACGGCGATCGCGTCCTCGCACCCGGTGATACTTCCAATCTCCGCCGTCCGATCATTCCTAGCGGGCTTTCCACGTGGGCCTCGGAGGGGGCTACGGTGACGGTTCGGGGAGGGAGGAAGGTGCTGCGAAGCGTCGCAAGAGTAAATTTATGCGTTACGTCCCGCGACCGGATGTAGCCGGTGGAGATGCAGGTGATTGGGGCGCTTTACTCCGTCGAAACGCACACGTGTCGGTGGATTGTCAGAGGCACGAATAGGGCGGCGATTCTTGCTGCGGCCCGCGGGTACTCGGTCTGGCCGCTCGAGCCCTCAGCTGATCCTATGGCTTATATGTCGCCACGGTGGCACCGCCTCGCCAGGTCCGTCGGATCGGTAAAGAGGATCGGGCGGACCGCGGAGTGTGGTGAGCATGGGAGGGGCGATCAGGGCCGTCGGATGGCGCATCGGGTAGGGGTGTGCAAGTGACAAAACGGAGGCGAAAGCAGATGGGGGCAGCAGAAAGAGGCGACCGAAGCAAACCATAAGATAAAGCGAAAGCAGTGGCGAAGAGAAAAGGAGGACGCGAGAGGGAGAGAGAAAGAGAGGGAGAGGGAGAGAAAGAGAGAGAGAGAGAGGGAGCGAGGCGTTAGAGAGGAGGACGACGAGATCTGGCCAGAAAAATCCTTGCTTTTTGCGCTGTTCTGAGGGGTTCCGGGGAGTCTAAGCGAACTGGTCCGGGGGAAGGTCCGGAATCTGGGACTTTTTGGGCGTTGAACGGCGGCGGTCGGGTCTTTACGGGAGATCTGGTGGAGGTGATGAGACGATGAGGGGAAACTGCTAATCTGATTGGATGACAGGGAGAGATGGAGAGGCATCGTGAAGCTCGGAGAGGGAGCATGGCGGCGGCAACGGCCAACGGCGGTGGCGGTGGTGGAGGGGGGTTGTCGAGAAGGAGGCAGAGGAACAGCAGCGGCTTCAGAGACTCTCCTGGTTTGGAGTCCCGGGACTGTCTTCGTGTTTTTTCTTTCTTGTTCTGGTCAGATTTTAACTTTGTTGCGATGGTAACTCTTTTGCAGAGGAGGATGGAAGGATGGAGATGCCAGAGACGTCGAGGCTGCGGGATCGAGGGGCCAAGAAGGACCGCGATCGGGACAGATCTAGCCGGAGCAAGCGGAGAAGAGGGGAGAGGACGCTCCACGGGAGCAACAGAGACAGAGATGAAGCCGATGAAAGCTCCGAGGAGAGCATCGACCAGGATGAGGACGACGAAGATGAGGACCTCTCCGTCCCCGTCCGGCTACCGCCGTCCTCGCCCCCCCTTGTAAATCAAGCGGCGGCTTCGTCGCCACAACATAACCACCAAATCAACCACCATCACCAGCAACAGCTACCCCGGAAGAGCTTTCCGCCTAAAGTTGTGAAGTGGAAGCCAGATGAGATGATCGGGTTCACCGTACCCAGAAAAGCTCGTTCAGGTAGGCGAAGAGGACAGGAGAAGACATGGGGAGGAATCGAGAGAAAAATATCTATTAGACCAAAAAAAATCTTTTTTATTCTTTGCCCGTTTCTCTTAACCTTATCTTTTATTGGTTTTGAAGCAGCAAGCAAAAGGTCACATGAAACTTCAGGTCTAGGGGGAGCTGGTGGTGGCGGTGGAGGCGGAGACCAAATCACCCGGCAAGCTTCCATTTCTCCGTCGAGGCTGAGCCCGGCATCCACTACGCAGCTTTCGCCGTCTTCCTCCAACGGCTCGCTTCGGAAGAAGATGGTTGGACAAATTTCGTCACCATATCTGCTTCTTCTTTTTTCTCGTGCTATTAGGTTGGTTCAAGAATTTGACATAAAAATATCTTTTTTGTTGATGTCATGTTATCAGAAGCAGGTGAGTGGAGCCAAAATCCGGCCGCCGAAGATCTCAAAATCCACATCTTTGAGCCATGACGAGATCGAGATGGAGGTTGCGGAAGTTTTGTACGGGATGACACGGCAATTCGAGTGTCTTCCAAAGCATGATGGCCACAAGGTGGATTCAAGGGATGTGGATGGTGGGTCTGGCAATGAAGCTAAATCGAGGGTGCCCTCAACAAACTCGCTGTCGCCATCTCCGGTTGCCTATCCATCTGCACTTCCGTCGTCCAATTCATGTTCTAATCCTGCCCCGTTTGCTGCGATTGGTGGGTTGTGTGCCCCGAACTTTACGTTTTTTCCCCTCTGTTTTCTCCAACATTTTTTTCTTCGCTGACTGTCACGTTGGTATGTGCAGCTCCAAAGAGAAAAAAGCCTAGACCTGTGAAGTTTGATGAAGAAAGCCCCACGAGTCCAGTTGGAGTACAGCATCTTTCGAGCTTATCTGTACCTTTCGTAGCCAAAATTGACTCAGAGAACCAGACTAAGACAGAGGCTTCATCTCCAAGATCGGAGAAGAATAGTGCATCTGCTGCCATAAAAATTGGTGGCGAGTCGGTCGATGTTTTGGTCTCCCAGGCTTTGCTCTCCGATGTACAACAACAGCAGGAGTCGGCCAAGACCAAGAAGGGTAAGACTCAGGAGTTGCATACATCGACGGGAGGGTCAAATAATGGGGACAAGGTGGAAAGCAAGGAAGAGCTTGTTCCACGGGCAAAAGGATCTGCTTGCGGTGGCTTAGATGTCAATATCTGTGACACGGAAGCTAGAAAGATGTAAGTTCTCATTTGCTATCATCTTTTTCTGCCAGAGTATTGATTTAATTTCTTGAACTACTCGTGCAGGGCGCCTGATAGCCCTAAGGAGGAAATGTTCAAGATCGATCTGATGGTGAGTATGTTTGCTTCCTTGAGAATCTTTGGAAGTTTCTCCGTCCAACATCAATTTAATTGAAGGAACGTGTGTTTTTATTGCAGGCTCCTCCTCCAGGGAAGCTATCTCCGGAGACGGGTGACTTTAATGACTTTGACCCAGATCACAAGCCACAGGGCCCAGATAAAGAAACCGTATGAAGTTTCCCTAACAAATTTGTCCATACGTTGGCAAAAGTTATTTTGACTTGTCTAAGTTTGCATCTCTCGTTGTTAGGCACTGAAACTGAATAATAAGGATAAGACAGAAGAGAAGCCCGCAGAGAGTACGGTGACTAGAGATGAGCAACAGACTGAGAAGTCCGTTCAGAGAGAGATTGATTCAAGGAAGCAACTAGTAATCAAGCAGAATCTTGACCTTCAACTTGATTTGGAAAAGCCCAAGAAAGATGATAGTGGCATTGACAAGGTTCAAGTCCAAAAGCAGCAAGCAAAGGATCCTAAAGTAGAGCCTAAACAAGAGAAGTCTGGTGATGAACATTTCCAGTCGTATATTCTCATTCCTCTTTGATCTTCACCATCTGGATGTCTGAATTTCAATTTTTCTCTTTATCTGCTTTCAGGATCGACACCCTCGCTTCAGATGCCATTGACAGTTGGAACCTGGCCTGGTGGTTTTCCACCTTATGGGTATGCAGTTGATTTTTTCTTTCCTTTGGCTCTAAAGTTTGCTATCAGTTTTGGGGATTCACCTCCTTCATCCTCAGGTACATGGGGCAAGTTCCATCTTTGCATGCTGTTGTTCCCATGGATGGATCTGCAGGTCCTTCCAGTTCCTTGCAGGTTACTTCTCCTTACCTACACACACACACACACACTCTCTCTCTCTCTCTCTCTCCACATGCACACAAACACTCACAAATGCATGTGCAAAAGAATGTATGGAGGTAGACCTTCTGATTCTTGTGACCTCTGTTGCAGCCTCCAGCATTTCTTCAAACGCATCCCCGTCCAAAGCGCTGTGCTACACATTGCTATATTGCGCAGATGATATCCAATCACCAGAAATTTGCTAGGATGAATTGTTTCTGGACTGCTGCAGCTGGAGCTGCACCTTTGTACGGGACCAAGCCATATAATCCTAATATAGCTCCACCTTCGGATGCCTCTACTCCTGGAAATCCAACACAAGGAAGCTTCCTAGGTGCAAACATGGGCACCTTGCAAGAGGCCAAGGGGTCACCAGCTTTAGCATCATATATGGGAAGTACCTCACAGGAGAAGATGCTTTCAAGCAGTAATACAATCATGGAGTCTGCCCAGAGAAAACCACTAATTTTCCAGCAGGTGCCTCATTCTGCTGCAGCAAACAACATGCTGGTAAGAACTCTGTCACTTGTTCATATCAAATCTTTTTGAACTGTTTGTACAGGGAATAATGAATTCTCTTTCTTATAAATCCAACTTTCTGTTGATGTAGCATGGTCCTGCTTTCATTTTCCCTATAAACCAGCAGCAGGCCACAGCTGCAACTGCCAACAGAGCTGGGGGAGCAAAATCTACTCCAGGCTCTGCTGCTGAGGTGCGGGCATCTGGTGCCATGAGTTCTGCTGTGGGGAGCTGCGGAGGTGGTGGAACAGCAAACCCAGTGAACTTGAGCTTTGCTAGTTTGCCTCCCAATGAAGCTCAGTACGTGGCTTTTGTGCAGAACAATATGTATCCTTTTCCTGCCCATATTTCAGGGGCTACTGCCTTTCGAGGAACAAGTAATGCTCAAGCGATGCCCTTCTTCTACCCTCCGCACATGCTTCACCCATCACAACTACGACCACAGCAGCAGCAACCACCAGCAGGACCACTACCGCATGTTCAGCCGAGCCACCATAATCCAGGCAATTTGAGTGGGTCCTCGCAGAAACATCCGCAGCAGTTACATGGTATAAAGGGAAGTGTTTCTGTTGCAAATGCTAATGGTTGTCCGGCTACTAATCATCGACAGGACCACCTGCCTCAGCATTCTCGTCCTATGGAGTGCAAGGGCATGGAAGATGACCTTCCCACTACTGATGGTACGATTTATCAATCACAGAAGGGCATCTTTCGCCAAACAATTTCTATGCCAATTCACCCTCAGAACTTTGCCTTGATGTCTGCTGGTGCAGCTGCTATAGCAATGGGCAATGGTGGGGGTCACGGTGATAAGCAGCCAGTTTATCAGCAGAAGCAGAACATGAAGGTAGAGCTTGCACCGCCTCAAGCTTTTGCAATACCCTTTGCATCCTTTGGTGGGGCCGGAACTGCAACACCTGGTCTCGATTTCTCTTCCATGGTGCAAAATCATGCCATTTTACAGAGCCTTCCAGAAAATTCTCGGCATGGCTACCACCAGATGACAACAGCTGCAGTTGCTGCCACCACACAAGTTGCAGAGAAGAAGAAGGTCCACCAAGTGTCCGAAGATGTTAAGTCTGTTGCGAGGGAGTTGAACACAAATATGGTAGGTGAAGAGGACAGAAAAATTATGGTGGCTAGCAAAGGTCTGCAGCATTCTTTTTCATTTGAAAAAGCAGACAATGAACCACCCATCTCATCCGTTCTCAGTAACAGTGGTGTTGACGTCTCTGCCCGGTCCGTAAACCTCATACACACTTCTGCAAATGGCAGTAGGTCCTCTGACCGTGCATCTGGCACTGCTACAGCTACAACTGCTGCCACCTCCCAACAAATGCAGCAGCATGTACTTCATCTTCAGAAGCAGCAGTTGCAATACCAGCTTGCATCGACTCGCTCAAAGCCCTCAGCCTCAAGCAACAATACCAATATGCATCCTGAGAGTCTGCCTGGAGGTTGTACCGGCACCAAGTTCCCTCGTGCTCTAACTGGCTTTCCTCAAGCATTCGTACAAGGTGGCAGTCCCATCCAGCGGCCTCAGGGCAAGACATCCTCTGGAAGACTTGTGGATCCTGCTGCAGCTCCGCCGCTGGTGAAAAACAATGTCCTCCAGCTACAAGGCAGAGCATCCCAACAACCGTTTCCCGCCCAAAACCACCAAACCCAGATATCATTTGGTGTGAATTCAAATAAAATGGTGGCTCCAGGGGGTCAACACCTCTCTGGCGTATGTCGCAGTCCATCTCCATCTTCTTCCTCTGTTGCTGTTGGATCGCCCTCAAATTCAGTCAACAAGAATGCAAGTGGCAGCCCAAGTGCATCTGCCAGTGTAAAACCCAGTCCTCAGACTTCTGCTATTTTGCTCCCACAACAATCAGCTGTAAAGCAATCAGCATCAAGTTCTAGCTCAAAGTCAACAACTGCGAGTAACTCAAACATGCCATCCATTCTTGGGCACCCTCAGAAAGTTCCTGCCCCGAGCTCAAACACCAAGCAGCAGCAACAGCCTCAGCAATCAAAGCAGCAACCCTTCTCTGAGGCTCAGATCTTCTTCTCTAATCCCCACATGCAACAGGTCCACTGTGCTCAGTCCAGTGCTGCTCCTCCCACTGCTGCTCAATATTATCAGAAGCGCCAATCTGAACAACAAATGCGACAGTCCCAACAGCAGCAGCAACAAAGCTCAGCACCATCATCTGCTGGGATGCTTTCCCTTTGTGCCCCCTCTGCGCTTACACTGGCTGGTGTTCCTACCACATCTGATCCTGCTAAGGCCTTGGCTGCTGCCTCTGTGGCTGCGGCCAACAGTATAAAGGGCCTGCCTCCACCTGGCTATTATAACGCTGCTCAGCTGGCTGTGGCTGCGCAGTCTGCCTCTGGCTCTCCACGGCCGCCAATTTCTGCTACATTCCCTTACATGTCTTTGCCACCATTTACGATGAAGTCCTCATCCGAGCAGAAGCCTGCAGCTGGTAACTAATCTTTTATTATCGGTATCTTATAGGATTACAATTTAAAACAGCTTCATCAGAATTGAGTCCTCATATTATCATAATCTGTTCTATCAGGAAGTGACAATTTACATGCCTGCTGGCAGCCTGAGAAGAGGTAATGCTGGACTGGATAACCATTGGCTGCTGATGCGTGGGCGCACCGGCTGCATCAGAAGCCACTTTGCATGAGATTCTGGAATCAAACAGGAGGATTCTCATCCGCCTGCACCGGCCCGGTTGCTGTTCGATGTGTGCACAATTCAACTTTCAGGAAATAGCCAACGATTGAAAAGGAAGGACAATTAGAGATGAAGGGAACCCAGAGGGAGAACGGTGGTGGTGTGGATCACAGCCTACCGGCATTTTGATTTGCTCTCGAGTCCCTTGCAGACGACGGGTGGAGGGGCTAATCACAATGCACTCTAGGGAAGAAGTTGGCTGCATCCTCTCATCTCGATTTTGTATAGTGCAGTCAAATGCTAACACCATCATGGACTGTTTTCTTTTGTTTCGTTTTAACTCCATTAACAGAAGGTGAGGTGATTAAATTAATATCATCCTTACATGCTATTCCTTGTTCTTTCTTATGAATATTTCTCTTTGAAGTTGTTAGAGATTGATTTATGGTTCTCTTGGCTATACATGCTTGAAGCTTAGTGATATGAAGCATTTGTTGCTGTTCTTGCTGATAATGGATGATTGGAAGTTGGTATCACAAAAGCAGCAGCAGCAGCAACAAAGTCTGTTCTTAGACTACTGCCTTCTTAGCTGAAGGTTTTGGTTAAAAGTACCAATGCCTCTCATTCCATTTCCATTTCTCCTTGGAGAGAGGCTGTTGTCCTCAGAAGTCACATCAACAAAGGATGTGAGGATTTGCCTAAACATTTGTCGTTCTCAACATCTTTTTCTGGTCAAAATTGTTGTAGATATGCTTGTGATATGGGTGGCAGAGGGCAGCCTCAATAAAGTATTCTTCGATACTGTTTGTTGGATTCATGTGTTGCGTCAAGGGTCCATCTGGTATGCAGCTTTGGTTGTCCCTTTATTGCCTTGACCTTTTTTGTTCTCTGTCATCAATTTTTCGCAGCCTTCACATCATCTTCTTGTTAAATCTAATTTTTCTTTAGTTGAAGCTGATGGGATTATAATTCCTGTATATGTTTATATATATATATATATATATATATTTCAAAAAATAAAACATACTATAGAAATCATTTCTTAAATATAATAAAAGAAGATACAAGAAAAGGGCAGAATAATGAATATCATATGATTTTTTTTATTTTTATGGGTGAAAAAAAAATCTTTTTAGGTTTTTTCAGAAGATATTCTCGGTTTTTAGTTTTTCTAATTTTTTCTTCTACTATTTGGTATTTTTTTCTCTACTACTCTCCATGCATTTAGGAGAGAAAAATCAAATAAAAAATAAAAATTAGAAGAAAAAAAATTCAGAATCCTTTTTTAGAAAAAGTACCTGTGTTTTATTCTTATAACAAACATAACTTGATTGCCAAAAAAGAAAAAGAAAACTTGTGTAACTATAAGCTGAATGGCCATAGTGTTGTTCGAGTTCTATGATTAAGCAAAGGATGGCCCATGGTTTCTTGAAGCGCAAGCATCCATATGTGGCAGTGGTCTCCGGGATCCTCGCTGTGCCCACGTCTCCTCTCTCTGGTACCCAAAGCAAGTGTTCAATGGACCGTCCAGGAAAGATTCTCTGCGTACAGCAGATGTCCCGCCCAATGGCCACCCGAAAACACTCCTCTCACCTCAGAAATGCCCACTGCTGGTGAAGATGAAACCATCACCCCTAGTTTTTTATCCACTTCCGTCCACAGTTCTCTCTGCCGTTCTTGTGAAAAGATCAACCGCAACTTTGTGTTGCAGCAGTGTTCTCCTAATCCGACTGCAGATTGATGTCTGATGGACATCGGCATCATTGGCTGGTGAAGACTGCGAGAGTTGCTTTAAGGAATTGGATGACGTGCATGCACTATGGTGAGGGCTGCTTGATGTTGATGAACTCTTTCTGCCCTCTCTGGCCTTTGTGGGGTGTATGGAAAGAAAAGCCACTCATCTGGCTGATGTAGAAAGTAATATTATTGGATATGACGAGCATTGTGGTGCAGGGCCAACCCATGTCCAAGGGATGAGCCATTAAATGATATTTATAATTTGGTCCTTTCTGCAGTTCCAAAATATATTGATGAAAATGATTATGGAACAAACATTTTATATGGATGAATTTTGAAAAGTTCTATCAATTTACCCCTTAATAAGACAAGTGGAGTAATATCATGTTCCACTATATTAATTGATAGAAGTTTTCTTATTTAATTATTCTTATTTTTAAATCATTAAAGATACACATTTGAAACCCTATGTTTGTATATAACTTGATTTCTAATGAATTTAGAGTCCATTTTATCTTAGTTATAATATTTTTTAAAATTTTTAATAGACTTATAATATTCTGATAGAGGTACCAAAAAATTATATATACATTATATATATATATATATATATATATATATATATATACTTGATTACTTGAATGGTCGAATCTTAGGTCGACTAATTAATTTTTTTATTAAACCTATTGTCTCACGGTTGAATTAGATTTATTTTCGGAGCACTCACATCTATTTTATCAATTTAAACGAAAATTTTGGAGCTGATTCAAATACTTTTATAGTCAACCAGATTCGAATTCAGAAAATTAATGTCTATTTCTTTACCTACCGTTGACCCTCTGTTTGACCAGTGATTCGGGCAGGTGGACTCTGACATCCTTATCGAGAACTGACAAGGTGGATCTGATCTGATCCACCCACGATTACGTGGTCCCAGTGATCACACCAAGACCACTTATCCACAACATATAATACTAATCTCACGAGTTCAATTGCATAGATTCTGGTCCAAGCAAGATTGCTGTCCTTGATGGTCATGCCCCATCACATACAGGTTCACATGTTCCCCATCCATGGTTGTCATAGCTTACGCGAGTGTCAGAGCCACGTAAGCTGAGGAAGACCCACCCGTATCATCTCTCCTAGAGCCTTCATTCACCACCTTGCTCGGCTACCCGAGGGTGGTGAGATAGAATGGGGGAGCTTCTGCAGCATCTACGAGCGGTGAGGTGGGTGGAGGAGAAAGAAGAGAGGCTGATGCCGGTGGAGTAGCCGTGCACTCTTCTCCAACGACGCCGCCGGCGTAAACAAGACATGGTGGCCTTCGAGGAGAGATCGGTCCCCCCCCTCCGGAGTAAATGAGGAAGGAGACCAGCGTGCGAAGGAGACGAGCCGGACAGAAGATAAGGGTGTCAAAACAAAATTCCCACATCCTACGTGTCGTTTTTAGAAACGCCCTAAAAGGTGGGGCCCGCAAAAGAGGTCGCAACCAGACGAAGACGAAGACGAAGCCGACGAATCAAAGTAAGGTTACCAAAAGCCGTCCCGTCGTGACCGCCCTCGCCTCTTCTCTCCTCTTCCTCCGCCTCTCCGTCGATTCGGCGACCGTCTTCGACGACGAGGCGGGCAGCGACGTTCGAGCACGATTTGGTGAGCTCCAGAAGCTCGTTGTCCGTGCGATGACAATGACATTCTGGGAGTTCGACCTCTGGATCGAGGGGCTGCAGGGTGGTGCATCGCCTCCAACAAAATGGGTCGATGTCGAAGGTTGTTTGTATGCCTTCCATTACCTCGAGTCCTCGCGATGCTCATGTATATGTTGGACCGATGGGTCGAATGCTACAAACAGAACGCACCTAGAGACCAGAGCTGCGTTCGTGACCTCCTGCGATGGACGACGACGATGAGGATGACCTCCTCGGTGACGCGATGCACAAGATTCTGGAGGTGTTGCAGCGGAACGTGGAGGCGCAACGCTCAAGGTATAAGAAGAAGGGAAGGGGGAGGCGAGGGGCGATTGCGACCGCCACAATAGAGAGGAAGATGTCACAGGAACAGAGGAAGAGGAGAGGAGGGGATGTGAGGGCGAAGGAAGATGGGAAATGTGAGAGGCGTTCTATGAGAGAGAATAAATGAAAAGGGGGTGGAAAAAGTTAAAAAGTAAGGGGCCTTTTTGAGAAATTATCATTATATAAAATAAATAAATAAATTTTTTTTGCCATCATAAAATTTATAAAAAAATTTAATATAATACCAGAAAAAACTCTTTAATTTTGTTATCACATAAATGTTCCATCGAATATTAAGATCCTTAATATTAAGATACTCTTCGATGTGGTGAAAGTGTCTGACTTGAGATACTCTTTATAAATTTATAAATGTATTAAATTTGTAAAACATGTTTCAAAAAGAAAATTTTAATATATAAAACATGAATAAAAACTTAAAACTCTTACTACCATAATAAAGTGTGTGTGTATATATATATATATGGGTATAAGTGGCCCCCTTAAAACAGACGAGAAAAGGTTATACACGCTCATGTTTCCTCAAACAATGGATCAGTGCCCAGTCTTTCTCACCTCTTCTTTCCCACTCGTCTTTTACGAGGACAAACAAAGAGACAAAAGACATTTATATGCTCATGTTTGTGTGTGGATCATTTTGAATGTTGAGCATCTCCCACAATAATTAAGGCGACGGGTGGGGCTGCTCTCCTCGTGGGATGCCGTCGAGCACATTTAGCTTCTCTCCAATCTTGTCGAGCCGTGGTGGAAGCATGTACAGAGGCGAAGCATTGGGTTTGATCCTGTCTTGCTGTCAGCAACTGTTCTAAGTTGTCGTTCATTGGGAAGATCTTTTGTTATGGATGAGATGTCAGAATCTGTGCTGCTGCTTCTGCTGGCTTCTGATCTGCTTCGTCTTCTTTTGGATGCACGACCGTGCGTACGAAGGCTGTGGCCCTCACGGCACTGTACGCAGGATCCACTTCATATCATTGGTGGTGCAAGTCGTAGCTGATGGGGAATGGAGAATGAAAGAAGGGCTGTTCGTGTGACTGCACGCTGAGGCTGTGTACCGAGCACTAAGCAGGAGTATTGACTGCTCATAAGAGACGAGTTCTGCTTGAACTTGATGATGCATATGATCGTGGACCGCTGGCGGCAGGTATGGCTTCGATCAAATCTAATGTTGACATAGGTTTGATGACCTTGGTTCTGATAGAAGACTTGGGTTTGAGAGAAGCTATAGCCATTGCCGGCGTAGTGAGCTCATCCTGCATTGCTGAGCTTGTGGAACCTGCAGACCGCAGTGGCTCAACCAGCCTTTCTCAGTCTGCGTGCTGCTCGTCTGCAACTGACCACCCATTGGAGCTTCTGTTCCTCCCATTATTTGCTGCAGCGTGCTTCTGACGACCGTGTTGGACTTGCAGAGAGACGCTCAACCTGCTGCTGTTGGAGTTGTGATGGGTGAAGCATCTGGGAACAGTAAAAGTGGACCAGCCACTAAAGCAAAAGGCATTGCCTGGGGAAGGAGGAAGAGAGGAAGCCATTGTTCTTTGGTACATTCGGTCATGGAACATCCTTCGAAGCTGTCGAGCTAGAATTAATTGATTCTCTTGTTCAGTAGCTAATTAATTTACTGACTTCTTCTTCTGCTATGGGCTTTCTCGAGATCATTCCTTCCTTTGGGGTTCCATAAACTCTGTGATACAGATATTATCTCCATCATGAAGAAACCTAAGCTTTCGGAAAGCCAAATTATTGTATAAATATCTCAGGATTTGATTGATATAATTTGATTGACCGACGAATGACTCCTTCCCCCACAAAATCATCTCAAGATTTAGAACCTTGTGGCTAGTGGATTGTGGTCCACATAAGATAAAAGAATAATTCTTTGGGTAGCCTTTAGAAGAATGATGTTTTCTCTCTCACCATGGAATCCAATGTAGTAGAGAGGCCAATTAATCATCAGATGATATGGCCATTGTCGGCTACTGTAGTGCATGAGTGTGGAGGGCCCCAAACGTCCGTGACAATCATATATATATATATATATATATATATATATATATATATATATATATATATATATATATATATGATTTTAAGTCCTTAACCTTAAGTGGATATAGCATTTATTAATGATTTATATGTAGCAATAATAAGAGCATTTTCTCTTAAAAAATAATTTTTAAATTTTTTAGGGATAATACTCTTATTTTTAGTTTTTTTTTATTTTATGTATTAATTTTTTCTAGAACCCAAAATATACTTTGTTGTAGCTCGTCATTTTCGTTTAGTCATGATCGTCTCTGTGCCACTATTTTTGTTCAATCATAATCATTTTATTTTCTTTCAAGGTTTCATCGTAATCATCTTCTTCAATTCCGTAAGGTTTTATTGATAGATCTATCATGAGGAATGATATTTAATTTTATGAATTGTAAGTGGGTATAGTACATCAATCAATACTTTGATGTAATAATAATAAAATAATATTTTTAAAATATAGATGGCCCCGAAAAGATAATAAAATTGTAATCTTTATACGATAAAATATTTGAGGACAGGAGATTAATACTCCCCGGGAATTGGTCCATCGGGTGAACGGGCGGTGGGAGTGGGATGACAATGTAGCAGCCGCGTGAAGTGGGTGAGGAAGGGATAAGAGAGAGACTCGAGGCGGTGGCCACCACCACAACCGAGTTGGACTCTCAATCCCCCCAAACCTGTCTTGGTTGATACTTTTGGATGGAAAATATCTAATAAAATTAATACCTTCATCCGCATTATATATAAAGATACATGACATTATAAGTAACAGGTGTACTTCATTTATGTGGACTAAATTATACTTAACATAACACAATAAATACAAAGATTTATATATGTAATCCAACCCAACACATACAAGTAATTGGAGAATTCATGTATTATAATGATTTTATTTTACTTGCTATTAATGATATTAGTTTATTAAATGAAACCAAGAAATATCTCTTTAAGAACTTTTTTATAAAATATATGAGTGAGGTAACCTATGTGATAGGAATTGAAATATTATCACAAAGATTATTAAAGTTGTCTCAGAAAATATATATTAATAAAAAATTTAAAGAGATCTAAGATGAAAAATTATCTAGTAGGTATTATTTCAATTCAGAATGCAAATAAATTTAACATTACACAATGTCTAAATAATGAATTGGAATGAGAATAATTGAAAATTTCTTTATGCATCTATGGTTGAAAGTTTAATATATACCCAAACTTGCACTCGGTCAAACATTAGTTTCTTATTAGAATACTAGGGAAGTATTATATATAAAGGTGATATTGAATTGGATCATTGAAAAGCTGTAAGAAAAATTCTAATTATAAGAAATGACTGATTATATGCTCACTTATAAGAGATCAAATGATTTAGAAGTAATTAGATATTGAGATTCAGATTTTAGGAGTAATTTCTTGGAGGACAAGAAGTCTATAATTATTGTATCGACATGAAAGTCGAGTTTATAGTATGCTTTATTATAAAATTTTCTTTTAGAATTATATTATCAATAGTATTGCCAAGTTGTTAAAAGTTTATTATGATAATTTTGTAATGATATTCTTATCTAAAAATAACAAGTATTATAAGGTAGCTAAACATATCAAATATTTGAATGTAAAAGATGAAGTTCAAAAACGAAGGGCGTCAATTGAACATATTAGCATCACCCTTATGATTGTATATCTATTAACGAAAAGATTATCACTCAAGCGATTTAATGAACATGTTGAAAGGATGTCATTAATGAATGATTATTTGATACATGTTTCTGATTTATGTTGTTTTCTACATCATATATGATTGAAGTAGGTAGAAAAGTTAACAAGATGAGTCTCTAACAAAGATATTATTGTTGAACCATTATAAAACAATAATAACTATGAGTCATATTAAATAGAAAACTAATATTATGATACATAAAAGAAAATATATCAAATTAATGATGTATAATTGCCGTGACTCATGTTAGCGATTTACTTAATAATGATGTGTAACGAATCATTATGTGAAAAGGATTTAACATAATAATTTACATATTATAATATGTTAAATCAAGAAATGTATTTATGTCACATAGGCCAAGTATAAGAATGTTAGAATTATTGTTTTAGATTTGTATGATATTTAATAATAATTTAATAAATGATTTAAATTATTGGTTAATAAGGAAGACAAAACTGATTTGAATTGTCCTATCCATTAATGATAAAAAAAATGTAACTTTTAAATGGGTGTATCTCATAATGAATAGATACCAATTCTAAATTAAAGGTAAAAAAAAAATCCTTTTTTGTTATTATAAATTCAGGATCCAATCCGCTGTCCTCCCAACTATCCAAGTACTATCAATTAACATATCTTAAAATAGAAGGACAAAGGAAAGAAATCAGAATTATGCTTAACTTTGTAATCTTCGGGGAACTTCATATTTCTCCAAATTACCAAGAAACCTATTTTTGAATTAAAATTTATTTCTTTATTTAATGAAAATACTAAGTGATAAAAATATTTAATAAAATAATAAATTGAAGATATTTTAAATTTTATATTCAAACGATATCACCAGTGATTCCTGGCCTTTTTTTTATATTTATTAACCCGACCAATTTGTTTTTTCACATAATATATAATAACAATTTATTTTCAAATTTATCTAAATTACATTTGAATCAATCAATCCCATTGACCCACTGATGCGAGAATTTGACATCATCTATTTTGGTCCACTTAATTCCGGTATGAAATCGACGATCAAGCATAGTGTAGAAATATACTAAAATTGAAATCACCTACATACGAAAAACTCATATTTGAAAATTTTCAGCGTCCATCATTCCTCTAAACATGTAATAATATTCGAATGAACACGAAAAACCAAGATAAGGATCGTAATGCAGTCTTAACCCAACTCAGGCTATCATAGGCACGGTCGAAGCATCAATAGCACCAATTTCCAGATGACATATATCATGATTCATTACATCTAGATGGGTTTTTAAAGATCATTCACAAACTCACAAAAACTATGGAGCCATTCTAATCAAGTTTCCATATGACTTCCCGTGGAATTATTTAAGATTAAGAACAACAGGCACTCTACACAAACCCAAGATGAAATTACTCACAAAGTTGTTGGCAGATGCATGAGGTAGTCATCCTCACAGTATATTACAACCACCCCTTTCTTCAGATGATAGTGTTGCAGATTGTTGGCTTCTGTTTGGATCTGATGAATTGTAGGTGAACTTAGAGGTATCAAGACCATACTGTCGAGGCAAAAACACCAAGAAATAGATTAAATTACAATCGAAAGAACCAGCAACTTCAGTTGCTCCTATACAGCATAGAATATACCTTTTCTCTCATTCGTTGACTCCAAGCATCATGTCTGCTTGGACGCTGATCAAGAGTGCCAGATACAGGCATGCCAGTTGCTGGAGCTCCTTGCTGGTTGATCAATGGTTGCCGGATGCCAGAACTCTGCGCAATATATTCATCATCGCTGTCATACTCGACGGGTCTATTTGCTGCTCTCACTATAAGAGCCAATAGGAACACCAAAGCCTGCACATCAGCAGTTGTGTAGTTTTCTTAAGTGCCCGTTGGAGAAGTTCAAAGTGGAAGCTTCCCTAACGTTATGGAAGAGAAATAGCATTGTAGGATATCCATTGAGGTTGCAGATGACTATATAATGTGATAATCATTTACTACCGAAATACATGGATGAGCTTAAACAAAGTATTTTCTTCAACATAAAAGAAAAAAGAGGGATGATATAAAAACAAGAACACTTGTCTAATAAACTTCTGTTCTTCATCTTTTTGTGCTTCAGCAATAGAGAACATTTATAAAATAATGAAAAATTAATTGCCACTCCGCACCTCCAAAATAACAGCTCCAAGGGCAACCCACTTTGCTATCTTCCAATTCTCCTCCAAGAAATCATATATCACGTCAAAATTACCAGTTTTATCAACAGGAATAATCTGCAGAGCAGCAAAGTCAAAACTAAGAAAGAAACCTTAATAAAAGTTGAATATAGAAAAACAAAACTCACATGTTTCCAGCTATGATCAAAGAATATAAAAGCTGCAGCTCCCAACTCAACGAGAATCAACAAGATCACCAAGAAAGAATACTATTTTGGTTAAGGAAACTAGAATTATCTTATCAAAAACAGAATAGGAAGTTATGGAGATCATAAAGTATAACAGTAGATAAAGCTGTTGAACAAATTCTGCTCAATTCAGATCTATATTAGATAAATAGAACAATCCAGTTTATTAAGCTCTGAACAAAATATATCAAAGCTGAAGTTCCCAACTTAACTAGAATCAATAAGATCACTAAGAAAGAAATACTATTTCGGATGAAGAATATAGTGAATATCATGACAGAAACAGAAAAGAAATAAATGGGGATCATGAAGTATAAAAGTAGAACAAGCTATGATCAAATTCAGCTTGGTTTTGATTTGGATCAACGTAGAAGAAGTGACTTGAGCAAAATCCAATTTATCTCATGTTTGTCACTACCAAGCACCTCAGCAGCCCCTTGAGAGCTTCTATATATGGTTTCTCAGTTTTCATATGACAAAATTCTTAAGAGGCTTGTGCATCATTCAGCATGGTATCCACGGTTTTCCGACAGTATGAGGCAAACACCAGCCAAATGGATAACCAAACTTAATTAAATCACCAGGCTTCTTACATATATTAACTGAAAAACCTAAAAAGGATATCTGATCTTCTAGTGTTCTAGAGTAACTACAAAAGTGATCATCGTGATGCAGAAAGAAATAAAAAGTTCTAAAAAACAAAACAACTTAAATTACATGGCTTTACATAAAGCATCATGAACACTAAGCTGTAACATAAGCAAAATAGCAAAATCCTAGGCAATTTAAAGTGCTTATGCTAGAACAATGGAAATTTGCTGCTTCGAGCTGAAGTACTGTACCTGCATTAGCTGTGACATTAACTTAAACTTGAAATTCGTACCCCATCACTCAGGCAGTCCTGCGCATAGGCAACTGAACAGACCATTTGAATGTAAGTTATTACGTTATAGTTTGCAGTGTAATATAAAAAAGGTCGAAGTTAAAGCTGATTCAAATAAAAGGCACAATCTCAAGAAGGCAAAGAACACGCAATGTCACAAAAAATGCAAGTAAATTATTTTAGTGACTACAATGTGACATTGATTGACTAGTTCATATTTCAAGAAAGTAGGATACACAAGATAAGCAGCACCCGTTCCTCGAAACTGCTCCAATAAAGCCAAAGCATGATATGATGAAGAGAACAACTCCAATACCGATAATCAAATAAATGAACCTGCAAGAAAAATCACATTTTCAAACCAAAAGAAAACAAAATCCATAGAGCATAACAGGATCATCTGTTGTGTAAGGTGTAAACCATAGTGGTGGGGACTCAAGAGTCTAATGCAGTTGACCCCCACAATTAAACTATATGAATCCCATTAATTGATACATTATATGCTCACAAATCAACCATGCAATCTTGGAACACCAACAATTCTCATGACATCCAACTGCAACAGACTAAACACTTGCTAGCCATTTGAATCATTGGTTACTTGGTGATAACCACCTCTACTTCAAAATCAGCAGCATAAATTCAAACAACTATGAGACTTCATGCACTTTGGGGGTTACCACTGGTTACCAAGGTTGAATCATTTGTTCTGGTTCCAGTCATGAGCATAATCTATGCATCATCATAACTTGTGTATGCTTAAAAAACTTTCCCCATCACTTAGATATAGAACAGTGTAAAAAAAAAGATGAAGAAGAACAAAATATGCAGGTCAAAAAAGAAAGTAATTTGATATTTTATTTCAATGAGGCACTATTATTTGCAACATAACCACACTCGGACAGTCAATATTAGTTTGTGGACCAATTAATATTTTGATCTTTCAAATGAAATGATAAAAGATTGATTACCTTGATACCGAAGAAGATTGAAACAATGCCTTATTTTTTCCTAATCGCGTGATTTGCAAGGTTCAACAAGGCATCAATTATTTAAATTTTATACAGATTAAATTGTACAAGTGGATCTTTTTATTTCCTTACATAACACACTGCAGAGGCACATTTGATTGTGAATTCCAACATGGCATTCCTTCAAAAAAAAAAAAAAAGCACTCACTGACCCCAACGAGAAATGATAGGAACAGCTAGTTCGTGAACAACCAACTGCTGACTGAGCCTGATTTTAATTGTTTTGTTCAGAAAAGGAAATATTCTTTTGCTCTTTTTTTTCTGATATTTGTATTATACGAACACATCAAGACGAGTAGGTACATAAAGGATCGAATAGAATGACACCGGAGATGTTTCAGTCATTTGCATCAAGATCAAACCTTCTTCAAGCATGTGTCTCCAGAAGCATATACAAATTGTAGGGACAATACATACCTCCCTACACATACTGGTCTGCTCATGGACCAAAACACGAACCACGTTAACTCGCTGGAGGCTTCACTCCAGGCTCCAGCTCGATGCGGTGATCTACGCCTCTGCATGGCGGCAAAATTTTTGACAACTCAGGTGGCATAACATCAGTAAACTCCTTCAAAACATCCACCACCACAATAAGTTCGTGAGTGGCCTCCACATCAAGTGTCTTTAGCTTTACTCTTAGCCACGGAAGTTAATTTGCTTTTTCGCACCACCTTCTTCAATTGTAGATCAGATATTTGTTGTAGGTCCTTAGTTCCTTCTCGAGATACAGGAACCACGCAGGGGTCGTCACCTCCCACTAGGAATAGGAAGTTTAGAAACGAGATTGACACTAACTTCGTCGTGTGTATGAACTCCATTCCGAGGATCACTTGTAAGTCATCTAGCAGCACAACCATCATATTTGTGCTTTCGCTCCACGTTGCTGTCTTGATGGGACCCCCTTTGCCAATCCGAATATTTGGTTAGCCTTCGAGTTCGGCACCTTCATCCCCTTTGCCCTTGTCTAATCTGGGGGATGGATTAATGCTGTTAATGCATTGACTGCTAGCTTTTGTAGGCACTCCCTCACTATGTGTGGGTCTCCGCACAAGAAGCATCCACTAGGTTTTGGGGTCTTGTCTTTTGAACTCACATCCTTATGGGAACTCTCTTTTTTTCGGCTCGCTTGTGGACTGATTCCCTCAGGAATACTTAAATGGGTGATTTCCCGAAGATTGTTTCTCTTTCCCCGAGTCCTCCAAGGAAACAAAGTCGGTGAGTCTTTCCATAGTTGCGATTACCCCGACCATATTGGTAATAATCCTTTGATGCAGTTCCTGCTATGCCCACAACTTCAAGCCATCAAGGAAGCTGAATAACTTGTCCTTCTGGACAGGTCTTGTACGTCCAGCATCAATGTTGAAAACTACTTCACGTAATCCCGAATAAAAGTACTTTTGGTAGAGTTGTCTCGGCTTTCTTCTTACGACAAACTTTATATTCTCGAGTTGGAACTAACTTCTCAACTCCCACTTCAAGTCCTCCTATGTGTCCACTCAACATCGACCTTGTTGGATCTCTTCCCAGTGTGTTCGCCACCAATGATTTCATCCTTATTCAAATATATCGTTGCCATGGAAACATTGATTTCTTCATAATCAAACCTCGTAGCTCGGAAATATTATTCTATGCCGAACAAAAAATTCTCGAGCTCCTTTGCATCCATGGCACCCCCGTATCAGTGTGGCTCGGGCGACCTCAAGTTTTGTGGCAGAGCAACACGAGTGTTGTTCCCTCCCCTAATAAGAGCCATTGTGAGCAATTTAATCCTAGATGTGAGTTCCATCACGACTTTATGTACATGTTGCATAGAGTCTTTGGAGTCTCGGCCTTATTGATCCGAGATTTCGCCTCCTCTTGCGAGTTCTTAACCCCAAGAAACCTTCGTTGGCCTTGGTAGAGTTCCTCTAGACTCGCTTCAAGAACGTCAAGACGAGTTTTTGCAACTATAAGCCTCTCCTTATTACTTCTTTTCTCGGTTGGCGCTCTGAATTGTGCTTCCTCCGCTCGTAGAGAATAACTAACTTCTCGCTCATCATTTTCACTGTAGCACTCCTCTTGAGCGACTCTAATAGCTTGAGAGCGAGTTTACACTCGTAGCCCACTTATGGCTGCTTGGGGCAATGGTTTGGCTTGCCTTGTATTACTCGATTCGCTACGGTGTTTCACCATGTCGAGATTGTGAGCTTTCGTTGTTTGCTCGAATTGTTTGCCAACTCTGATACTACAATGTCACAAACTTAGCTGGAATTGCCTAAGTCGTGAGGCACCATTACGTTATTCGTCCGCAAGGGGTTAACCTAGTTACAACCTCACTCAAGTCCTAAAGGACCTCTAAAAAAGCAAATTGATTAGTTCGAAAACGAGTAATGAACAAGTCCTGACATCTTGCAAAGAGGACAGTTTTACAAACAATTCAACAACCACTTGGTGTGCAAGAGAGGAAGGAATAAACAAGTACTTTAGAAGGCAAACGAACAATCGCAAGTCCGCAAACAACTACTCGCCGAGTGTCGAGCCCGTCGACAAGTTCCCATAGACTTAACGTAAGAACTTATAAATCCAATTAATACCCAACACTACCCCAAACCCCCATCCAACCCTGTGCCACTTGGGGGGTTATGGGGTGCTGAGATGGTTGACTTTTTGCTCCACATCATAGCCTATAGAAAACATGTCATGACATGCGAAAATTGAGCCATTCTCGAATAGTTTTGCCCATTCCAATGAGCGATCACTCTATAGCCCTGCAAATTGTTGTTGCCCACAATCTTCAAGCAAAAACACAAAAACAATGCAAAATATGCTGCTAAACATATGTATAAGCAAACAAAAGCAATGAACGATCCATTGACGAAGGTGTTACGGGTGCGCGACGACCGTCCATGACAACAAGGGGAGGATGTTAAGCCATCATAATGTAAAGAATCAAATCCAAGTAGATAAAACATAACTAACAAAACGACATGCCAACGGGAAGAAGGGGCAACGATGACACCTCGCAAATCCGAAGTAGATAGCACTAGGTGAATCACCACGAGGCTCGTTCTTCTCCAATAAATTGCCATCCCAAGCCACACATCGAGTCTCAGAGAGCCTGATAACACGACCAGTGCGGCCCAAGTTGCTCCTTTGGACGACAACGCAACCGACATGGCCCAAATCACTCCTTCCAACAATAGCACAACCAACACAATGCAAAATGTTCCTTTGACGACAACAGGAGTACAAGGCCCACATGACCCAAAGCGCTCCTTTTGATAATAACATGGCCAACACAACCTGAAGCGGTCCCTTCGCGAACAACGTGGCTGACACGATCCAAAGTGCCTCTCTTGACAATAATGCTACTCAATTGGCATAATTCATCTCCTGTGCTAACAAGACATATAAGCGCTTTCCTTCCGATGTCGACAATCAAATAGAAACCTCATTGCATCTCAACTCCACTACACTCGTCAAGGCACAATGGGGGACAAATGATAGAGAAACAATGATGTGACCAACACTTGACACCCTAATGCCATGTGGTCGACACCCTAGCGCTACACAGCCGACATCTCCGCATCATGTCCCCGGTGATTCAACATCGTGTGGCTGACATGGAACCATCCCCTATACGTTACCAACCACGTCACGACCATTGCATGTTCCCCAAATTCGACGTGACACGTTTCCACTAGAACCAAAAGAAGCACGTAACTGACTTTGACATTAATGCGCATCTTCAAGCATAATGGTCTCGAAGTCACACTATAAAACCTCACAAGCTCATCCAACTCTAGAAGACTCAATACTTGGCCGACACCTTATTCCCTAAACTAACTTAATTATTGGAGGGGCATTGTCAAGCACGCCTCGAAGTAGTTCTTATAGGGTTTGAAGCCTTTGGGAGTCAAAATAATATTCAGCATTCTCTGACACGAGAGAAACGTGGAATAGGATCTTGGTTGGCTCCGAATCAGCATCCCAATCGGACACCTAGATTTTGTCTTAATAGTATGAAAGAGAAGTAATTTAAGAATAAAAAATGCCTAAAAATAAGGTGAATATGGCATTGAGGCTTCACCAATAAAAGTCAATGCAAGACCAAACAAGCACGAGTTAAATGATCATTTTAAACAATAATAAACTCAAAAGAGAAACAAACCAAAAGAGAACATGCCCTTCTTGGATTACTTGTTGGTGCTTTATAACCTAGTTCTAACAATTTATACAAAAAGAACCACATTCTAAAATGGGAATGTAGCTACTGTCATGCATGCAGACAGATTCAACATCGACGTTCAATTATTGAAAGGCATTTTCCAGAGTACAGTTAAGCAAGCTTAAACTTTCGATAAGGATTTCAAGCAATTCATAATAGTGTTATGATCATTTTCCATAATGATATATTTTCCTTTGATAAAAAGGCAGAGTTGCAACTCAATGCGCCATCCAAGGCAAAAAGGAAAGAAACGGAAACAGAGTAACTTCAGCATGATGAATACCCTCGCCAAGAAATAAGAAAGCAGAGGATTCACGCACCAAGCCTTCGGTAGCTTATCAAGAAAACTTGACGACAGAGAAACTGCCACAAGCATGGGCCGACCAAACGTCAAGAACTCGGGGTTATCGCCCGTGGGCGATATCGGTTCATCGTCATCATCGCTAGAAGAAACTCTATTCCACTCCACCAGCAAGTAGACTCCGTATCCCACCATAGCCAATCCGGTGAGCGTCAACAGGAAGTTGAGAAGCTTCAGCAAGCACTCCCAGAGTCCCCGGCACGCCATGATCTCTCTCCCCTTCTCAACTCTCAGATCAATGCCCCCCTTCCTCGGTCACCACCCGCCGGTCCGGAACCCCGAACTCATCAACCAAAACCCTATTTTCAGAGTAAAAAAAAATCAAGCGAAAATGGCACTGAAAGATAATCGAAACAACGGAAAAATCTCATCGCAAAAAGGAAAAGATGAGAACAGGTAGAATTATTGATCCAAACCTTGGCGGTGATATTGATCGATCGGCGACGCAAAAGCGCTCACGGAGGCCGAAAGGGAAAGGAATGCTCCTATTTTGGTTTGCCAGCATCGACCACGTATGTGAGGAGATCAACATGAAGTTCACCACGTGTCCTACGGAGAAAAGACGTCTCGCATCATGGACGGTGAGCAAGGTGGGGAACACGGCAAGAGGCAGTGGAAGCCACCTCATTCCGGATGACGCTGTACCTATCGTCCCATTCTGTCTTCCTGAGTGCCCGAACCCCACGAGAAAACTCTAATCATAAACTACGGATGAGTAATTTAATGATATACTTATAACTATTTTGTTCCATCATAGAATAATATTTATTGGATGTGATAAGAGTTCATTTGATAGGTTCAGAATGAATTATCCATTTTGAGAGATGAGTATATCTTTATGATTTTATCTTTAAATTATCCACTTTGAGAGATGAGTATATCTATATGATTTTATTTTCTCGTAACATGTGAGCTCAGGAAGGAGTGCTCCTATTTTGCTTTACCGACATCGACCACGTATATGGAGAGATCAATATGAGGTTCACCGTATGTCGAGATCACCCACATCATGGACGGTGAGCAAGGTGGGGAACATGACAAGAGGTAGTGGAAGCTAAGGAGATCAACATGAGGTTCACTATGAGTGCTCCCTCAGGGGACTGACTAAATAATCTTATCAGAGCTCCCTCCCATAGAGGAGCCAAGGGCTCATAGTTAAGGTGCACGGCTCGGGAGCAAGTTTGCTCAACCGAGGTGCGGACCTCGGGCCCTCCTTCTAGCGCAAAAAATATTGATGAATCTTTACGTCATGGTTGAGAAGTCAGCACAGCTTGGTCTGATCACGGATGTGCAAGGTTGCCCAGGTGGAGAGTCGAGAGGAAGAAACGAACGTCGCGTCGAGTTTAATTGCAGGCTTCATTGCTTTTCTCTTCGTCGCTAGCCCCTGCACTTAGGACGAGATCGGGAGCAGGATTTCCCAACTCGATTCCTTCGAAGCTTAAGTTAGAATGGAGTGAAATGATAGAGAGTTCAGTTCCCCAATGCAGATGTCGCATGGCCGTCTCGTCTGGATCCAAGGTGTCGCTATGCGTCAGCCCAATGGTCATTTGTCTGCTACCACGTACGTGATACCAAAACTTGCCATATCAGGATGATTTCTTATAAAGAACTCCACATATTTATGAGTTTTTTAAGATAAGCCTCATTTTCCATTTTACCCACGTAGAATTTCTCTCAAAATACAAACGATCCTCGTTCGTTATGGTATGTACATAGCTAATCTCCCATCGACATCTAATTGACTTGTATATATTTTTACGTGGTCTGACGAAAAATTTACACAGTATTATATTATTTTTATTCAATAATCATAAATTAATATAAGTTATTAGAAACATCGTATCTGAATAATATATCACTCTTTATCAATGTCATTATTCTATAAAAAAAATTACACGAATATAATAACACTTTAGAGACAAGTAGATTTAAACTTAAATGGAAAATTGAAGGTTTATCATCTTTTTCTAAAATTTATTAAAACCTACTTAAGTTATAAACTATCATCTTATGTAAAGTTTGTATCTATAGCAAAGTTGATCATTAAGGTTGTTAAAGATTCTAAAAAATGAAGATTCTGTTATAATATTTGGATTCGGCAACAAAAATAATATAAGTCGATCCAAAAACATTATAATTGGGATAGTGTCACTTTTTTTATTATCATTCTTCCACAATAAATAAAAATAAATATGACAAGGTTTTAATAATATAGAAAATATAAACTTAGAGCAAGTGAAAAAAAAGGATTTATCGTCCCAATTGATTTCTTCCAAAAATACTCAAATTTTTATATATCTATGCATTAATTTATATATTATAAATGTATTTAAAATTTTATGAATATTTTCCTTTTTTTAACTACAAGATTGAAAGAGAATAAAATTTTGCTATATTTATTACTCTGTCATCCTTTTGATAATCTGTTCCTTTCCTATCTTTTTTTCACTATATAATAATATATCATGTAATATAACATAATATTATTTTATATTTAAATAAAATTGTTAAATATATGATTTATTAATTCGGTGGTCAATCCCATTTCCACCCACTTGCTCTTGAATTCCTAAGTTTCTAACAAAATTAAAAGGAATATGAGAAAGATCACTAAGAACTATTTTTTGAATGATAGCATTGACCATAATAAATGCAAGCTTATCAATTGGGACTAAATCACAAATCCTAAACAACAAGGTGGCCTTGGGATCGAGACATTAAATGGGTGAAGCAAACTATTCATACAAAGCCAATCCTTCTCCGTATCCAAAAGAAACAAGAGGTGGAATCAACCAATCTCCTTCACTGTATCCAAAAGATTACTGTCTAAATATAACAGGATAAAACCTATGATCATGGATGCAACGTCTGCGAAATTTTGGGGGTGACGCAACCTCTGACAAGTAATGACCAGAGGTCATTTATGAAGCCACTCAAATCCGGCGTCCCTACAAATGCTCATTTGGTCAAGCGGTTCGGATTTAATTGATCGTCACTTGGTTTTGTACCCAATAAAATTTCTTTCGTCCCTTCTTCTTCTCGTCCTCGCTCCTCTTTTTCCTTTTCTCTCCCGTACTATTAAACCCTAACACTAGGACCTCGACCTCCCTACGCCCTCCCCCTCTTCCCGAAAGCTCGGATTTGGGGAGATAGGCGAGCTATCTGACACTCTAACCCTAATCCTTCCCCGGCAGTCCTAGCCATGGCCGGGCAGTCCGTGAACAACCTCTACGAGACGGCGTCCCAGCCCGACACCAGCGGAGACGCCTACACCTTCCTCGAGTTCAACACCCAGGACGACTTCGACGACTACCCCGAGTTCCAGGAACTCTCCCAGCCCTCCCGATCGACCGCTTGGCCCCCTCCCTCTCCCCCACCAGAGCCCGTTCGGGACACCCCGGCCGCCGATCTGCAGGCACCGGACTCCGCTTCCCCTTCCCCCGCGCGCTCCCCCTCCGCCTCCTCGTCCTCCAAGGTCAGGGGTGCTTCTGGCGGTCAGGCAGCCAGCGCTGGCGCAGTTGATGCCCTCGCGGCCGGCATGAGCGGGCTTAACTTCGAGGAGACTGGCGATGAAAATTATGAATTTGGCAAGGGGGATTTCACGGAACACGCTTGCCGGTATTGTGGGCTGCAGAACCCCGCCTGTGTTGTGAGGTGCAACATTCCTACGTGCAGGAAGTGGTTCTGTAACTCGAGGGGGAACACCTCGGGCTCCCATATCGTCAATCATCTGGTGGGTGGTGATATCTGTTTGGAAGTTCTGCATGACACATAACAGATATCTGTTTCCATTAAACATAGCATAATTGATTTAGGTCCTCAATTTCAGATGGTTTGATGGAAATCTAAATGTAAACTATGAGTTTTTATTAATTTTTCCCCTGAACTAAGTATTCACTAGTTGTTAAATTATTTTACTAGAGGATGCTTCATGCACGGACTTCTAAATTTTATGTTTCCTCTGAACTTAGCCTCCACAAGTCTACTACTTTTTTTCTTTCTGAATACTGTTCTTTTTTGGTTGGAAACGTGAATGTTATGTTGTTAAATTTCATTGACATGAAACATTGGACTTTAGTAGAAATATGAAATTGTAATTTGCTTTCATATATCATGGCCTATCCATCTGTTTTAGTTTCGTTCTTTTGGGATGGGGGCCAAGTTCCGGGCAGAACACTCTGTAGTTTTCTGATATTTTGGATAACATTTGAATGAGATCAATTGTTGTCTTATTTTATGCTACATCAGCTATTTCAGCATCAATTAAAGGTAATTAACAGTGTCTTCATTGCTGATCCATTTTTTATTTAAGGTTAATTTCTGAGTGCCTGTGTGTAGCTTCTGTTTTCTGTAAAATGTAAAAAAGGCAGAGAAAAGGAGGAGAATGTTGTCGCGACTGTTAAGTTTTTGTATAGGCAGTGACTAATTTTAGGTCTTATATTCAGTACATATGGTGAGATATTCTTCTAATAGTTGCATAATGTTAAGTTTTGCATCAGCAGCAACTAAATTTAGGGTCTCATATTCAGTGCATGTGGTGAGAGGTTCTTCTAACATTAGTTGCATAATTATGCAGAAATCTGTTGAGCAACTGTCATGTTTGGTTCACTTAGTCAACCATTTGATGTGGATCATAGGGTAATGACTGTGAGCACAGAATGGGTTCAGGTTTCTTGACATATTTTAGTGATTTAAACTTGGCAGGAAATGTAGTTCCTAATATTAAAAATAATAAAATGATTGAAATCATGAACTGGAAGTCTTTTGCATAGAAAGTAGGCTTCAATCTTTAAGACCTAAGACCTAAGACTAATTTTTCATTCTGTATCTATTACACTGTGATTACTTAATCATTTGAATTTCTATGGTTATGCTATTCTGTTTGCAATATGTTAGATGATATATCATAAGAAATATTCCTTGTAGTAGAATTAGATCTCATAGTAGGTTGAAAGCTGGAATCGTTCCAAAGATGCCAAAATATAACAACAAATGAAACATAATTAACCAGGTTCATAAGTGGCTGTCCCTTATGAACCTGGTGAATATTGTTGGTTCAAAACAGGAACAAATGAAATAAGTGGCTGTCCCTTATGACATTTCTTTTATTTGGTAGAGGGTAGAACAAGACAGTTGTGCTTATGCAATATGTTGATACATAACATTTTCTCTCTGTTTTCAGAAATACTAAGAGCAATAAAGAATACACATAGATTAGTTTTTATGTACCAGTATCCATGGAGCTTGGCATTTACTATTTTTTATTTGATTGGTTCTCAGGTTCGAGCAAAGCACAAAGAAGTTTGTCTCCACAAAGACAGCCCATTAGGAGAAACAATTCTTGAATGCTATAATTGTGGTTGTCGGAATGTTTTTCTCCTTGGATTTATTTCTGCTAAAACAGAAAGTGTTGTTGTTCTCTTGTGCAGAGAACCATGTTTAAATGTCAATGCACTAAAGGACATGAATTGGGATCTAAGTCAGTGGTGTCCACTCATTGATGACAGGTGTTTCCTACCGTGGCTTGTTAAGGTTTGCCAATTTGATTTACTGCATTTTTTATTTGTGACTAAGACTCATACCATTTACTGACTACTGTTAGTTTCCCTCAGGTTCCTTCAGAACAGGAACAATTGAGAGCACGCCAAATTAGTGCTCAGCAAATCAACAAACTGGAAGATCTTTGGAAGACAAACCCTGATGCTTCTATGGAAGATCTTGAGAAGCCTGGAGTGGATGATGAACCTCAGCCTGTTTCTTTGAAGTATGAAGATGCATACCAGGTTAATTCCTGTTTACAAATCGTTATACTTTATCTTGAAAACCATGAATGGTAGGATAGCTGTATCTCCAAGATCTTGTTTCTTCGTGGATTGAATCAGCTTATCCTTTTGGACATTCTAATTACTCCAGAAGGGTTGCTTATACCTTTCTTAATGGATGGGTCTTTCCTTTTTTTTCCAGTACCAAAATGTATTTGCTCCACTTATTAAGCTTGAAGCTGACTATGATAAGGTATGCATGTTGGATCCATTTTTTCCATGTTATTTATTTAAATGCTTTGGTTAAATCTTTCTAACTTTGGAAACATTCTTCTGAGGAACATATATGGAAATAGAATCTATCCATACAAACATATTTGTATATATTTCTAAACATACGTTAGGTGTTTTATGTAGTTTTGAAATATATGTTCTCTTTTTTATGTTACATGGTCACCACCGATGTTTACACTTTGCAGTTGATGAAAGAATCACAAAGTAAAGACAATGTCAGTGTACGCTGGGATATCGGTCTTAACAAAAAGCGCATAGCCTATTTTGTCTTTCCCAAGGTTGACTTTGACCTGACTTAGTTGCTAATCAGCGTTGCTAGCTAGCAGTTTCAAACCTTTTTCTAACTGAAATCATGGTAATTATTTTTAGGAAGATAATGAACTAAGGCTTGTTCCTGGAGATGAGTTGCGGCTGCGATATTCTGGCGACACAGGTCATCCTGCATGGCAATCTGTTGGACACGTGGTATGCTGGTTTCCATTTTATTTTTTACATAATTGATAAATAGACGAAGGTTGCATCTTTCATTTAAACTCGAATGGATCTAAAGTAAACTTTTTTCTCTATTTATATGAATATATTTGATGTGTATTCATTACCCAAGAAATTTGTTAATTTTTAATTTTTTATCTATTCAGATTAAACTAACTGCACAAGAGGAGGTTGCACTTGAACTTCGTGCAAGCCAGGTATAACCAAATGTTGTTCTTTGTATATGATTTAATTGTTTATTGTGCTTAGAGATGTGTAATTATACTTACCACATCCTTGTCAGGGAGTCCCTGTAGATGTGAATCATGGCTTTAGTGTGGATTTTGTCTGGAAAAGTACTAGCTTTGACAGAATGCAGGGAGCTATGAAGACTTTTGCTGTGGACGAAACAAGCGTCAGTGGGTGAGTTGCATCTGTTTTTCAATGTTACTATTTGTTATGGTCATTTAGCTGGTGGTACAACATAATGTCCCTGTAGTGTGCAAAAAGTGCCTACAGTGCACCATGATTTTTTGGGCATATTCTGGCACACTTTTTATCCATACATTGTTGCAGATTGGATGCTAGAGTCATGTCGTTGTATGTAGGTCTAAAATTTTTTTACGTAGCACTACCATGAAGTTATCTTCCCATGCAGTTACATATATCATCACCTTTTGGGTCATGAAGTTGAACACCAAGTAGTCCGTAATGTATTACCTCGACGGTTTGGCGCCCCTGGTCTTCCAGAGCTAAATGCATCCCAAGTGGGTTCTCTTCCTCCTACATTGGTGTTTATGAGTTTATAATTTTTCACTTATTCTATTAAATTAGGTTTGCATTAGTAAATTTACCTTATCTTTGATTTAATTGGAATTGATAATTTATTAGTTTTCATGATTCAGAGCTTGCATGTGCTGTGTCTTATATTAATGCTCCGTAATGTTTCATGAAAATTGATTTTATTTGTATGTATGGACAAAACCCCATTAACCTTTAATTCATTAGCTTTAAATAGCACCCAAGGAAATGAAAAGGAGAAAGATATAGAGAAATTGGATTTTTTGAACCCTTAAGCAAAGTGTATACACCATATGACTGTATGAGACATGCTCTGACTAGGTTTTTCTCTGATTTGAGGAGATAGGGCTTCTCAAAGTACGACAAGAGTGAAAAGAAATCATCGCTAATCTGTTACTAATTTATTGCATAAAAGGACAACCAATTCCAACCATAGCCTCTAGGACTTACAATCACATATATCTGTATATTTTAATATTGACAAGGCAAGAGGATTGGTGGTTTTAAAATTTTGATAAATTAAACATTCTGAAAATTATAATTCATTGTTTACCACATGAGACAATAATTGTTTATAAAATTTCAAACATCACTATTAAGTATTAACTACTCAAATTTGTTTTAAACTACCCACTTTCTAACTTCTCTTAGTCCTCAAGGAAGCTGAGAATATTTGCTCTATGTTTATAGACTACTTAGAGGTCTTGTGAGAGAACATTTTCATTCTTAGGTTATCTAATCATGTAATAAAATCTTATCTAGATAGACCTTTGGAACAACAAATTTGGGGTTTGGATACATGATTCTTTTCTACCATTGAGTTCTGTGTATTGCAATATCTTTAGTTGTGAGAACTTGAAACTTTTTTTAGTTACCCATGATGTCTTCTTAGGTTTGTGGTAAAACACAACCCCTGATGATTCCAGGATTTCCCTGACCCAATTCATATTGAAAATAAGATTCTTTACTTTCAGTAGAACTAAAAGTTAGTTAACTAAAATTTTGAAATAAAATAATGATTAAAATATGGATGGAAGCCTCTAAAAAATAGAAAATTCAGTTGAAAGGCTCTTGTTGTGGGATGTGCCTAATGAGGTATGGATCGAGGTTATTCCTCTTCATAACATACTACTACTATTTCAAGTTAGAGAGGATCATTAAATGCAGTTCCGTTAGTCCAGACTTAAAATGCAGTTCCGTTAGTCCACTATCTGGAGTAGTGGTTGTTGATTTGGTGTTTGAGAGGACCCAATAATCCCAGCCTTCTTAATGGATGGTTGATGAAGAGGGAGAAATATCTGCTCAGTAAAGCTTGGATGTCTTTTTTGAATCTACACAATAGGAGAATCTCTGGTCTTCTGATGTCTAACAAAGACCTTGTTATAATTTTTAGTTAAAACTTTTGGGGAAATAACATTTGTAATAGGTAATTCCATTAGGAAATAAAAAAAAGATGAATCTAGTGCAGGATGCACTCCCCAGTGCATGGTTTAGGGAGGATCAATGCATGTAAGCCTTATTCCTGCAAATAGAGAGGATTATTTCTGTGTTTCAAACCCTGATCACCTAGTTTAACTTGCCCTTGTTTTTAAGAAAGAAATTGAAATCCTCAAAACAAATATTCTTGTTGTTAGTTACTCTGTCACCAAAGGAACTTTTCCTTGTCATCTTGATCATTGGTATGGCGACATCATTCTTTAATCAATAACTCTTTGAGTTACAAGAATTTGTAGAAGTTTTGAGAACATAAAGGTGATGTGGCATATCCTTGTGATCACTATATCTTTACTTTTACTAAAGGTGGTCCATAGTGATTTTTATGGACATAAACACAAAGTGTAACAAGTTATTTTTTATAATCTAGGGATGACGATATTATCTTGCTGATGGAGAAAAAAATGTTGACTCGAAGATTCTCTGTAGGACATAGACGAAACACAGCATTATTGTGACAGAAGATTAAAAACTCATCGGTTTGTCTTTTAATGATTTATCGTGGTTTACACCATTTACCTTAACAAGTTCTATTCTTGATTTTTTTGGTATAAAACATAACTACCAATAATTCTGGAAATTTTTTGTTTTCTGTTTGGAATGAAACCTTTTTGTTTGTATAGTACATTTTAAGTCAACTTGAACAAGATATGCTTACGGATCACTTTTCAGTACTGTTTGGTATAGCCCAATATACTATTGTATTATCGTTATCATATAATGTAAAACATTGGTACACTAGAATGTGAGGAATCACAATCATTTAGCAGTTGCACATTTGATGCATTGTCATATGAGCAAAAGATAGGAAAAGCTATTTGTCAGGCTGGAATTTGAAATATTATGAACAACGAAATATGGATGTGCATTCCTCTACCTTGGTTTATAAGTGTGTAATGGATTATGATTGAATATAAGATAATGTTGTTTCTTTTATTTTTTTGGTTTGTAACAATATTTGGAGGAACTGTGGATGCTTTTCTGCCTTTGAAATGGCTTATCCTATTTTGTCCTGGTATTCTGAGGCAGTCACCTATTCTGCATTTTTATGGTTAGGTTATGTAATGTGTACATGTTTATGGTACCATACACCAAAATTTTGTAGCTATGTAATTAAGAAGCCTTCTTTCCTTTTAGCTATTATATTTGTTTAGTATTGATATGTTTCAAAATCTTTACATATCCTAATATCTTATACATTGTTTATGTACAAAAGTATTGTCATTTGCATATGTAATAAATCTTCTTGTTGTCTTGATTTATTTCTTTTTTGGGCAGGTTTTTGCTGTTAAGAGTGTCCTCCAGAAACCAATAAGTTTAATTCAGGGCCCACCTGGTACGGGAAAGACTGTCACATCTGCAGCAATTGTATATCACATGGCTAAACAGGGCCAAGGGCAGGTATCTTAACAATAATTAAAAGGTAACATTTTGGAGGAAGACATTGTTCAAAATCAAATGACATTTTGTCTATTCCAGGTTCTAGTATGTGCTCCAAGCAATGTTGCTGTTGACCAACTTGCTGATAAGATAAGCTCAACTGGGTTGAAGGTGTGTTCTCAGTGAGCCTTTTGTCTTTGCACAAGATGTTACGGTGTCAAAAGTTTGCCAAAATGCTTTTTTATTTCTTATTTATCATCTTCTTATGATTTATACATTTTCTCTGATGCTTTTGTTAAATCTTTCTCTAAAATTTCAAGATTTTACCATGTTTTATGTTTTTGCCTTATAAATTTTGGCCTGACTTCATCTTTGGAATGGATATTTCTCTTGTGATTGGCAGTGCAAGTGTTGTAGATTTTTTGATGGATGGAATTTAAGTGACTTAATTGTAACTTAAAACAGATCATGTCATTTGTGTTGGTTTGAAGTGAATTTTGCCAACATAAAAGGTTCTTTTGGTATTTCTGTGTTCATGAAGTCAGGTCCAAATTGCTTGTTATAGGTGTATTTTTGTGGTATTACTGTGTTGATATATAGATTGCTTGCTGTCTCAGTACCAGTACTGGGCACATGTTGTGTGCATACTTCTGGATACTTATTCGACGGGTCATGAATGCGAAGAAAGTAACCATTTTATGAACTGAAATGACAGTGCAGGTGTGGTAGATTTTTTGATGGATGGAATTGAAATGACTTAATTGTAACTTAAAACAGATCATGTCATTTGTGTTGGTTTGAAGTGAATTTTGCAAACATTAAGGTTCTTTTGGTATTTCTGTGTCCGTGAAGTCAGGTCCAAATTGCTTGTTATAGGTGTATATTTGTGGTATTACTGTGTTAATACATAGATTGCTTGCTGTATCAGTACCAGTACTGGGCACATGTTCTGTACATACTTCTGGATACTTATTCGACGGGTCGTGAATGTGAAGAAAGCAACCATTTTGTGAACTAATTATTCTAAAAATGTATACTTTCTTGGAGAATGTTGTTTTACTTGAATATTGAATTTTTAATTGTGTGCATGTTGTTGAAGTATGAAATGTGTTTCTCAACTAGCTTTATATGTTTCATTCATCAAATAGAGTTTACTGATAATCTTGTTCCTCCCTCCTGTTATTCAGGTTGTCAGGCTTTGTGCTAAATCAAGAGAAGCTGTCATGTCTCCTGTTGAGCATCTAACACTTCACTATCAGGTATAGTTGGAATAGCCACTCTTTCAGTTTCGACTTATTGCAAGATTTTCTGGCATAAAATTGATATCATAGAACATTGCAGGTCCGCCATCTTGATACATCTGAAAAGAGTGAACTTCATAAGCTGCAGCAGTTAAAAGATGAACAAGGTACATATTTTTCACTTCAACATGAAACACCTATTATCTTTGTCTTTTTTTACCTGACTTGTTTTTTTTCCAATCTATCCTTTGTAAAAGCAGAGTTTGTTTTAGCATGTGTCCTACTTCGATGTGCTTTGTTTTTGTGATATCACAATTATGATATAATGAATAGTAGAATCCCCATAAAACTCCTGTCTACATGTTCAATTGATGGTCTTCATAAATGAAGAAGAATGCTGGTGAAATTCAACAACTGTTCTTTTCTTCTTTCTCTTCTGCATTTTTTCCTGTTGAGTTTATGATACTGTCACCTTGTAAAATGCTTTTTTTTGTAGTTTTGTCCATCAGTAGGGAAATAGTGCTCTTTTACTTGCATTCTTAAAGTTTGTGATTGGTTTTTCATAAATCTTGATTTTGGCTTAGTGTTATTTGAGTTAAGAAGTTGAACTTTGTGTACGTCTTTTCAGGTGAATTGTCAAGCAGTGATGAAAAGAAGTTCAAAGCACTAAAACGGGCTACTGAAAGGGAGATATTGCAGAGTGCTGATGTAATTTGTTGCACATGTGTTGGTGCAGGAGACCCCCGGCTTGAAAATTTCCGATTCCGCCAGGTAAGGAGATGCCTTTTGTATAATTACTTTAAGGTCTAGATGGCAACTAGAGCATTGCTTTTCTGCTAGACTAGATCCTAATGATGATTGATTATTTTCACATTACGTATTTCTTTAGTTTTAAACATGTGCCTCAAAATAAAGAAAAAGGACTATCCAATTTGTGAGGCTCCTACCATGCAGGACCTGGGGAAAGATCATGACATGTTTTAACATACTAATATTGTGCTGTTCATATTTTGTTGTTTCAGGTTCTTGTTGATGAGTCTACACAGGCAACAGAGCCCGAGTGTCTTATTCCATTAGTTTTAGGTGTCAAACAGGTAGCTGGTTTTACATGCTTTCATATGATGCCTTCATCAGTATGTGGTCTGATTTATTGATACTTTAGTCCTTTCTTGATTAGGTTGTTCTTGTTGGAGATCATTGTCAGCTTGGTCCAGTCATAATGTGTAAAAAGGCTGCTCGTGCAGGATTAGCGCAGTCTCTCTTTGAGCGCCTTGTTCTTCTTGGTCATAAAACTTTTAGATTGCAGGTGATTACTGTTTTGGACTTCATTGTTCCGTATTAATGGAAGTAACTTGTCAAAATTTATGTTGGTTAAGCAGGCTCTAAATTTTGATATTTTATGACATGATTGCAGCTTACAAGCTTTTGCTGTTTTCATTATGTTCCACTCTTATATGGGACATTTGATCAAATTAGCATCTTTTGCAATTTCTTGAAATTAAATATTTGATGACAAATGGCCAGTATACCTGTGGAAGCTGTTTGTGCTTGGTAGTCAGTCATCACACATTGGTCTTTTAAAAACTGTCAGTGCTATGGAAATTGAATTTTCAGATTCTTAGTCATGGTTGTATCTTGGTACTTTTTTTGTCTTCACACCTTGGAGGGGTCGCTGATGAGTTCATTATAATGTGATTTGGAGCATTCTTTGGCTTGGTTTTGGAATACTAGTATTTTTAGCAAAATTATGGAGCCCTGATGTCTCCTTTCAGGGCTACTAATGTTTCCAAGTCTTGCTGCAAATTGTTTTATGTGATTGAAGAGTTAAAAGTATGGTATTCGTCAAGTAGAAATATATGCAGCCTTATGACTGGGATCATTTTGTTATGTTAATGATTGTTTTTGGAAGAGTAAATTGTGATTCAAAAAACTGATTACTAAAACCAAAAAGGTGGTAGAGATTGTATCTTCTTTATCATTTTCTGTTTACATATCTTTGGTAGTCAGTCATCACACATTGGTCTTTTAAAAACTGTCAGTGCTATGGAAATTGAATTTTCAGATTCTTAGTCATGGTTGTATCTTGGTACTTTTTTTGTCTTCACACCTTGGAGGGGTCGCTGATGAGTTCATTATAATGTGATTTGGAGCATTCTTTGGCTTGGTTTTGGAATACTAGTATTTTTAGCAAAATTATGGAGCCCTGATGTCTCCTTTCAGGGCTACTAATGTTTCCAAGTCTTGCTGCAAATTGTTTTATGTGATTGAAGAGTTAAAAGTATGGCATTCGTCAAGTAGAAATATATGCAGCCTTATGACTGGGATCATTTTGTTATGTTAATGATTGTTTTTGGAAGAGTAAATTGTGATTCAAAAAACTGATTACTAAAACCAAAAAGGTGGTAGAGATTGTATCTTCTTTATCATTTTCTGTTTACATATCTTTGTGGATATCCCTGCGTATTTTTGTGTGACATACCTAAATTACAAGCTCATTTGATGATTGCTAAGCATATATGGAATCGCAGGTCCAGTACAGAATGCATCCTTGCTTATCTGAATTTCCTTCTAATAGCTTCTATGAGGGCACTCTTCAGAATGGAGTGACAGTTAATGAGAGGCAATCATCTGGCATTGATTTTCCTTGGCCGGTTCCAAACCGTCCTATGTTTTTCTATGTGCAGGTATCTTATACTCTAACCAAATTCTCTTTTCATCTTGGAAGATGTGGATGAATATATCTATATTCTCTTCTCATGACTCTATAGTTGTTTTTGCTGTATTCTGAAATATGTATTTGCCTTTTTAGATGGGCCAAGAAGAAATTAGTGCAAGTGGGACCTCTTATCTCAATAGAACTGAGGCTGCAAATGTTGAAAAACTTGTTACTACTTTTTTAAGAAGTGGTGTCATACCTAGTCAGGTACTCTCGCTTCAGCTCTTCTGGTCCATTTTCTAAATTTATGTTTGATCTGCTCTGATCGGTGGCTGGATAATGCAGATAGGAGTTATTACACCATATGAGGGGCAAAGGGCGTACATTGTGAGTTATATGTCGAGGAATGGTGCTCTTAGACAGCAGCTTTACAAGGAAATTGAGGTTGATGCTGATCTTGGACTGTTGGACACTTCTGCTATTGTTGGTTTGTCTCTTTAACTAAATTTTGTTATTGCAGGTTGCTAGTGTTGACTCCTTTCAGGGTAGAGAGAAAGATTACATTATTCTGTCTTGCGTGAGAAGTAATGAACATCAGGTGTGTCTTTCTATCTCTGTGATTTTTTGTTCATGTTTTTCTTGACAGCAGAATACCTGTAGCTGGCTTGTGGCCTATGTTATGCATTATGAAATCATAAAACGTTGATTTAAAAAGACAGATTACTAACAGGCTTTGATTCATAAAGGAAAAAATGGATACTGCTGGAGTTACAGTATTCTAATACATATGTTGATAGACAAATAAAGTGATCTACCTCCGATTAAATTTACATTATGAAGCCCTGCTAATTTAGTGTTGCCCAAATTTTTACTTTGAAAGATGTTGTTCATAGTAGATCTAGATGATCAGTAATTTAAGGTGAATGAGGACCTCCTCGAGTGAATTTTCGTGTCTTTAGATTAAAAAGATGATATTGCTTCTGAGGCATTAGTTGGATCCAATGAATTTGATTGTAGCTTGACTTTTAATATTAAAGTTGAGATAGCATCTTTGGTACAATAAGACGTTGCATGCTCGGCATCATCTGGCCACTATTATGATCAGCATCTTGGAGTGGTGTCCCTAGTTGGCATGATTTTCACAGAATAATACAAGTAGTATGGTTTGCATTCTAAATCATTGAGGGGATGAGAGTTTCTATACAAGAACAAAGTTGGAATCAACTATGGATTAATTATATTGACACTGGAATGCAATAGGTTATTAGATACAAAAGTTGTGTTAATTGACAGCTTAATGGATTTTTAGAGATTCATACTTGAAACGGAGGTTGGATTCAGATTGAGTAGTCATGTTATTGTCATAATCAGCTGTGTTGTTGCTTTTTATTAAGTGTGCCATACCATATACAGTAGTTTGATAGTTATTTTGGGCACTTGAAAGTTGAAACACCTTATTTGTTTAGTTAAGTATCTATTTTTTCTTGCACTTTTTGAGCAAGACATATTCAAGGTACATCATTACATGCAATGTGTTAGTTTTTTTTTTTTCTTCTCTTTTTTCCATCTCATTAATTTTTTGGAGATGGTGGGGACAGCAATTATACTTTTTAATCAATGATTGTAAAATTTTAATTGTGTGGTGCTTTCCTATTGTTTCTACTTTTCAGGGTATTGGATTTCTTAATGATCCACGTAGATTGAATGTTGCACTAACTCGAGCTCGTTATGGAATTGTTATCCTTGGGAATCCCAAGGTTCTAAGCAAACAGCCTCTTTGGAATAGTTTGTTGACACATTACAAGGTGTTGCTTTTTTGCTTTTATATTTTAATGTTGTTTACACATTCTTTATTGCAGGTGTGTAGTACTATGGCATGCTATTTCTTTTTTGACTATTTGAGTTTGTTTAAACCTTAGTATTTTGCTATTTCTTTCTTATCCATATTTTAAGAGTTGCAGAACCATTCAGTTTCTTGTTTAACCATTGAAGTATGAATTTCTTCAATATACTGGTCTTTAATTTTTCTTAATCATGCAATTTAAATCAACGATTGAAATTTTGTACCGTACTGGAATTTTGAGATATGTTCGATATGGTACGATACTACTGTATACCGATCGGTATATTTCGGTATACTGCTTGGTATATATATATATATATATATATATATATATATATATATATATATATATATATATATATATATATATATATATATATATATATATATATATATATATATATATATATATAAGGTAAACCGCTCGGTATATCTCTCTTCTCCCCACGTGGGGTGACGTCGCAGAAAAAAAAAAAATTTCGTTGAGGCATTACCTCTATTTGCCCCGCGACGCGAATACTCTTCTCCCCGCGCACGGATGAGAAGTCGCCACAGACGAGGAGAGCGGCGTCGATCTCAGGTTCTCTCTTTTTTTTCCTATTTCTTTCTTCCTCTTCTGCCTCTTCTTTCACCTTCTCCCTCGGTCACCGTCGACTCCCTCTTTCTTCTCCCTCATTCACCGTCGACGATAACGGCCTCAATCGAGGCTAATGCTCAGTAGCGGGCGGTTCGTGTACCGGTTTGCTGACGGATCGGTACATACCACCTGGTACGGGCGATATCATTCGGTATTGCAAACCTTGGTTTAAATGATATGGTTAAGACCAAGGTTTCAAGTTTTGCATACCAGGTAGTAAGGACTTGCTGGTCTGGATTTGAACTGGGATGCTGACCAGGGCTTTTCGCTGATTCAATTTGGATATTAAAGGGGGTATGTTAGGTTTAGCATGCTCACAAGATGCAGGCTAGGCGTTTTGTGATTCCTTTTATGAGGCGAGTTTTTAGTGCTTGTGGGACAGATTCTCCTTGCACCGGTGCTCATTGTTCATCGGTGGCCCTCCTTGTATATTGGTATATCTTTCTTATTGATGTTTTAGCAGTTGCAGAAGCGTTCAGTTTCTTGTTTAACTATTGAGGTATGAATTCCTTGCTACAGGGTATTTAATTCTTTTTATTTATGCTGTAGCATTCATTTAAATGATATGGTTAAGACAAGCATTTCAAAGTTTACCTGGATCAGTAAGTGCTGATGATTATATTGTGGTCCAGGCTTCAATGGGGATGTGGACCAGGGTGTTTGCTGGTTCGATTGGGTTTATTTTGTTTGTGGGGGTGGCACCTATGGGCTTTAGCACTCATAGGATACAAACTAAGCTTTCTGTGATTTCTTTTTGGGGTTTTAGCTTGCATAGGATGCGGATGCTCACACCGATATCAAGTGGACCTGTCCACCTAGGGACCAGTACATGTCCGGTAGTTGAGACTTTGAACTGTGGTTAATACCAAGGATTTTAATTTCTCGTGGTTCAGCATAATTATCAGTCCGACTGTTGACTGGGATGTGGATAGCTGAAGTCCGGACTGGCCCATTATTTAGATCTTCTTTTGCTGCCTGTTGCTGCCCACGCTCGCGGCCTATCGTCTCTTCTCCTCCACTGCCTGTTTCTCCTTTTCTTCTTTCTTCTTCCTCTTCTTCTACAACCCCCCTCTCCAGCAGATTGGTAGTGGATATGTTCTGGTGTGTCATGTGTTGGCATGCTAGAATGGACCAGACCTATGCTGGTTCAGCCATGGACTGGCACGGGCATGGGTCTGGTACCTGAAATTGGATTCCTTGGTTAGGACCTATTTTTTGTTTTATCTTTTATCTTACTTGTAAGTCAGATAAATATTTGTTTCATTCTAAAGTTTTGCTTTGTGTGTTCTTTGTGGTCATTTGACTTGTACACCGTATCATTTTGAATTTGTTTTTTCAGGAACTCAATCTTTGCTTTAGATGGTGTGGCTTGCTTTTTTTATATTACCAATTTAGTCAGACAAGTATTACTTACGTCCTTATGTTCATCATGTGTGCTAGTCCTTTGTTTGCCCTTTTAGTCATCAAATGCTGATAAGCTGGCTTTCCCTTTAGATTGATTGGATCAGAGGTTTTCCTAATTGAATGGAACATGGTTTTGTGAGGTTTTTTAAAATGATGTCCACTATTTGTTCATCATGAAGTACTGTAGTTCAGTTGCTTTACGTTTGAGACTTAGTGATCTGGTGTGGGATAATTAACTTTTTTTTCTGAAAGAAATTGTTTTCCAGCAACAACTTGTTTGGCCTAATCTGTAATTTATTTAATCATGTCTCAATAGAAGTGCATCCTTTAGTTATGTGATTGGTTGATTACTTCTGGCAGACACTACAATAGTTTCCATTGATTTCTTTAGGTTTGTATGTGGGATAAAGCTAACATTTATAATATTCAGGTCGTAACTTTTTCCTGATAAAATATTCATAATGAAGTTAAAGAGTAATTGTTTTGACATAATTGGGACTGCTAAAAGTTTATATCATTCCGCATATTATGGTCGACTCTGGAATATTCATTTTATGTCTTTTGATGGTGTCTTTGACTTTAGCTATTGTCATGATTTGATTTGGCCTTCTTTCACAAATCTATATGGACATAACTCTTGTTTATTTCATCATGTCTAGGAGCATGAGTGTCTTGTAGAAGGACCACTTAACAATTTGAAGCAAAGCATGGTACAGTTTCAGAAGCCAAAAAAGGTATGCTGTAGTCACACACAAAAAGGAGAGAGGGCAGAGAGAGACTTTTCTACCCAAATCAATCTGTACAAATTTAATCTTTCTATTTAAGTCTCTGTACTTCGTACCATTTGTATAATGTGCCTGTGGCTGGTTTTATGGTCAACAGATTTACAACAGCAGACTTTTCTATGGGGGTGGTCCAGCGATGGTTCAGACTGATAACTATGGTCCTGTCAGTTCCTCAAGCCCGCTTGCTGAGAAGAGAGGTGGGCACATTAAAGGTATGCTTTTTAACTTGGGTTATTATTGAGATGAAAATAAGAAGTTTTCTGATAGTTGACAAGATTAAATTTGTTTTAAGCATAGTTGAGGAATGGTTCATGCCTTAGCAATTGAAGCACCACTTATATCTAATGTTGATTAATTTTTCTGGGGAACACCTTTTGTTTAAAAGGAGTTTGTAACTGTTTGGTGTATGCATAAAAACCAGGTCATTCTTATGTCCCATTTGGCCCTTCAAATGGCACACAAAAACCTGGTATGCATCCACCGGGATATCCTTTGCCCTGTGTCCCTCTTCCGCCATTTGCTGGAGGTCCTCATTCTCAGCCATATGCAATTCCAACTCGTGGTGCGGTTCATGGACCTTTAGGGGCTGTTCCACAGGTCCCACAGCCTGGTAATAGGGGTTTTGGGGCCGGTCGTGGTAATGCTGGTGGTCCTATTGGTGGTCACCTGGCTCATCAGCAAAATTCCCAGCAAACTTTGGGTATTGGGTCTGCTTTCAACTTTCCTCCCTTTGATGATTCAAATAGTCAACCATCTGTTGGTGCTCCATCATCTCAGACTGGATTAATGACTCAGGTCTGAAACCTTTACCTATCCAACATTGGGTTTGCATGGGTGATCAATTCCATTGTTTTCTATCTTCTTTCTTTTTCTCTTCTAGATGCCAGTTCAAGGCCTCGGTCAAGCATTTCGTGATGGACTTTCTGTTGGTGGCATGTCACAGGTACCTGATGATGGTCATCTATTATTTGTTTTGCTTTCTTTGCTGATGTGTTGGTTTTTTTGTTGATGTTTAACCTTCTTTGATTTCAGGACTTTATTGGTGATGACTTTAAAAGCCAAGGATCACATGTTGCATATAATGTTGCTGATTTTTCTGCACAGGTGCTTATGTTATTATCCTGCACTTCTTTATAATGTATAGTTGTATACTAAGTTGTTCAATGTCTTTAGGTTTAGGCAGCATCATTTTAAGTTTTGCCTCAGTGATTCTGAATATGGCAGATAAATGTATCTTCGACTTTGATATTGTATTTGTTTTTGGTTGTAGCTTTCATTTGAATTTCTTGTATTTCTTATCATCCATTTTGTTGCTGTCTTTTATTAAATTATTGCATTTGTCAAAGCCAACTTTATTAATATGGCATTTTGAATATTGGATTCATATGCCAATCTTGTTATCATGATCTATCATTTTGAATCTTGGTATATAGGGTTCATATTCAATTGGAATGGAGATCCATGGAGTCTATCAGTTATCATTGATCATTGTCTTCCAATGTGCATCTGGCCATTATAGTTTGTGGATGAAAAAGGATAGCGTCATGTTAGCGGAAAAGGTTGACATGCATGTTGATGTTAATTGCATCAAATTGCATGTGATGACATACTGGGACTTATTATTTTGTTGTGCCTCTTTGTGGTACTTGTCATTAAAATCTTTGAACAGAGGTATTTTAGTTGGATCTATTCCGATATTTTGATATGTATGCAACTTCAGTACCATAAGACCATGACATGTGCATGTAGTTGAAGTAGGTCATCAAGAAATATTAAACTGGAAAGATATATATATATATATATATATATATATATATATATATATATATATATATATATATATATATATATATATATATATATATATATATATATATCCCATTCAAAGGCTTGATGTTCTCGTCAAAGCCCAACATAACCTAGATCAAACCCTAGCATAGTGCATGTGAGGTTTAACTCAGTGGTGGCTCCACGCCGTGATGAGTTCTCTGACTCCATCCACGGGTAGCCCTTTCCTACTCGAGCCCTCACATCCTACCCAAATGCTAGGTCGGCTCTGATACCAAATGTCATGACCCGAGTCTGATGAGCTAACTGGCCAATAACTCCATTTTGATCCTTCAACCGCGGACCAAAATGCTTAAGCGGGAGTTAACGTAATATACTCATCAGGCCCTTATAAGCTAATCATACACATTGCCCACTTCCGATGTGGGACTAATGGGATGTTAGAGAGAGAGAGAGAGATGCTGGAGGGGATGTCACTTGTGTTATCAATTGGATGATTAAATTAGAGATGTATCTGGCATGTCATGGAACCATGAACATCTGTTCTGTTTGTAAGGAAGGTTTTACAGGGGGACTATACCATCAGGCCATGTGTATCAGAGTGTTGCACAATTTAGGAAGCAAAATGTACAGATTCATTTTTCATCTGTAATATGAATTCTGAGGTTGGATGATTGGTGTTGTTATAATCTGAAAAGAATAATGCAGATGTGTTTACATTAGAGCTAGCAATCTTCGAGGATACATCTACTTTTCGTTGTTGCGAATAATGACTAGGAAAAGTAACGAGATTATTGCCTTTTCCATTTTGGTGTTGATTACACTTGCTTTGCCCTATTTCTGAGTGTATGCAGGCTAATTGAGCTGTTTCCATTTTTACATCGACTATACATCTTCCGGTTGTTGAATCTGTGCAAGTCTGCATGGCATTTGCTGTAAGACTGCCACCATTGTGTTTGCAGCACTTGGCATGGTCTTGTATTTCAAGGATACAATTAGTTGTGGGCCTTCTTTAGTCAAATTATCCATAGTGTTTCACTATGTTAGTTTTCATTGTTCCAGCTAAATGCAACATATATTAAATTGAAATTGCCATGACCTTTCAAAGACTATTGAAGGTGCATTCTGTTTTGCTGGTAAACTACTGCAAATGGGTCAACCTGTGCTGTTGAACATGCACCACCAAGGCAATTCTTGTCACTGTTGTATGTATTTTCATATTATTTACTGTGCAACTTGGTGGATTTGAGTAGATGTCATTTTCATCAATTTCTTCGGGGTTTATGCCATATATTGCGTTCCCCCATGGATGAGATGCACTGTATTGCCTGTATGAATAATTGATTTTTTTATTTTATTTGTGCTACATCTCATTTTGCTCACTTGACAGGCTTCTCAAAGTGGATTTGGTGTTGATTATGTCTCCCAAGGTCCTCATGCTGGTTTCCCAGGGAGTTATTTAAATCAGAGTACCCAGCCAGGATATTCCCATTTGGGCACTGGAAACGATTTTTTGTTTCAGGTTGATTAGCCTTAAATTGATCTTGTATTTCTGCTCCAAATGATTGCATTCCTTTTAACATTGTGGCTAAAGCATGAAACATTTTAGCAGGAATACATGCCGCATGGATCACAAGGTTTATTCACACAAGCAGGATTCAATGATCCATCACAAGATGAATCTTCTCAGAGCCACTTTGGCATGGGTGGGCCCAGTTCTCTTCAGTCACAGGTTCTATTAGGAGCTTGTAATTCATGCTTGTCAAGATCTATCACATTTCTAACAATGAAGCTTCTGCAGGCATTGCTAAACCCTCTGTATTCACAACCCTTTGCTCATTATAATGCTCAGCCTCAAAATCTGCAGTCTCCACCACAGCAAAATCAGGGCTCACCCAATCAGAAACTTCACTACAATGGCTGAGCTGCACTGGATTTAGGAGTGATGGGTTACATCCTTTGCACCCAGCTACAGTGGTTGTGCCGAGTCATGTCTTCGTACATTGACAGATAACAGCTCAACCTTCTTTTTTTTGCTTCTCGCAGTCGCATATGGTGCACTAGTTTTAAGATAGGAGTGGTGCATATGGAGATTCGAGATAGCAATGGTGCTGATTGTGCCTGAGGAGAGGATTTAGCCCATACTTCCAACTACATTTATTTTTTTCGGAAGGAGTTGACCATTGGGAGAAAGCATCTTTTGCTTATATGAGGGCTCACAGCAATTGGTGCCTGCATATTGTGAAGAAAGCCATTCTGAGGGTAAGTGAGACATTGCACATACATGTTCATAACCAACTCTAAAGGCTCCATTTTGAAGAAGTGGAGTTTTCCTCCACCCGGATGGTATGATGAGCAAGTGTTGCATTATGTACAGCAGTGTTCAAAGATGACTGGCCCGTGCTTGCCATTTGCATGCTCAGATACGGATCAAACTCACGCCTTGTCCTTTGTTGGAATTTAATTATGAAATTAGTGCATAGTGTCATTGTTACAAGGCTCTGTTACTAAGAAAAACTTGCTTTACTTGAAGTGTGAGTTTGGAGTTTGCTTGATTTATATGATTTTGATTTTTATTCTTGTGGTAAATTGATATTAAATGGTTTTAATTTTTTTAATGAGCACCGGGCTTGCTTCGCTGGCTTTGCTAAGCTTCAAACCTTATAGGATTGAACACCAGACGTCAGCTAGCTGCTGGCAGTCAGTTCTTGTGGTGATGATTTGAGCTGTTCATGCATGAAGCAATTAGATTATATGCTGGCAGTCAGGGGCTTAAAAGTGTGGCATCCAAGTTATGGAACGGGAAATGTTGGCATCATGTGGTGGTTACCTTGTGAGCTGTGGAGGCTGCAGTGGATGGGAATTAGTAAAGAATTTCAATTCTTAAGCTGATGAATACTGAACTCTGAAACAGCCAACAAGGACTGTGCGAGTTCTGCTGATGCCCATCGGGTGAAGTTTTGAACGGGATTGATGCTTTAAGCCGAGAAGAAGCAGTTCGAGTGTTGGCAATGAGCAGCAGTATTCATTCTTCACTTCCAAGTCCAGTTTTCGGGAGCAAGACAAGGAAGATACCTGTTTCCCTTAGCGCAAGTGAAATTACAAGTTTTCATTTAAGAATTGAATCTAGTGTGACTAATATAGAAGTCTGTAAAAACACTTACCTTACTCTCAGGTCTCTCTTTGAGCTCCATAAGCGCAACATTATCCGTTGCATGTTGAATTACGAGTTTCGCTTTTCGTTTCAGAATAAAGATAATCTTCAATGACATGATTCACTTCAAGTTGAGTTACGATTGCTTGTTTGGTTGACAGCTTTCAAAACTCAAAATGAGGGTTCCGATTAATAATAGCAAGGGAGCGAGGGCGTTTATGAGTTAAGGGAATTGAGTTCAGTGTTGCGCGTTAGGGAAGCTTCCCGTTGCGCAAAGGCGCTGATGCTATTTATTGTGTCACGGGGCATTGGGTAGATAAGGGAGTAGAGTCTCTCGTTTATTTCGTCTAATGTTATTCTTTCTTTTGCACTATATGTATTATATTCTTTAGTTGGGGAACAAGCAATTGGTATTCCATAGCTGCTGGGAACTGGTATTTAAACAGCTATTGGAACCAGTATTCCATAGCTTATGGAATTGGTATTCAATAAAAGCACTTTGTTTGTGTCGATTAGTCTGAACGACTATGCTCAGAATAGGATAGTATTTGAATAGTTAGAAATAGGGTCTTAGGAGAGCCTAACCCCAGCCTCATCCTGGTGATTAGAAGAAACATCTCTGATCCTTCACCCTAATGTGACACCTTCTCTACCAGAAGAGTTGTATTCTTAACAGGTTCAGTCGACTAGAGAGCGAGACTAATCATCTTCTGGTATGGGAAAGTTGTGCCCTGTACTAATACTAACCAAACTCTTAGTTCTATGATGGTCTTCAAGTCATCATTTTACAATACTTTTATTTTAGGCTGGTTACCATTACCTTTTTTACTTGGAAGAATGATCCGAGCAAAGGAAAGCGTAGTGAGTGCACCTAATGCGTCTATGCATTTTCCATTCTTTTTATTAGATCAGATGATGAATTCAATAGAATGTCCAATCTCTAGTGGTGGTGGCTGACGATGTCTGCTGTCTGACCCAACCTCAAACTCTTTCTTGCCTACCTATCTATCTAGCTATTTGACTCTTTGGCCCCAATTATGTAGGTGGTATCATGATTTTTTGAAGAGATTGAATTCCTTGAAACTTTGATATTAGCCTATAGTAATATAGAAATGATAATTAATATCTATATGATCCACAAAAATACATCGGCCCATATAAATGAAAGCGATCTTGGTCCATGGAGTCCTAATAAAGTAGGAAATCATTACACTCACTCTCATCTCAATACACTGCTTATTTAGTAAGGAAAGGCGTGAAAGCCGTCTTTCTTATCGTTGACCAAGTGTTATGGCAAATCAACTATTGAAGGTACGTATCCTATGGCTCTTCTAATGCATTATTTAAGCCCTACATCTTAGTCGAGCACTGTTGTATTGCTTGTTGAATTGAGCATTCAAAGTGTCGAGTCACAACTCAAATCTTAATTTCTTCTTTCGAGCACAGAACCTTCTCTTACAACTGTAGCCAACTTTTGAACTAATCCTTCTCCTTCTGATCTCGGTGCCAACATAGATGAAACTTGAATCGGAAGTGGTCACTTGAAACAACCATCCGATCCGGAGCAAATCCTGTTTTCATTGATTTTGAAGTTCATAATGTCACTTCCGATTACCGAATTCTATTATCGACATGCTTCTTTGATTTGTCAGTTCATAATGTCATTTCAAAATAAAATCGAATCTATCTCTCGTCTTGCTTGTCTCGGTCAGATTTAGTAGTATTCGTTGATGTTATGTTCATTGAGTTTGACTTTTCCTCTAAAGAAATGAATTAAGTTTGACTTGAAGCCGAGAATGAATCAGTTGTTAATTGGCTAAGGCCAAAAGCACAAGGTGGAGTTCTTGTTTCATCGACTAGAGAAGAAGCGTGTTAGGCTTCTTGTTCTTGCTTGGGTGCTTATGCGAGCGAGTTACTACCAACATTCCTTCTTAAAGGAAGTCATTTGTTTACGATTCAATGATTGATATATGATGATAGGCTCGATTCTGGTTTACAGAATTACTAAACTTTGATTGTCCATGCTTTTTCGATCGTAGGAATAGCTACTCTCCCTTGCCTCTGGAATATACTTCTTCTACTCTTAACTCACGAGTGTTAGATAGAATTAGAATGTGCGCATGAGATTGTGCACTAGGTTTATTGTGTTAGAATTTGAAGGATCACATGAATAATTAAATATGTTAAGTCATTATTTTGATTAATCAAAATTAAAGTGATTTAATTAAAATAAAATTATTTAGCTAAGTGATGTAATTATTATGAAAATTAATTGTATAGATATCATCAATCATATTTCTAACTTAATGACGAGATAGATAGGAATATGAAACTCTTGAGGCATAATGAATATAATCATAATTGTAGATTCAGAAGTTATGAATATAAATAAGGTTAGGTCACTAGTTGTAGTATCAAATAAAGTTTCTCTTCACCCGTCAAAAGAAATCTAAAATTCTTAAGGATACTCCATAGAATAAATCATTAATTAATTTAGAAAATACTTTGATGGATTCATCATGTATGCTTCCGTGTTAATATATTTTATAATTATTGTAGGATTTCATGTATATTATTGTGGATCTAATAAGTCCTATAGAAACGTTCTAAAATTCGGTTTTGCTTCTATAAAACATATTTGATCTATATTTGAAGTGTTAAAGAACCAAACAAATGAACCAACAAATCTTGTTTTGTATTTATAAACCATGTTTGAACCAAAATTCAATTTTTTGATATGTTAAAAAGATCCAACATATTATGCTTGGGTGCTTATGTGAGATCCAAAATGCATTTGAACAACCTTTAGGGTAGGAAAGAACATAGGATTGCTTCGTCAAGTACAAAATCAAAGAATCAGTTGCAAGCGGAGCGAGAAGGAAAGTCGAAGAATGATTTTGACTTCGGATCGAGTTGTTATGCACTAACAGGAGGAGCAAAGAGAAGAAAGATCAGAATCAAGAGAAGAAGGATGAGAGGCAACAAGCAGCAGGTAATCCTCAACTAGAGGTCATGCACTGACTGACTGCTCAAATAATTAAGACTTACTCCTCAAAAGCGTTAGTGAGCACTTTGTATTGCTTCTTCTCCGTTACTCTAATAGAGAGAGAATATTTGATAGCTATCTATCTACCTAACACCTTAAGACTTGACAGTTAGCTCTGCTCTAACTTAATCTACAGCTGGTTCAACTAGCAAAGGTCAAAGGTCAAATAGACTACTCAGTGTTACACATACATTAAGTAACCAAAAACCTTATATATACATACGATTACACTGATTGACATGGTAACTCAATTCTTATAGCAAATTCCTTAGTCACCTCCTTGTAAACAGGTAGTTGATAATTTGCTGTTGACTTTAGCACAAAGTCAACTCATGAATCTCCTTGTTGTAAATTGAAAATAGAACTTGTTTCTTGTTCCGTTTCAACAACTCCCTTACTTACGTCCTTAACTTGCAAGTTACATCTCAATTATCTTCTTCTCCCAACTCTCCGTGGGGTTGGTTCGATGAAAGGAAGTTGACAGGGTAGAATAGACATGGACGAATCTGATATTTCTCTATTCCATCGGTGTCATCATAGTTCACCAGCGATCCTCGGAGACTCGGGTCACGCCGACTTTGGAATCAACCCCGATTTGGTACCATACCTGCACTGCTTCACATTCCCAATCAATCCACAAAACTCCGTTCCGTTGCGATAGCCACGAAACATATCCAAATGAAACAGAAGAAATAAAGAGAGTAGTAAATGAATAAGAACGATGGTCCGATCTTGTTCCTCAAGTTTCGGAACTTCTCGGGCTCTCAGATCTCAGCCGTCCATTTGGTTAGTGGCGGCGCCGACGGCGTCACTGTAGATGTGATAACGGGGAAACCCAAACCATTCCATGGAAGCTTAAGTGGCCGCTGGCGAGTGGGGTTAGACGAAAGGGAGGGAACGAATTGACGACTATACCCCTGTTACCCACATGTAGAGAGCAGCCAGGCCGCCACCGCCGTCGTCCTCCTCCTCCTCCTCCGTCTCCCGCCTCGCGGTTCCCTCCGGTTCCGCGGATTCCCGGTCGCCGCCGTCGTCGTAGAGGTGGCTCCAACGACCGGAGAACCGGAACGAAGACGATGAGAGCCGGTCCACGTAGTCCATCAGCCACCCCCTCGACCCTTCGCCTGACGGCCCCGCCGCCACGGGCCCTGAGGCAGCGGAATCGGCGTCCTGTCGCCTAGGTATCCGATGCACTACCGCCTCCACGTCCTCCTCTTCCTCGTTCATCATGTGGTCGAACGACGAGCCGATCGAGTGTGTTTGGTGGCGCGACGACGACGACTGCGGTGTAGGAAGGGACGGGTTTCTCCGGGATAAGACGTCTCCCGGGGTCCCATTGCTAGCGCTGCCGATCTCGACGTCGAAGCTTCGGGACATGGGGGGGTCCTCGCAGGGCGTGTGCGACGCAACCGAGGGTAGAGGCGGCGGCGGGAGGGTGACTGGTGCGCGGCAGAGAGGGCATGAAGGGGATTTCCGGATCCAGGGCTCGACGCAGCCGGAATGGAAGGCGTGGCGGCAGGCGGGAAGCAGGCGTAGGTCCTCATCGGGGCCGAAGGGCCGGAGGCACACGGCGCAGTCCGGCGAGGATTTGGGGAGGGCGGCGAGGGAGGAGGAGAGATTGAAGATGGGGAGGGAGTCGATCAGCGCCGACTTCACTGGATCGGAGCTCGGGTCAGCGGTGGACGTGACAGAGGCGGAGGCAGAGCGTGAGCTGACGAGGAGCGACGCCGCAGCGACGGAGGAGGATGAAGAGGAGGAGCGGCGGGAGGAGAAGAGGAGTCGGAGGATGAGGTGGATAGACACGGAGGCGACGCAGACGCAGGCGAGGATGGCGGCGATGATGAGGAGGCTCGGGCTGAAGGATAGGGAGGAGGAGGAGGAAGTGTCAGATGGGAGGTGGTTGGGCTCCACCGCCAATGGAAAGGGTTGGAGAAGCAGTGGCGGTGACGGAGAAGGCAAAGAGGGGCCGTAGTCCATGGCGAAAGTGGGGAGATAGCCTCTTGGGCTTTGGAAGATATGCGTGAATTGTACGGGAAGCAGCCGCTTCTTTCTCTCTTTAGCTTTGCTTTGTGTTCGCTACTTTGGCTTACGTTGCTTGTCGTCCCCCCTCCTCCTCACCCACCTCTCACTGACTCTTTGGCTACGCAAGCTCAAATAGAGACTTTCATGTGTCATTGCATCTCATGTGATGGACGGATGCTGTAATGACAGGTGATTCTCCTTATCCTTTATTCTCCAACAAGCGTCTGCAACCTTCTCTTTCTTTTGAGTGTTACCATAAACTTTGCTCACATAGAACTGTGACATATTGTATAGATTACAAAGTTGTTTCCATTTTGATTCTGATGTCGTGCATACATTAGAATTAGATAATGTGAAGCTCCAAAATATATCGATAATATCTGAAGTTAGCCCTTTTTTGCACTTTCAAGAAAAAATAAAGTCACTAATTTACAGTATCAGATAAAATATGAAATATTTTATTGTTTTTCCTTATAATGAAGTAACTTTTAAGTATACGGCAATGAGAGGGGAAGAAACGGGCAAAGTAGACAGGTGGTGGGGTTCTCGAGCTCGTCATGAGCTTGACATGTCATTTCGTAGGTCATTAGAGACCCAATGAGTTCTTCAAGAGGGAATGCTTTAAGGTCTTTGGCCTCTTGAATGGCCGTAACTTTTAGATCCCAACTTTTAGGGAGGGATCTTAAGATTTTAGTTACTAGTTCAAAGTTAGTAAAATCTTTACCAAGAGCTTTGAGTCCATTGATGACATCCGTAAACCGGGTGTACATGTCTCCGATGGACTCACTTGGTTTCATTCGGAAAAGTTCGTAAGAGTGCACAAGGATGTTGATTTTGGACTCTTTCACTCGGCTAGTACCTTCATGAGTGACCCTGCCACCTTAGTATGTTTCTGTCCCCATATAAAATTGGCAATTCCAGCTCTAAAAACTAACTTTTTCATGGATCAAACTTAATTATATTGCAGCGGAATGAGCAAATGTTTATTTCTTTGTCAAATTCCTTCCAATCTTGTTTCAATCAAGCAGTACCAATCATGAACATCCATACTTGTTCTTATTCTAATTGCAGTATTTCCTTCTCTTTTTTAGATTTTGGAAATAGATTTTGACCCAAGCTTGAGATTGACTGAATGAAAATAAAAAACTTCAACCTACACGTGAAAAATAATGGATGAAAATGAAAAAGGATTAATACTCCTATCATTGGATTCCAAATCTTACAAACAGTAACACCTGCCTAAAGCCTGCAATGTACACAATCCAATGGTCGTAAGCTACAATGACCAGTGAATTCCGCCACAGTACTACTCCATCCCCTTGCTTCTTGACCGTCAACTTCCTTGTAATAGGATCAAGTGAAAGCACAGTGATATGAATTCCACTGATATCTCTACATCATCTGCAAGTTGGCAGTCGTAAACATACTCAGCAACTGTCCAAAGGTCTCTGTGGATGAAGCATGGATAGGGATGTATGAGTAGAAAAAACCAACTGCCTTGTTCCCTCGTCTGAGGGGTGATCTCTTTGTCACTGGGCCATGGTTGCTTTGTCTGCTGCACTGGCTTGCCATGTTTTATCAGGAAGAACCCGAGGGTTCCACTGCCAACCTGCACTGTTAGCATCAGCAACTCCTCAGAAATCCTAAACCAGCGGTGCATGTTACATGAATCCTTGCAAGGTTAAAGAGATGATCCTGTTAGCTATTACATCTCTGTAAGTCTTCATCGACACGTTTTGTAGCAGCATATACCTTCTGTCCTTTTTAGAGGATGCTGTTCTGAAATGTAGGGTATGGGCGTCCATGTACACTGTTTCAGCTGCTGCATGAGTTTGTTTGTGTTGGAGTCCTACCTATGGCTTCCACTGTGTTGTCCCTTGTCAGACCAAGGCAATTCTTGCCTGAGGAAGGATGAGTCTGTAGGCTTAAGGCATCAAAATACCAGCTAATTAAAATGGTAAAGCTCAATCCCAAAGGTAAGCTTGAATTAACTGTTATGATTTCTGTACTCACAGTAGCACAATGGTTTCCAAGATTAGACACATATTTTCTCTTGTACTGCATCAATGGATGGGAAGACGTTTGCTAAGCAATCACTGTTGGGAAAATAGTGTAAAAACTAAAATAATAAAACCAAAGATCAAACCAACTGAAATAATAACACCAAGACATAACGTTATAATAAAATTCTTAATTGGTTAAAGAGAAATAATATCCACCGACCAACAAAGGGAAATAAGATCTTATCTCTTGTAGTAAGAGCCAAAAAAAAACTCACAAAAGGGGAAAAACTAAGGAGGAACCAAATGATATGATCTTTCTTTCTCTCTATTCCTCTCTGCACGAAATGGATTGGATTGAGTTCCCCCTCTACACATCGGTGCCTTGTTTACGTACTGGAGGGGAGAGTACTCCTACATACACATGTTTGCTCTAAAGATCATATCAGTGAGGATGTTGCAGCTTCCCACATCGCGTCCACGCATGGAAGGTTGCAACCTGCCCTCGTCCCCGCGGGTGAAACTATCCAATCGCACGGACATGGTTGTAATTGCCTCCTCATCCTTTTTTATTTTATTTCTTCATAATCTCTCACTAGACCACAAGAGAATATGGTCCACGTGAGTTTGTCTTATAATATTTATTTGTTTTGTCATAACATTCATTAGGTTGTCCATTGTGTTGATCTTCTGCATATCCATGGTTTACTGTCCGTCGTTACTTCTCGAATAAAATAATATTGACCTTCTATATGTTTTATCATAGAATGGAAAGCTAGATTTCTCTGACTTTTATAATAGAAGGAAATATCCTTCTATTTATACCCGAATTTTTTCTATTAACCTTCTAATCCATATCACCTCCTTAGCATACTTGTGTAGCTGCTATATATTATACTTTTGTGGTAGATAGAACTATCACAATCCGTAATTTTGAAACTTAGCTCACTGCTCCTCCTACAAGTGTAAACACATAGCACGGAGAGAGATATATTAATCAATAAATTCTTTTATTTTTTTTAATTATTAAGAACTATTCATTTTTCCTTTTTTTTGGCAATATATGGTATATGCTGCATGGACCAATACGTAGGCATGCCTTTTTTTAAATATTTGCCTAAAATATTGTAAGTCTTGGATTCAGTTTTCATGACAAAAAAAAAAAATCCAACGAGAGAGATATTTTGATCAAGAAGTTCCTTTAATTTATTTTTAATTATAATAAACTATATTAATTTTTCCATTTCAACTATATATGGAATGATTTGGATCCTCAACCATGATCAACTTATCGTTGTTATTGTATGAGAAAAGTTAGGGAGAGACTTAAAGATATCTTACTAGAAATTATATACAATGATTTAAATACTTTTAATTAAAAATATATTTTTTTATAGACCTTAATGATGATAAAAGATTCATATATCTAATCTCAAATAATTAATATATTATAATTTTATTGATGTCATTGAATCATGATTTTACGGTTCAAATTATTGAATCTCGGATTTTGATGATAAAACCAACTGAAATTGTTTATAATTTGGTCTGTGTTTTGAGTGTTGCAGGAAGCTTTGATCAATGAGAGAAAATTAAAGCAGGAAGAATCATGTTGGGCCGGAGAAAAACATGTTAGAAGATTGGACGTCACGCCGAAGGATCGGTAGTCGTATCGGCAGAAGGCTTCGGGCAATGGGTTCGGACATCGGGTCAAGAAGAGCAGAAATTGCACCGAGGAAATCGGAGTTGCAGAGGTCAACTAACCGATTGAGTAATAGGTGGCAAGAGAGGACGATACGTCGAAGAATTAGATGAAGTGTCGATGAACTAATGACATGCCGGACAACATTTGATTCAAGCTTTGTAATAATTATTTAAATCGAAGTAGGTTTTGAGTGTGCAGGATCAACTACGATAGCGATCGAGGCATAAAGCAAAATGAAGTTCCAAAGTTAAGAACAAGACTTCGTTAGGAGTTCGAGAGTTCATTTTGAACGTTTGTTCTGCCAAAATTGATCGAGTAGTCCAGGAGCTTGCCAAAGAAGCTCGTCGCAACTCGTCAAGAAGATCGTCGTGAAGTCCATAAGCTTGCCGGGAGTCCGCTGAAATATTGCTGAGAGATTGTTAGAAGAAACTTAGACTTACCGAACTTATTTAGCTTAGTGTATGCCTTAAAATTTATAGTTAGCACATAATTGAGTTGAAATTGGGCTAAGGAGCCAATTGGCCCAAGTTTGAGTTGTGTTGGGCCAAGTGAAAGGCCCAAACAGTAACCCAATAGGTGGAATCGTCATGGCATAGTCTCTGAGACTGTGTCAAGCGGTGGTACTGCCCAACATAGGTAATGGTACAACCATGACCCTGGAAATCCGGGATGAGACCTTTTTAAACTCCAAGTTTAAATCTACTTGAGGCCTATAAATAACTTTCTCATCATTGGTTAATATATACAAGCATATATAGCTTAAAAGTGGGAAAATACTATTACAATCAATTAAGAGATCCCCTCCTCTAATTCTAAGTTTAGAATTTTATTTAGGGAGGAGTTAGTGCTTGTAAAAGGTTGTCTCCTAAACATGTAAAAAGGAGACGAGGGGTGTAAAATGGTAGTTGATATTCGCCCATTGAAAGAGATCGTTAATGAATGTCGGTGGCCTCGATGGAAGGGAAATCGGTGAAGTGGATATAGGTCACGATGATCGAACCATTATAAAAATCTGATTTATATTTATTTTATATAATTTATCTTTACTGTAAACTATTTTACTTTTACTATGCTTCCATACACTTTCAAGTTAAACATATTACATATATGGGTTTTGTCGGATATCGAATTTAATCGAAACGAAATTTTTAAATCGATATTTTTATCATATACGGGCAATATTGGATTTAATCGAAATAAAATTTCTAAGTCGATGTTTTTACCATTACACTTATTTGATACTTAACTCAATCCTAACACAAATTTGATATTTAACTCTCTTCGTAGGTAAATATTTATATAATAATCTATTAGAGCAAATTATCTGAATCTGAACCCAATTCAAGTAATTGATTTAAGATATTTGAACATAGTTATTTTTCTAATGTGGGCGTATCTAAAATTTGATTAAAAAGTAAATTAGTCCGAATAAAAAAGGAATAACATATCCTGTAACCCTCCCTCTCCATCAAGATGCGTGCGGCCAATCCCATACAAATCGTCATATCGATGGTATTTGGAACACTGCACACATTTAACTGGTCATCCCGACCACCGACCAGATCTTGTCGGACTTCCTTTTCCACCGCTAGTGGACGCTTAAATCACGCTCATGTCGGTCAAAGTCATCTTCGTTTACTCCGACTCACGAGAGAAAGGACTGCAGAACGAGCCGAGTCAAAAAAAGACGGTAGAATATTTTTTGTCCTCCGGACCGAAATCATGGGCTACTTGGAATTGAATGATACTTTTTGTTAGAAAAATAAGGATGATGGAGGAAAAAGATAAACTGTTAATTTTATTAGATTTAAATATTTAAATATCTATTCACAATCACATCAAAACTATATTCATAAAAGATAAAAACTAAGGAGTGAATGCTATTTTTCTATTTGTAAGATATTTTGATAATTTTAGAGACATATCAATATTTAAGGAGAAGATTTTGTCTTCTTTCTGAAAGATCGATATCGTTTCCAAAATGTAAAATTCTTCCTTCATCCAAGATTATCAATTTAGATCATCTTCGATTAAATTAAGCTTAGTCTCAATACTTCCCCTTAAGGTTAATTTTTCTTTCATTCAAAGTACTAAGAAATGACTTGGTAGATAGATAAACTTCAAATGGTTTGGTGAATATATGATTTCTTTAAGTCTTGACATCAACTTCATTTGTATTCACATACTCTCGGATAAAATAAAATTTCAAGTTATTACGCTTTGTTCCTTTTGTGATACACCAAGTTATTTACTAGTGCAACGAGGGATTTATTATCGATGTAAATTTATATTATTTTTTATTTGATATGCATGGTCTTTAGCAAGCTTTTTAATCATATAGCATGACTGATGCCATAATATATTCAGTTTCACAAATTGAGAGTTTCACAATTGAGAGATATAAAATACAAATATGGATGTGTTGCTTCAAAGCGTTTCTCCTCCCAATTATTATCGGAATATTAAAAAAATTAAAATGATTAGAACTTGAATAAAATAATCAATGGGAGAGAATATCTTTGATATAATACAAAATCTTTTTCATAACTTTACAATGAGTTGATTTAGGCTCGTCTATGAATCAGCTCACTAATCCAACGGTATATAAAATATCTGATCTCAATGTTAAATATCTTAAGCAGTAACTAAACTCTTATAAAAAGTTACCGCTATCGTTTTGCCTTCATCATCATGACACTATAATCCATATTGGGTTGCAGACAGTCAACGATTGCAGTCAGCTTCCACCAACGATTGAAAAAGGAAAACGAAAGGGAAATCACTATGTACTTCCCGCTGCCATAGACGAACCACTCAATCAGTCTTTCCTTTCTCCTTATTCTTCTCCTTGTATATAAGAGAAGGGACAGAGTTCTGGTAGCAAGAGCAGCAGCAACATCAAAAATATCATATGGGGAATCATCACCGAGCTCGTTTCACCCTCATGACCTCCTCCTTCATCATCATCATCATCATGTTTTGGTTGGCAGCATTGCAGCCGGCAGAGGTGGACGCCGGGCGGCCGATTCTGAGTAGGTGGGTCGACCCAGATCCACAGTTGCCGTCGCTGCCTCAGGGTACCACTCTTCCGAGGTCTTCTCTGGACACTTGCCCCGGATCCGCTTGCCGAAGGTCTGGTTGCGGCGATGATTGTCAGGCGCCTGTCAGCGAGCTGAAGCCTCCAGATCGAAGGCAAAATCCATATAAGACTACCGTGAATCCACCCCCACGCCGACCATAAGCCTCCAGTGGGCTTCCCATGCATCGTTGAAGTCGATCGAGTATATGCATGTTTCTGTTTTCTCAGCTTGCTTCTGTCCGCAGCAACAAAAATATTCCAAGACAATAGAAGTTCCTATTTTGTGCTCGAGTTTTGTCAAGGTTTCTTGGATTCCTGTGTGTGTTAGATGTGCTTGTGCCATCTAATTCGAGTATATGCATGTTCCTGTTTTCTCAGCTTGCTTCTGTCTGCAGTTTGTGCGGGTTTCTTGGAGTACGTGGGTGTTTTAGATATGCTTGTGCCATCTAATTCGTTTGCTATTCTTCTTCTATGTTCTTCGTGTGTTAGATATGCTTGGGCTTAGATCTTCTTTCCTGGCAATCAACTACGATTTCAACAAGGAAAACAAGAGAATCCTAGACAGCTAGAAAGACGAGTTCTTGGGATGATGCTGCGGTTATTAATTTGCAGTACTTCAAGCATAAGATTCGATTGTTGAGAAGAAATACATTTAATTTAGCACAATTTTGTACGAGGAAAAGACAGCGAAAAGTTTGAATAAGAAATGAAGGGTCGCTATAAATACATCATAGCATGCATGACAGTACAAGGAACCTCTTTTATCGACTCTATCAATCCTTACCTCTCTTTGTTTCATCTCTATTATGCTGGACATTGGCTGCTTTATGATTTGGATTGGGTGGATAAGCTAATAAGACTTCTAATATGTACATGTTCTGAGAAATTTAAACTTAATTAAAGGAGAAAATTGAAATCTTTCTTTTACGAACAGATGGACAAAAGAATTATAACATCTAGGGTTTGAATACACACCATGATAAAAAAATGACCATGAAGAAAAAGATTATATGGGTTATAAGAAGTAGAGAGTCAATAGTAAATTTTATAGGTTGTACATGATAAAACTATATCGATGCATGTTGCTTCACATTCTCTTTCTCTCTCTTTTCTTTTCTTATCAGTGAATACATAAATATTTCTTGAAGGATACATACACATGGGATTGGATATCGATGCATAATTAAAAATTTAAGGCTTTTTAACCCTAACTAATGTGAGATTGTTCATTTGGTTGTTTTAGATCTTTATCTTATACATGCATGTTTTTCTAGCATCAGAATTGTTAGGAATATTTCTCATACTACAAGGAATATTTATTGTCCTGAGGTTAGTCTTTGCATATTTATAAAAAAGTTTGGAACTTGCTTAGTTGCATGATTTCCTAAATTATGATTCCCAAGCATCTTTTTTTCTTGTGAATCTGACTTGGTGGCTGTTGATCGGCCAAGTTAGAAAACCAGAAGCCTCTGAGCTTAGAAGCTGGTAGGTATACTCTCAACTATCCATGGAGATGGAACTAAAAATGTGGCTTCTTGCCAAACTATGAAGAAGACTCGTCATAATCCACCGCCGATCCGCGGTGGTTGCAACACTGCAAAAGATTGTCTGGTAATTATCCAATCAAATCTGAGGGCTGGATTCTGTCGTAATCTAGAAGAGCTCCTGTTTCTTACAGGCACGCTGCAGCCAAAAGTCAGTCTTCGTGTTTACTGCTTCCACTCACAAGTCAGTCCTCCACTACAAGCTGCATTATAAAAGGAGGAGGAAAGACATGAAGCAGCATCAACAGAGATATAATCTTTATTTGGAGATTTCAATATATGGGGTATCATCATCACCCAGCTTCTTTCAGTCTCATGTTCTCCTTCATGGTCATGTTTTGGCTGGTAGCCTTCCAGCCCGTGCAGGTGGACGCCGGAAGAGGATTGATTCAGTCGCTGCAACCAGGTTTATGGTTGAAGTCGCTGTCTCAACATTTTCTGAAGCCTCCCCAGAATAGATCGGGCTGCAGGTTCAATCAGAAGTGTGATCCCCGAGATCCTGTCCGTGACAGTTGGCATTCTAAACCAAGCCAAACCCCGTATGGGGCCTCGCTGAACCCACCACCACCCCGTCGATAAGCTTCCTTCCTTCCTTCCTATGTTGGCTTCCCATGCATGCATCGTTGCAGTCGATCGAGTCAGTCATTCTGCCAGTAAGAAACCCCACTCTCAGCGGTCTGGGTATATTTTTCTTAGTGTTATCAGCTTGCTGCTCTGTGCACAACTCGATATATAGTTGGCACATCAAAACAAATCTTCAAAGAGAATAAAGTTTCCATCTGTATGTGAGCTTCATCGAGATTTCCTGTATGATCTAATTTGTGGCCGTTCTTCTGTTCTAGTTCCAAGGAAATGTTGGGAAACAAATGATTCTAAAGAAAGCAATATCGTGCTAGATGTATATTTCAGGACAGATGCGATCTGCATCTGAATCTGCAAGATGAGAGAGCGAACATCTCCAACAAGCAGCAGATGTCGAGAGGCGATCGAGAATTAAACGAATACACGGAACAGTAGTCGTGTTCGGACATCAGTGTTCATATCAACGTCGGATGACACTGTGCCTTCATTCCCAAGACTCATCCAGTCCACACACTGCACCGTCTGCGGTGGAAGATGGTCAAACTCAAATCATTCTTCCTTTTCCATGCATGCGCATTAATTCAAGAGGTGACGTCACGTCAAAACCGAACCACACCACCGTCACCATTAAGAAAGAGGGAAGAGGCAAATTAAGCTTCCATGCATCTTCAATTTTTAAAAGCTTTAGATGATATATTCTTATTGACAGTTGATTAAACCCAACACAAGAATATTTATTGGAGAATTTTGATGAAAAATCTTAATTTTATTAAACTTATATTATTTTTAGGATCCTATTAAAAAAACAATATGATCCATCCAAAAATAGCATAACTCAACTCCCAATCTCTCAAAAAACAAAAAAAAATCATAATTTTTTTTAGAGACATTGGAAACGACATGTAAAACCTAAATGGTCATTATTTTTTTTATTTTTAAGCTAAATTTTCATTGGTTTAGCATATGTTGGCTTTTCTAAATTACTTTGTTTTAGCATTTGTAACCACCAACTGCAAATGCATTACTTTGCAATTCTCTTTTTGTTGATTTGATTGTTGGACAATTTCCAATCTTCCATGTAAACATTAACATTCCATAGAGCTCAGAAAGCTTTGGTCCTGAAAGGAAAGTTGCATTGCAATTCAAAGACAAGAAAAATAATAAAACTACAGGAAGTTTGAGTTTGGAAGTAATCAAACATTCTGCAAGGATAATAAATACTCCCAACCCTGACCACGAGTTTTTTGGCCAGTTGGAATCTATGTAAAGACCATTCCTTCAATTATAGGTTCAAACAAGCAACCAAATTGCATAAATCAACATATTCATTACAAAAGAAAGCACCTCCAGAAGGAACATAGACATAACAAAATCATCAGTTTCAGCTTCCACATGAATCAGCTGAAAATATGCTGAGCATAAAGGTGCATCAGAGCAGCCCACACACAAGACTTCCAACACTGCAGTGTACTAAAATAACTTGGCGAGTCTTATACTTGGCAAAGCAACTTGTATCACTCAAGCGAGACCTAAGCCACAATAAAACAATCAACCAAGAAGCACTGTACTAAAATTATATACAAGAAGACAAGGGAAAACTTGACGAAGAAAATGTCGACATCCAACCATTAGCTTTTTATAACCTAAAATCGCTTTTAAATATCATCACTTTATTTTTGCTTGTTAAGTGCCAAAAATTGATGTCGTTGTGAATTATTAACTCCGTTGTTCTAACAAAATCTTTTTTTTTTAATTTTTAACTCTGTAAAATTATTTTTTTAATTATGTATAGGAATATTAATATTTTACTTTCGTAAGTATACTAATCCTAATATAATTTTTGAAAATATAGGAATCGGAATGCTAAATATAACTAATTATACATACAATTCTATTTTTCTAATCTTATACTATATTTTCAACAAATCTTTGCTGAAAAATTGAAGTCAAACGACGTTAGCATTAGCATTACCATCGTAAATGCTTTTTGTGTGAGTAACATAAGAGGGGAACGAATTCCCTGCATAAGTGGGCATTATTAATAAAGGAAAACATTAAATGAGAGAAATCCTCATACATCCTTTACACTAGGCTTTGGATTTAACTATGTAATGCCGAGGTTTTGGAATCATCGAGAGCTATGGGCTTTGGAGTTGCATACAAAAGTGTTCCTCGAGATCTCATGCTATATTTTGCACCTATCCTTAAGTTAGTAAAAGAAATGAGGGATTCCGAAACAAGTGTTGTTGTTGTTGTATACTCTAATCGCACATACCCTCTTTTCACCTTTGGAATTAAGTTTGTAGATACGGTTGCATGCATAAAATCATCAATTATTATTGGATCATTGAACCGTCAAGAATTATAGTTGTTGCGTGCAACGTTTGTGCGAATGGGACGGGTGAAGAGTTGACGTGAACTGATGAATTGGACTGACAATATATCACGTAACATAAATGTCAGACCCAACGCATGAATGCGCAAGTACAAGCATCCGCAGATGCATCTAAGTGGGAGACAACACGTCGTGCTTCCCAAGCAACTTCTTTTTCTTCTCCTATTGTCCACCCAAGTTGCCGGTTGTCGATGGAAGACCAGCGTGAAGAACGAGTCCACCCAAGTTGCGAGATGTCGATGGAAGGCCAGCATGAAGAACGAGTCCACCCAAGTTGCGAGTCGTCGTTGGAAGGACAGCATGAAGAACGAGTCCACCATTTGTTCTCATCACTTCTCGAAGAAGAAAGAGAAAGAGAAGAGTATGTCGTGAATCGCAAGCCAAAGCCATATTTCAACCTTAATTTCATATCTATGGGGTCAAAAGGCACGTTTTCCGACATCACCTCCACGAGACAACCACTCTCTCTCAAAGTTGCTCGGAAAAGAAAGCTGCAATGGCCATGTCTTACGGCAATAATTCATGCGTGAAAATAGGCAACGATTCATGAATTATTTCCTAACAAAATGTTCAACCAAAATCGCTAGTTTGATTCAAACTCATCAAATTTCAGATCTTAATTTAACGTGAATGGATTAAATGGAAAAAAGAATAACTCATAATTATGCACCTATTAAGCTAGATAACCTAAATTAGTTAAAGCCAAATTAGTCATGGCTTGATTTAAGTGAAAAAAAAGTAGTAACATATGAAATTAACATAGATTTAATCCACACATTAAAGGAGGTGACACTGAAAAAAAATTTATGTGCGTGATGAAGACAGAGATGAACTAAACATTATTCCCACATTAGTATTGAATAAAGGAGTTCAATATCATTTAATGTAAAACTTTATGTTTGGGCTCATTTAACTCATATACATTAAGATCCCAACGTGGTTTCTCGAATCACATATGACGACGATGTCTTTAAAAAACCATAATATTTCTAGATGGAACAAAAATTAGTTAGCACATTGCTTACGATTAACCTTATGCTTTTTGGTTCCATTATTAATTTAATTCAAACTCATCTAATTTTAAATTTTAACATATAATTTCAGAGTCATGATCAATTAGACTCGGACTCATATAATTTCAAATATCAACAAAGTGAATCATACTTGAATCATGTGGAAATCTTATCGTGTCCTCATTGAGCATTCTCTTTATAATGTTTGATACATTTGCCCAAGTCATAAAATGTGATTTTCCCATTCAATTGCTTGCATCTGAATCCATGACTTTGAATGTAGAATACGAGGATTAACTTTTCTTTTTTCCTTCTCCCTTCACTGAAAAAATCTTCTACAAGGAATAGGATTGTAGATTCTACTGACGATATATTGTTAGATTGTTTAATATGTTCAAGTGTCTTCTGGTTGAACTTAAACTTTCCATAAAAATTAAGTAGGACATTTCATAATTGCCTACAACCATATATTAAGTAAGCTCATCTATAGGAGATAGCATTAACCTAACTATATGTTAGTAGTTTATAGGCTATCAAAGTAGGAAGTTGACTCGGATTCAATCTTATTCTTTCTCGAGCCTATCTTAAGATGGAGCTTTTCGGGTCGGATGTTAAAAACCTATAAAATTTTATCAGGGGTATTCTCAACGAACCTCTAATGCTTAAGTCAATAATATAGTCGGACAAATCGAACTTAAAATTGTTTAATATGTTTTGGACATACTTGTATGACCCTTTTTATAGTAGGCACCTAGCGGAGGCCATTATGCTATTCGTAACACATGCCCTTCACTTTATGAGCTGAGAAACATAGTGGACAATTGGTAGAGAAGTATTATTCTATTGATATACGTGGTCAATATAAGGGATGATAGAATGCCCAAGTCGAGCTGTCCAACTCGTGACTCGATTGTGCCGATACAACATGTTGATGACCAATACCCTGATTGGACATGGTAGCACAAGAGGATGATACAGTTAGGTACAATAGCACGATGAGATGGTATAATCGAGTGCGACGGTAGCGATGCATAATGGACTAATGAGGTCAGGCACGATAACACATTGGGTTAGTACCTCCAAGTATGGCGGCACAAAGGACTAAACGTTGGGGGGCTGAGTGTAGTGGTGCACAAAGGCTAAGAGGCCAAGTGCAATGGCACACAAAGGGCAAGTGAAGCCGAGTGACATGGTGCACATAGGGACGGGAGGCTAGGTGCAATAGCATGCAAAGGGCTAGTGAAGTCAAGCATGGTGGTGCATGAAGGGTTTGGAGACCGGGTGTAGTAGTACACAAAGGGCTAGTGAAGCCAGGCACAGTGGTGCACAAAGGGCTAGGAGGTTGAGTGTAATCGTACACAAAGGGTCAGTGAAGCTAGGTGCGATGGTGCATGAAAGGCCGAGATGCTAAGAATAATGTCGAGCAAAGGGCTAATGAAGTCAAACACAATGGCATAGAGGGCCAGTGACGTTGAGCATGCTTATTCTTGGGCGAGAGAATTTAAGAAAACCAAGTCATGATTTGATAATTGATCACACATCATACCCATCTATGGTGAAGGGGGACGTGGCACAATCCACATCTGTCGCATGGTCATTACGTAGATCATCACGGATTTGACGTGATCTTCTTGACAATTTGAATGATCGTTGCATCATTAGGATTATGCCACATGTCTTGGGGTGCACCATATGACATTATGTGCTCGACTCTCTTTGAGGTGCTCAGGAGCCAAACAGGTAATGAAGCATAGGAAGCACCGCCTTTGCCCCCTATAAATAGTGGTTCATTGCCACAGTTACTCCTTATCTCATCTTACAACTTGAATCTTTATGAACAATACACTCGAAACTATTCACATAATGAAAGATATGCGATGTCATCCTCGGTTTTAACTTTCAACATTTTTTAGTCAAATAAATCATCGATCCCATCACCACCTGTAGTGTTAGCAATAAAAACTTCATTCTATGAAGGAGTTGAATTAATTGAACCGATGGAGGCAAATCCATTGTGATGTGACTCTGCCACCTATGGTAGAGTCCTTCGACTCATACTCAATGGTGTTGGCCTCCAACCTAAAGATGCACTAGGAGGTGTATCATACATCGATCAAGTTCGAGCTAGTGCCTACTTGGTCAGGTGACCGACCTTATGTATTAAGTCACATGTTTTGCACAAGCATATGTGTACTAGATGTGGGGCTTTGTTTTCACCTCTATCCTTTTTTTGATTGAGGCTTACAACTATTGGAAGTCACGCCCACCTAGATAGTGCTAAATTTCTGATATTTTCTTATGACATTCATTGCAAAATGCATGAGGACTTATGTCTCCCTAATGCTAACCCTTTTGTTAGCCTGCTTTAAGGGGCCAGTGTATTTCCTATGTGTCCGACCCAACTATTGGATTAAGGGTGCTCTAACCTCCTATAAAGGTTGGAAGATGAGATACCTTTTTTATTCTTTCGAGAAACGGTTGGTCGATCAATTTAGATTGGTCCAACTACACGTCTTCCAACATTGCCTTGGGGCTAAAGCAGTCGAAAAAAGAGTAGTTTTGTAAACTATCTCTAGCCCTATCTAAGTCAACAGTCATCTTTTATATGAGTAAGCAATTGCTCATTAATTGAGGGCTTAAGCCGAACTCCTCACGGTAAGAAGTTAGGAACTTTCATTGTTTAAGGGTTTATTTTAATTTACTAACTTTAAATCTTTCTTTTGCATATATATATATATATATATATATATATATATATATATATATATATCTCGATGGAAGTATCCTTGAATACAACACTCATCCCTAAGGTGGGTGGATGAAAAGTGTTGTTTCTTGGCCCAATGAAAGAGAGATAGAGGTCAATAAAGAGCACCGCCAACCTATCACTAAAGGGAAGGGGTTGGTAGGCACTTGGGTAGGGCAAAAATGCATGTCGACTCCCCCTTCATCGTCACCCCCACCCAGCCAACACAAATATCGGGAGGAGCTTGCCCCGTCGATTGGGCCCTCAATAAGGTCCGACCTCCCTCGTTCATGGGATCAACAGGTAGAACAAGAGAGAGCTAAGACTCACGAGCCTAAGCAATAGCGACAGTAACATCTCATCGCTCATTTTTTAGACACTTCGAGAGTGGGACCCTCGGTCGCCCTATATGGTTCGTTACCTTCATCAACGATGTAAATACTATAAATCTGATAGAATTCTTATCGCTATGAATTAATGATGAGGTGGTTACTAGGGAAAGAGGACATTAGCATTTGTGTCTTAAAAATACCATAAAAAAAATATTATGGTCCAACATAGGAAATAGATTCGGACTAATCGATACCCCAAATTATCCCTAATTCAAGATCATCAAAATTGGGGGATTTGGCAAGGGAGTATTCATGGTTGTTGGAGTCGAGGGATTCAAATCTTCACGTTTTATCAAAGATAAATATGTGAGGTTTCTTTGAGACATACCAGTCAGCCCTCATAGCACCAAACTGTTAGAATAGTTTCTAAGTTGTTCGAGCTGGAAGCTGACTCAAATCTAACTTGATTCTTCTTCAAACGTATCTCAAGATGGAACTTGTCAGGTCGAATATCCAAAGCCTAGAAAATTGTATCGGGGGTATCCCGACAAAATTCTTTTAATGCTTAAGTCAATAATCTTATCGAATAAGACAGATTTAAGATTGTTCAATATATCTTGGGTATATTTGTGCGACTCCTTTGATAGTGGGTGCTTGGGAGAGTCATTACCTCGTTTGTTCATAGGTGAGAGAATCGATCATAACCACTTTTGTTATGTTTATTTATCATATGTGAATTAGGTAACTCGACTAGGTTGAGAGAAGATATTGAACACTAGGTAACTATATATATATATATATATATATATATATATATATATATATATATCAGATGAATACAAAGACGACAGCCATCAAGCATAACAATCTATTCCTAAGAACATTTAGTTCCGACCACTCCTACTTAGTCAACCATCTCATGATTAGCTGACAAAACCCAAAGGCTTAAATCGTAAAGTGACTCAATATATTTATAGGCCTTAAAAGTTTCGGATCTCCGAACATTTTAGAGCTCAAGAAATTGAGCTCAGAGTGATCTCAGTGGCGTGGAAAGAAAGAGGAGGCACCCAAGCTGTGGTTCCATTGCATAGACGACGACGATGGTGGTGGTTGTGGCTGTCTTCAACTGTTGCCGGCGGAGCTGAAGTCTCCGTGGGTGGTGGTGGTGTTGGTGGAAGGTGGCTTGTAGTACATGCGCGCGGTCTGAGGGCAGTGGGAATGGAACCGCGCCGCTATCCTCACCAACATCTCCACGTACCTCCCCATCATCTCTCTCTCTCTCTCTCTAAATATTAGCAGAAGAAAGATGGAAGAGAGATCTTCTTTGGATGGTTAGTGTAGGAGAAAGACAGATGGCATCAACGCTACTGCTCTTATAGCTGCTTACAATCAGCACAACAGCACGTAGATCACAACTGTGACTTGTCTTTCTCCATCACCCAACAGAAGCAAATGTGGAGGGTGTGCCAAATAAGGAGAAGAAAGAGAAGACATTGTGCGTACGTTATTCCTTGAAACACAGTGCAAGTCGACGGATTCTTCTTCGCAATTAATCATGGGAGGACTTTGCAGAGAAGCAAAGCAAGATAATTTACTAGGAATTGTTATTTGATTCGATGCTTTATGTTCAAGGAGAATAAGTCGAAGAAGAAAATTGAAACAAATTACTTGTAGATTCTACGAGTTAGTGTCATAAGAAGGATTTCTTTTAAAGTAAATGCAAACATCCCATTAAGAGTTTGATACAATCCTTTATTAGATGTGATGAACAACATTTTGTTATTTTCGATCCTATACTATCTATTTATAAAATTATTATCTTATCATTTTTAATATAAAAATATATTGTTTTATTATTTTGTAAATTAGAATAATATAATTATTTAATTTTTAATTTACTTTTTAATATTTTAATCATACAAAAATATTGGTTTGTAATACAAAATTATTTTTTGGGTTCAATTAATTATATATACATATATGTGAAAATTAATATTTTCTCCCCTTTGTGTAATATGAACAAGTTTTTGATTCAAATTATACATAAAGGAAATTAAAATAACATCATTATCATTTTGTGCAAAAACATGTTTTCAACACCATCTTGTTGTTTCTTTGACCTCACCAAACGAGTTAGTTGAAATGAAGTCTCCTCCTCCATCGGTCAACGTGTTACATGTGTTGTGCGTTGGCCACCACCACAAAAACCGGACGCCGTCCGCCTTCTTCTTCCTTCCGTCGTCGACGCACTGCCTTTGACCTTTTCTTCCTCCTCCCTCCTTTCACGGATGAAACGAACTCAACATGGAACAGGCAATAATGCATGTTTCTTTCGTGATGCTTGCCGTGGGATTTGAAGTCCATTTGGCGTGTTCTCTTCTGCAAACTTAGTATCAGAATCTGAAGCCTGTGATGTGATGCTTGCCGTGAGGACCAAATTGCAGTTCAATATTTTTGAGGTAGCGTGATTCGATTTGGTCTCTTCTCTTGCGTTCGTGCGTTGTGTTAAGATGATTATGTTAGAAGGTTATCTCGTTTTCGTCTCTTATTTTTGCAAAAGGAAACCTTCTAATGAAAAATATTTTTGCACTCGTTTGATTAACATATTAACTTTTTTTTTCAAAAAAAAAAAGAGCCAAAGACAAGATAATCATAAATAAAAAAATAGATAAACAAAATTTTCAATCAAAATGGTGACAACACCAATCAACAAGAACAATAATGGATTGATTACAGAGGAAGGAAGAACAGCAAGGACACTCCTACTACAAGTTTCAGAACCCCAAGGACAAAAATAATAATAATAATAATAATAATAATAATAATAAGATTCCTTCTGCTACCAAAATTTACCATATTAAATATTTCGAATAAGCAATGACACAGAGGAAGATTGGTGGCATACACCCTTGACAAAAGCCGAGTAGGTGACACCCACCCAAGCTGGTATACGTCGTCGCGTAGTCAAGTCAGATGCATGACAAAATGCTGCCCGAGTGGATGCATGCATTTGGGAAGAAGAATGTTTATAACCCACCAACTCCATCTCGATTTGCATTTATAAGTTGCATGAGATTCCATTTGTTTTTAAATATATAAAATTATTTTCGTGACTCAAACAAATCTCAGCAACCTCAAAATGATGCCAAAGAAATGATTCAAGAAAGAACCCATGGAGTAGTCTCCCATTGGCGTTCCTTCAACATTTTATTATCAAAGGCATGCTTTCTTGCACGGAGGTGATCGTTAACACTGGTGTTTATGCAGTAGAAAAGAGATTGAGCAATCAAATCCCCTGCTCTGTAATCTGTTGTCAGGTGACAGAGATCTCTGTGAAAAATACTTCAAATTTCATGAAAAGGCCTAACATATTATAGGTTCTTCATGCTCTCTCTCTCTCTCTAAGATATGAGCCTCGTGATGATACAAATTAATTACGGAGAAAGATATTATACAAGTATAAATACAAGATGAAATGAAGAGAGGTGGATATAGATTTTGGACTCACGAGATGAAAAATTTTGATGGGAATGAGTATTAATTCTAAAAACATGCTTAATTGTGACAATCCGTATATTTATTAAGGTGTAGAAATAAATTACAGAACCTATGAACACGATTGATTCCTTTGCGGTAAGGGAGCCAAACCAATCGAATCCATGTAGCTGATATATTAGCCTCTTTATGAGTGCCAAAAAACAACAAGAGGAATCAAAACCAAACAACAAGCGTTACTGTTTGGCCTGTGAGCAATGGGTGACATCGGCGACGACGAGAACAGGAAGACATCACAAAAACAGATGAAGCCTCTCCTTGCATCCCCTCACTGCTCTCGCTCAAACGATGGAACGGAGAATGATCTCCTTGGCGCGGAGCATAACGACGCCGACGTCGACAGCGAAGACGAAGAAGAGGAACAAGGAAAAGAAGACGCCCACGTCTTGGAGGCGTCGTCGGCGGGGTTAGCTTCACCGTCGGTGGCGGTGGGAGGCGGCTTGTAGTACATGCGGGCGGTCTGAGGGCAGTGGGAATGGAACCGCCACACGATCCTCACCCCCATGTCCAGCAACTCCACGTACTTCGCCATCCTTCCTCCCGCTCCTCCTCCCTGCACAAATGCCTGCGAGCGTGAAGGAAAGAGAGATGGAGACGAGTGCGGGAAGGGTTCCTCAGAAGACGTCCCAAAGGAAGGCCATGAAAGGAGAGAGAAGGAGATAGAGGCGTATGAGGAGGAGGCGGAGGGGGAGAGATAAGATCCTGGAATTTATAGTCTCTCTCTCTTCCTTAGGTCATGTCTCACGATGGAAAGAGGATGGAGGACTATTTCTTGGGAGGACGCCGACCACGCAAAGTCCAATGGAGAGAGAGAGAGAGAGAGAGAGAGAGAGAGAGAGCACTAAGATTGGGGAGGATGGCCCAATGAGATCATTTCCGGCACAGCAGCTGTGCCGGTTAACACCTTCCTTGGATGTCACCACTCTACCAATTCGGCTTTGGGTTGGAAGATACATATGGCTTTGGGTTGGTGTCAGATTCCTCACTTCTGCCACCATTCACACCATCCGTTGCTGAGATGTCTTTTCCTTTATTGATTTATTATTATTTTTCAGCATTCTTTTATTTTTTTAAAGTAAGATATTGAATGTGCCAATTAGATTCTTCTTTTTTTGGAAATAGTACGTACGTTTGATGCCTTTAAATTTTAATATAATATATTTATATTCCTCTTTATGTTTGGGCCTTATATATATATATATATATATATATATATATATATATATATCTTTAAATATTTAAATCCTTTCTATGTGCTTAGTAATCATTCAGTGAATTTGGAATGTTACTTGATATTATAAAATATTAAATTATCTAAAGTATTTTTAGATATTTTCTTCAGGAATTTAAATCGAAACTAGCAAATACAATAATTACATAATTTTATAACCTAAACTTAGATTTAAGAGAATATGTATATATATTATTAATTTGGCCCTCTAATTCTGACCCGAGCAGTGAAATCAAATCTGATACACAAATAATATAAGCATAAGTATTAACTTGATCTTAACATTCGATCCATTCGGCTATTTATAATGTTAATTTTCTAATTAATTAAAAGAAGATGATCTCAAAGAAGGCTGAGACTTATACGAAAAGCTAAAGAAACAGTCATATGTGCTTTGACAATAAATTTCAGTTGCATTTTCCTAAAGGGCTATGAAATGGAAGAAAAAACATTTAATACATGCGATTAAATGTATGAAGTATGAACTGAAAAGGACTTAATTCTTGCATTAATATCAGGTTGCTTTCATCCAACTCATACCACGCGTTTCTCGAGATTTCTTCCCTTATTTTCTTTATTATTCTGGGGAATAATAAATAAAAGTGTAGGTTGATTCCACCCAACCACTCATGAAGAACATTTTGGAGGTTCCCAAAATGATGCTTGGTTGGTATCCTCTAAGTTTGCCTCTACATTCAAGGAATTTGGATGATTAGCTAAAATATCTCATTAATTATTTGAAAAGTTCATGAATGAGTCAGCACTTGTAGGCATTTAATTTATGTTTCGGAAGTAAATTAGAAGGTGCATATCCTCTTGAATGGTGTGTGAAACAATGTCCAAAGAAGATGCGTTTCGAAGATGCCAATTTTGATATTGAAACCCATTGAATGAACCAATTTGTGCTAATTATGACGGTTTGTCCTTATTTGAGATTACGTTGATTAATTGTATTGAGATAAGTAATTTATATTATTTTCTCATCTTAGGGAAAGCTTTTTTATTTTTTTATATATAAAAAGAAATAGAATGAATTTTCATCCATTCGACAAGTCGTATAGTAAAAGTCATGTCTAAAATGTCATGGCAAAGGTTTCTTATATTCTTGGAGTTTCATTTACGGAGTTGAAAAGATAGATGAAGTGGAAGTTGTTCGAGCTACTGAGAATATTTTTTTAGATGAAGATTTACTGTAGTACAAAGACTATCTCAGATAGTCTAGCATTCAGCATGTAATAATGGGTTCGAAGCTGCAAGAGAGACTCTCACTGAATGACAGATTAAATAATTAATTTGTGCAGAAGAAGTGTTAATAGTAAATGAACCATCGCATTTTATAATAAAATCACGGAGAACAATCGTAGAAGGAGATTTTGAGATGATGGTGGTGAAGTCCTCCTCAAATTGCTTGGAGGTGAGTTTGCCATCGACACAAAAAAAAAAAGGGCTTGGACTTTGCACCAAATAATATTAGGAGAGGGTAGGATTGTGAAAAGGCGCATCATTTTTAATCTTCGAGAACATGAAGGTTGAAATAATAACTAGTATGATATAGTATATTTACATCCACCCACGTGACACATTAGCTATCATAGTAGATTCGGCATGACATCTTTAAGTCGATGTGTCGCATCGAACCATCCCAACATCATGAGCCCGAGGTCAATTAGTCACCTGACGCTACCCCCCTACGAGACGACGTGACCATGTACCGGGCCACATAAGAGGCGGGAAGCAACATCAAACGAGACTGAATCGAGCAAATCAAATGACGCTTGCACCCAACGCACGAGCCGATCGCCTACGGTGTTATCGAGTATTAAACACTCATACAATGACGATTGGAGATTATTAAAGTTGTTATGTACGATCGCATGTAGAAACAAGTATAAAAGCCACCCCCAGGAACAACGCTAGGGTTGGACCTCATACACACACTCCAACTCCCTCATCTCCAATTTTTGCTAACTTAAGCATGGAAGGAGTCGAGTCAAGAATCCCTCTCCCGATTTCGATCTGAGCACCCAACGGACAGCTAAATGAGTGATCTTCAATCTCAACCTGGGAGAACGAGGCCTATGCCCCCCTTAATCAAATCTTGGGTTAATATACTCTAGCTTAGAGACCGTGCTAATGATCTTGCATACTTCGGACGGGCCAAACCATATTGACACCTCAGCCACATAAAGGTGCAAAACAAAGTATAATGCAAAAAGAGTTTTTATCTAGATTGTCTCCTTCATAGAGCTGCATACTATTTGGTTGAACGTTAAGATATCAAAAACATTACCCAAGAGGAAGGTAGTAAGTCAATTCTAAAATAGTTTTCAAAAAATTTGACTCAATAACAAAGAACATTAATGCTCCAAATCACTAGTCATTCAAAGCCACTTATGCTTATTTTAAAAGTTTATATAAACTTTTAGATACAACCAATCCTAAATGATGTGGCATCCAAAACAACTGGGTAAGAATATAAATAGAGGATATAAATTTTACTAAGTGTGGGTAGAGAAGCTTGTTATTTGTGAATATATGTAATTGCTTGCACTTACAAACTTGAACTACATATTTTAATGTATTATTATTTTGAAGCAATCAGGAAAATAATTTTGCCCAGTTATTTTCTTGGGTCATTTTTATTTGCATCGAGAATAAGTCATCTATAAAGGTTATTTTCCTGGCTACAATATTTGACCAGATAGTATATTGATTTGACCAGTGAGAATGAGTCATATACATTGCATCGACGTGCTTGGCAAGTAATTGAAGGGAAAAAGTAAGCCAACTCAAACCTGGTTGTCTTCCAATTAGGGCCAAGTTTCTGAGGTGTACTTACTGGATGACTACAACATCTAACAAGTGTCAAGTTAAAACATCAGTATCGGCAATCATCAAAGATATAAAGAAACACAAACAATTGTATGTGGCAAATTCTTCTTTGGTTTTACCCACTTTTCCTTTTTTATCTTTCTCTGGGATGAAACGAGGTGATGAGGTGTTTGGATACAGATTATGAGAGGAACATGAGTCTAATATGTGCAGAACAATATGAGTTTATTGATCATCCATAGAGGTAAATGGGTTGTTGTCCACCACAATGTTTGACTGAGAGTGGAACACAGCCAGTATGATTATGCCATGTCTTCATAATTTTATATTAGTTCCTTCCATGCAACTAAGCTTTACAGTTACCAGAAGCGAGATGAAAAGATAAAGCAAATGGCCAATTCAGATGGTATTATCAAGGCAGAAACACTGCATGACATCTTTCATTAGGTGGAGAGTGGAGCTGAAGGGGGCAGTAGCATCATTATTACACTTTGTCATCATGGAACCACCATCTAGTCTCCTTGGGAGACCTACCATTCCTACAGTTCCTCACGTATCGATCGTTATCAGGCGGGCGTTGCTGAAATCACAAGAAATATTTCAATCTTTGTGTTGAAGAAAAAAGATGTTCAAATGTGTAGTGATGTATCGACTAGGAATGTGATGAAACCTTTGCTGTCGAGCTGGATAGCATGGATAAAATGCTGATGCAGACAGAGCTTACAGTCATTGCTGGTGACCAGGAGTCATACAAGATATCTGCCAAAGAAACCAAAAAATATGTTAAGAAAGCAAATCTTCAAGATGGAAACAAGAATAATACTAGTTTTGCGTCCACTTCTTGTTTATAAAATTCCACCGATTCAAAAAAATCTGGTATCGTTTCCTCAAGTTAATCAACATGATGGTGAATAGAATTTGTCTTCAAGGATGAGAAACAAATGAAATATGTATCTTCAAAGATGCATATATTAGTTGTCCAGGACATACTCTAATCTCCCAGCTCAAACATTCTGACCTTGAGCCATGAAGGTTCCTTTAAAATGTGTTAAGTTGCTATATATACAAGAAAGAGAGGCTTACAAAATATAAAATAAACAGATAATAACTAATATATTGATGAAACAACCAAGCTAAATATAACCACACACAGAGAAGTAGACATTAGTCTATTGACTTATTCATGCCTTGCTCTTCACAAAGAGTTCTTTCCTATCAACTGTCCGATATATAGCGGAATCTGGATGAAACCACCATGGTAGCTACACATAACTAATAAGACCAACTGCTAGTCTACCTAGGAAATTGCTGAACTACACCCTTGTTCAGTTAATTCCCTTAAGGTCTGTCATGCTTAAAGACTAGCTGGTCTGATAGAATGAGATCAGGTTTTTATTACCTCGATGAAAAGATTGGATCTCATTATTCTCGACAAATCAGAAATAATCCCTAAAATTCTCCCCTCCCTTCCTTCTTCCTTTGTTGCCACTTATCACTTCTAAAATACCATTTGGAAAGTCTGGATCAATGTTAAACCTATCTATGAAGAATAAGATGGACCCTGGCTCATGATTATAATGTCACCTTACAGATCATTTAGTCATGCTTGATTAATATGCATGTCACTATTTTTTATTATTCAAACTTAATATAAGGCATGCATTATCTGTAAAAATTGCATGTTCTTCATGAACAAGTCAAGAAAGCTCATGTAGTACTTAATCTACTGTTACTTGATACTTATTTGCTTTTAATAAAGGTACTAGAGGCTTCCAACCTGTATATACTAATTTTGGCATGTATATCTAGTTAATACTTCTATTGTTATGTCCTTCTAGCTTGTGCGCTGACATACCACACCCATTTGTTTGTGTTTGCTAAATTGTCTACAAACCAAGCAGCATTATCCTTTTTGAATATTTACATCATCATCCCCCTGTGGCCTATCCTCGTAAGAATATATAACTTTTGCTGTGCTATCAATCATCAACCATTGCCTATAAGGTTAAGACACGCAAAAGAACATGTAGGATGTACATTTTCAGAAGCCTAATGCTGAGCAAATGGAATCTAAACTTTTTAACTAGACATATGAACATAGTTACCAAGAATGTTGAATATTTTGGGTCATGTGATATGTTGGCAGATAAGGGTATGCCACTTAGATTAGTCCATCATATGTGGTGAGTAAGAATAGTTGGGTTTGACGTTTTGGATCACAGTACATGTTAAATTGCTTAATTGAATTGTGTTATATATTGAATCAGTTAGGTTGCTTGTGACCTCTTGTGAGATATCTTGATCTTAATAATTATCTATGCATCTAAGAGGATCAATATTAGTGCTTTAAGACCACCTGAAAGTTACAGATTTTGTTTTTATCAATTTTTTTACTGCTTTTGTTATTTTAGGCATTTTTAAAGGATTATAGAGTAAAAAATGTTGGTGGATTTTATTCATCTTTGTAACTTCAACCTGTAAAGAAAATGATATTGACAAGAATGTACACATAATTTTGACATCCTATACGGCATAGTACTACAGTAATCCAAGATGCAAAAGTATAGTGAACAGGAACAAGGAACTAGCTGATGGTTCAACAAGGGTATCACAATCCAAATAAGAACTATGATCTAAATTCTGTAAGCTAATATTGCTAAAAACTCACATAAAGAGCCTCTCTTGATAATGCCTATCATTAATTGATGACAGTTGGGATGCAAAACAACCAGAGGAATAAAATGATGATATGTACTTAAAACAGGCCAAAAGGATGATTGTGCATTGTTCAGTACCAAAACATCTACGATTGGATAAATTAACAAATCATGCAATCATGCCACACTGAATACTTTTGCTGGTGAGGAATTACAAGATTTCACTAACTGGATTCACAGAGTAGTTTAAACATCTCTAGAAAGGAGTTCCACAAGCATGGTCTGAAGGATCAACAGATCTTCCAACCACCATCCCTTGCCATACTGAGTTGATGAGAAACAATCGATCAACTACAATCAACATATTTTCCATTGATCCCAACCAATGCCAGGTCAAGTTCTAATCCCATGCAAATCTCAGCCAATTATTCATCGCAAATTACCATATATAGATATTAGAAATATTTGTGTTCTTTTACCTGATAATGTATATTTGGAAAATTTTCAATAAATTTACCAAATTCTTAAGGAGCCCACAAGTATTTTTGAATGGTCCAGGAAAGGAAGTTGAACTGAATGAAATAATGGATTGTTGGTCATCATCATGTAGAAATTAACCTTTTCCAAATAAGCAAATATAAATGGAAGAACAATAGTAGTGATTTGGATGCTTGCACATAAGAGTTCCCTTTCAGCTATGGAAGTTCACTACACCAATCCTTAAAATCTTTTTGGTCTACTTTATATAATCATTCACATTATCCAAATATTAGAGTGCACATAGGATCTCACTACTCAAAGTCTTGAATTAACTATGTAAATGGCCATATCATGCCCAAAAAATATCCCTTAGAATCAAGGAATCAACCAACAATAATGCTAGGGTTCACACAAAAAAAATGGATTATCGAAATTAATTTATGATAGTCATGCAAAAGAAGAGATTGATCTTCCCATTATAAATATGGATGAATAACATGCAGACCAGCTAACCACATTGGCCAAATTTAACAGAAACAATGCAAAAAATAAAGGATAGGAAATTTTCTCAATAGTCTAGAAACCTGGATCGACATGACAGATGCGATGGCCTGAGCTTTCCAGGCCATGAAGTAACATCATATCCATGTCATCATGTGCCTGCATGCTCACTAGCATGGGCCAGCAACAGCAAGCAACAATTCTTACAAATTTGTTTTCCACATTTAGTTGGTGTCACAAGCTTCTAATATTATGAAAATTTATAAAGGAAATGATAATATTGATTGTCTAAAGTAATTATCAGTCTTCCAAGTCTCTGTTCTTACATGATAAAAATTTAGTATAACATATATCCAGAAAAGAAGTTCTGATATTTTGCAACTTTATAAGTTAAATGATCTTGTGCACAACATTAACATAGAAATCAGGTGTCCGGTATGGAAGATATAACCTTGTTAGGAGTTATTTGAATATCTATAATTTCAAGGACATTATGCCTTAGATTGGGCCACAACTACACTTGAGTGGATGATATTATATGGTATTCTTCCCCGAGTGCTGGTGTGAAGACTAATAAGGAAATTGGAACAAAGAACAAGAGCGGATTAGCAACCAGGCGGCATGAAAAATCCACCAGAGGACAGATGATTGAAGAAACATGCATATCGAACAGCGCATACCCTTTGGAGTCTTTTATGGTAAACAAAAAGAAGAAGGTAACCGAAAAAGATTATCTAAAACAAACTAGCTCCTTGACTAAAAGAGTTTAGCTAAATAAGAAAAGAAATTAATAGAGATAGAAGCCGATTCAGCACACATCTCCACACCATTCTTCCAAAGGATGCCTAGTTAAATGTGGATCAAAACAACGGTTTGTTGATAGAAGAAGACGAGAGACTGTTCATTCAAGCAAGGAATATTTCTGGCACACAAGATACAGCTGCAACATAGAACTATTCGATTAGATCAAATTGATCGTGGGTTCCAACTCAAGCAACGAGAATTACCTAAACATATGTGCCCGTTGCTGTAGATGTGCGGATGAAGAGGCGCAGGATGCAGAAATATGACCTGAACAAAACCCACTAAATCATACTCCAATCATCCCAGCTAACAGAAAATAAGGAACCCTTACCAAGACGATCCAACGATTTCCTTACCTGTGGAGCTTCCATGGGATAATGCTCCGGGAAATCGACCTGCAGCTGGTACTTCTCGTTGGCATACAGCGTGCCGGGCGCTCCGATCACCTCGATCACCCACCTTCGAAGGAAAGAAAGAAAAGAAGGAATCAAGACGCTGGTCAAAACAAGAGGAGGGCAAGGAGCGAGATGAAGACCGAGCCCCAACCTTTGGAGGTTATCGGTGACCTTGTGCTTGAAACCGGCCGGTGGGTTGACTTGCCATTCCACCAGCTCTTTCTGGAGCCTGTTGCAAGCGATCTTGCTCAGGGCCTGCGATCAACCGATGCATACGAGGAGAAATTTAGGACCAAACGGGAGAGGGGAAATCGCAGGAGGGGAAGGAATCGGAAGACGATGATCGACGGAATCCCAAGAAGAGGAGAACGACCACCTTGCGAGAAGCGGCGGAGGAGCTGGTCATGCTTCTGCGGCAGCGGCGGAGACGAGGTGTCGTGCGGAGCGAGAGATAGAGAGAGAGAGAGAGAGAAAAGGGGGCGTCTATTATGCATTTAAAATAGTATTCTTTTCTTATCTTTTTTGGAAAAAAATCCATAAATTCGCCCCAAATTGGATTTTAATATCTTTTAGAATTCGACTCGGACATCCCAATCTCATCAAATACCAAAAAGCTATTGACACGTCAATTTTATTACTTTTGTATTAATCGAATAAATTGATATTTCACCAAATTATACTTACAAAATTCTCAGATAATAAAATAAATCTATAGAAATTCCGATATGAGTTAGATAAATTTAATGGTGTTATGCGTTGCTCTAAATAATATTACACTTAATTATGGAATGAAAATAAAATATAATAAATTATAAAGGCTCCTAAAATATATAAAAAAAATTTTAAAGGATAAGTGGTAAAGGAGAGTTTGGATCTAAACTTTATATTATACTCATTTATGAGTATAATATTATAAAGCTTGTCTTTCAAAATAGTAGGTAAATATGATGTACATAATAATTTTATTTTTGGATATTTTCTAAATTGGATTTCATGTGTTTTCAGGTACTCGAATTAGTCAGTCTCAATCTTCCCCGAATAAAGTCAAACCATATAAATGCATATATGGAGGAAAGACTACCATCTTCTTCTGCTTATACATCGCTCTTCAGGACCTGAAGGTGAAGGACATCATAGTCCTCATCTGTTTGCACTCTTTGAGCTCTGTGCTTGAGACATTGGACTCAAAACTAGCAGAGCTCGAGAGAATTTGAATTGCTGTCGATAGCACCAAACTTCTTGGCAAGCTGAGAGAACTCAAGAAGACTCGACCTGATGCAGAATGATGTATGTTCTCTTCAAGATAGAGATCCTTTCGCAAAGGACAAAAAGAAGAAAAGCAAAATGCTATAGGCAACCACACATGATTCCTGAACAGCCTTCCTTGTGAAGCTTAGAATATAATTAATGCAGTATAATCCAGTTGGTCAGACAGACAGTATGAGATTATGAAGAGACAACCAAAAAAAAGTGATTGATTGGATTGCAATAAACTTAAACAACAAAAGCTGACGACCTAAAGCACCCAAGAGAACTAGAAATCTGGAGTCTAATTTCTCGAGGTGCTTGCCCTGTGTAACCCCATCGTCTAGTTACTAGCACCTGTCATCACTGCATTGAAGAAGGAAGCAGCATGGATTTGTCTATCACAAGAACAGTGCTATCTGACCAAAAAGAAATAAGCATTGTCACTCTTCTTCACATGACAGATCTGCTTTGGTGCTCTAGGAAATGTTTGCCATGTCCCCCCTGTCATCCTGTACTCGAAATTAGTTTGCAAATTAGGTCAACCATGTCCATCTGGAAGTCCTTTTCCTCTTTGACTAATAAATATTTATTTGATTATGCAGCTTGACTAAGAGATACATGCACCTTGATCTAAGTCAAGCATATGTCAACGTTTTCCATGATCATCTGTAAATATTTCTAGTTAAGATTAATTCTTTTCATGGGCATGATGAATCCAGACTGATTTAGCTAATCAAATACATCACCAGATTAATTAAGTTGGCTAGGTTTTAGTGTCAGAAAAGGCACAATTGGTCAAGCAATTACTCTTGGCATCTCACAAAGGAGCATAACTTGCATCTTTCAGATTGCTTATGCTTTGCCATAATAGAGATGCTAGAATAGCTTTGGTGAAAAGCTGCACTTTGATGAACTTTTATCATTCAGATAGGTTCCATTACAAAGGTATAATAAATTCATTACCTACCAAGCATCTAACCATTGTTAGGCAAGTGCAGAAGTCACATTTCCATTTAGGTAGGACTGAAAAATAAAGGAACAAAACAGGTTCTCCATAACATCATTAAGCATCAGAATATTACTGTCGCAAGTGCTCAACTGGACAGTACAAATCCTCTCCTTTTTGAACTAGTAGATTCTGGAACAGACTTCTGAAAGACTCAGAAAGGAGCAACATTCAATTTGCAAGGAATAATAATTTGATTGCAATGACTTTTTTTTTTGGAATATATTGTCAATCAGGTACCTTGTGAACTGTGCAAAGAATTCTCTGTTCCTATCAGAAAGATCAAAATTTTCTTGACGCATGTCATGGAACTTGAGAAGATTTTGTGTTGTGCAAGGCATAGAAGTTTCTGTACAAACTTCCTCCATGTAAATGTAGAAACTGCTATCAGGGAAATTTCTTGGTTTCACATTCCTCTGAGAAATGTAGGAATTTGACTATTCCAAGTTGTTCAAAGTCATGGAAGACTTCGTTAGTAGTTTCCTACATGGAAGTTTCTACTAGAATACATATCTCTATGCTGCCATCTTGATAGATTCTTTTCTTTGTCTTGATAGATATTACTCAGGACTGGTATCTGGTAAGTTATATCCCCCATTCCAGTAGAAGTCGGATCACTCAAAATCAAAGATAAATTAGATCCACAAATTTCCGTGAGCAAAATGCAGAAAGAAATATATGAGAGATTTCCAGATTTACAAGTGACCAAACAACAAAGCATAAAGCATACCTGATCAGCTCTGGACACAGCACATAATAAGTAGAACCGTTCCAACTCAAATGCAATTGAAGTTTATTTACCTGTCAAAGTGTGACAAAGTGTTAAGGCTTAAATGATAGCGTATCTTCAAAATGCTCATCAGCCAACACCATAACAGCTAACCAAAGCAGCAGAGAAATTATTGGAAGTCAAGCAGCCCTACATAAAACAAGAACAGACGAAGCACAAGCAAATTTAACCTACAAAAAGCTAATGAAATATTTACCGATCAGTGTTTTGAAAAGTACTAGATGCTAAAAGGTGACAAAACACTGAGTTACCTAAGTACTCGCAAATGCTTGGGCTTAGGCAAGCACCCGAGTGGTGCCCTTTTTAAATGCCTCACCTTGATCTATTATGAGGCACTCGAGCCTTGTCTCGTCCAAGCATCTTTTGAGAATATAGATCTACAGTAAAATATAATTTTTTTAAAGAAAAATATCAAAACTATCTTGAATGTGGTGTAATTTTAACACCATTTAAGTTTTATTAGATTAGCCGCTAGCCTACATATTTAATTTGAAAAATTAATATAGGTTTTTCTTTACTATTAATTGATGGTTGTTTGTTTAGGTTTTTGATTGCACATCAACTATGACAATACAAAGCAATTAGGATGCTTATAATGAATGTCATTGGATTTATGCATGAGCTTACTCGTGCATCAACTATGACCAAACCAAGCCAACTATGACAATAACAAAACCAAGTCATCTAATACTATTGTATTGTCATAATTGATGCAGAAATATTAATTGCTTTGTATTTTCTTTACTAATAACCAAACCAAAGTCAACTATGACTACCATATCATTACTCATGCATAAGAAGTCAACTATAACCAAACTGACGCAGAAATCCATCATCACTGGATTGCTGCATAAGTTTACATATGCATCAACTATGACCAAAATAAGTCAACTACGACAATAACCAAACCAAGTCACCTAATACTATTGCATTGTCATATTTGATACAGGAAATATTAATTACTCTGTATTTTCTTTACTGATAACCAAACCAATTCACCTATGACCAACATATCATTTCTCATGCAGAACACAAAATCAAATTGTATCAGAATAGACTTGTGAAATTTAACTCTTTGAATAAGAAAACTTTACGATCAAGCCTATTGATGGATCCCTTGAGATTTATGGGCCGATCATTCACATGAGGGTAGGATATCTATACTTCAGCCTTGTACTTGGCCCCTGGCAAGATCTTCCTCTTAAAATGGGGAGAGTTTAACTTGATAAGAAAGATATCCTTCATTCTGGAATAACTCACTCAGGCACAGGTGATTGTGAAAAGGATTTTTTTATTCCCTCTAAGGGGCTACTCAAAATATGATTTTTAGAACAGGGCGTGCATTAGCACTACAACTTTCAAGCTATAGTTTGCTAGCTTGGCGCTATTACTATTTCTTGTAGGATGACCACATTTGAAGTATGTATGTCTTGTAAAGTGTGTTTTCGGGATGTGGCAACTTGTTAAGGAGCTTTAGGCTTTAAGGTCTTGGGGTTTGTTGCTGTTTGTGTATCTATACAAGGTTTCTGGACCCATGCCGATCGATGATCCAGCATGACGAAGAGAGGAAGAAGACAGTAGAAGAAGAAGAAGAAGAAGAAGAAGAAGAAGCAAGGAAAAGACCAAATCGGTTACTATAAGCAAAAGGCTAGGCCAAATGTCATATTCATCTACTCTAAGATGGCCCATGTGGTATATAATGACATTAAAGAGAAATAATAATGAAGACACTGAAGAGAAGTTTGTGAAAGATATGACTTTTGGGCCAAAGAAATGTAACGATCTGAAACTGGCCTGGATCGATCTTGTGCGATCGTCTGGCCTGACAAATTCGAGACAACCAAGATGGTAAGATCTACGAGAAGAAATCTTCGGCAGATTCTTCTTCTCGCTGGCCACTCCCGTTTTCCTGCTAATGGGACGCACTTCAACTAAACGAGACAAATAAGAAAACAGTAAAAATCCCAACTTTAACACAGAAAGGGGAATCGGAGCAGAACTCGTACCTCTTCTATTGCGTTGATCCCAACTTCGTGCATCGTCGCGTGCTTGCCTGCCGTCCACCAAGACTGTGCCGCCGCCGGCTTGTTCGTGACCCCGCCGTGAGCATCCGGCCGGAGGAGACTACATCGGCGAAGGATTCGATCGAAGAGGGCGATGGAATTGGGAGGAGAGATGAAACACCAGGAGAGGAAAGCGGGCCGTGTCACGGCGGGAAGAAATCGAACTTTGGCTCGAGGCGAGTGTACTTTTTTTCTTCTACCCGTCTGTTTACCGGTTACATTTATCTCCTTGCGCTCCACGACAAACTGGCCGATGTATCCAATCATAAGGCTGGTACTCTGAGACGAAGTATAAACGAGTAACAATGCAATTTCTTTTTTTGGTACTGCGACCTATACGTTTCCAATTGGTGGCGACACCTGTGACTCGACAGATGAAGCTTCTCCAATAAGGAGGCTGATAAATCAGCGGGTAACGAGCGAGCGCTGTAATGCAATATTTCGGCATACACCGTAATTCTAAGTATGTTAGAGAAAAGGACATATATGTTATCTATGTTGCAAAAAAGTTATTGTAGCTTAATATTATGGATTCAGTTTATCGAGCTATTTAGATGAATGCAGATCACAAAAAATCCAGGCTGATGAAGCATCATCCACTTGGCAGACACTGATTGGCCGCAGAAGGATAAGGAAATCTATCCACCCCATCTTCCCCATCCAATAGCCTTTCCCTCGTTCTTGTGGTGCATGGCCGTCTTCTACTCCCTTAAACGACACCATAATACCCTCACAAGTACCACAGAGAACCTCCACCCCCGAGGGAGAAGGCGGAAATAATGGCTACCATTGGTACCACAGCACCAACCTCAGCCTTCGTCCGCACCGCCGTTCCCAGGCGGCCGACCGCCGTCTCCTCGCCAGCGATCGGTAGCGCTCTACGCAGCCTTAGATCCCGGTGCTGATACCTGCGTCGATCGTCAGCTAACAGTGGTGGTGTACTTGTGTCGAACAGGTTTGCCTCGGCTGGGAGGCAGGGGCGGGAGGGTGAAGTGCTCGACGGAGGCGAAGCCGTCGGCCGGAGCGGGGGCGTCGATGCTTGCGGCGGCGAGCGTGATGGCGGTTTCGAACCCGGTCCTGGCGCTGGTGGACGACAGGATGAGCACGGAGGGGACGGGGCTGAGCTTGGGGATCAGCAACAACCTGCTGGGATGGATATTAGTGGGTGTGTTTGCCCTCATCTGGGCTCTCTTCTTTGTGTACACTTCCACCCTGGAGGAAGATGATGACTCTGCACTCTCCCTTTAAGCTCTCACGTATATATAGGCTTTTCCATGGAAATCATTGGAAGCATGCATGCTCGGTTGAGGACCGGTGTATGATCTGAATGCTTGTATGGAAACACTTCATGCTGTTCCCTAATTTGAAGTTCTATTAATCGTATCGTATGTGGCTGATGGTAGAATTAATCGACTATCGAGAACTTGTTGTGTTTAAAGCACTCTATTACTTGCTCAACAAAATTTTCTTGCATTTCATCTTCTGAAATCAAAAGAACAAAAAGGATGTTATAAAACTGAACAAACATTCAAAAGTTTTGGAAATCTCATACATATTATGGTGTCATATTTAGTCATTTTAACAAAACTAGAGGAACAAACTCGCATATATTATCCTATCCCCTGTAATTAAAATATTTAATATTTCAATATTTATATTTTTAAAAATTATATTGAGGTCCTTATACTTACGAAAATAAAATATATAATCCATTACTTCAACAAAACCATTTATTTTCAACCTATATAGGGATGTCAATATTTCACTTTCGTAGGTATAAAGATCTCAATGTAATTTTAAAAATATTGTAATCAAGATGCTACAGATAACTAATTATAGGATCAAGATTGTTCGATCAAATCTCATCTTCACCACACTTATTTTTGTAAAAAGAAAATTATTATAAGTGTACATGATAAAATCATATATCGGTACTTAATTTTTATTCCTCATCAAGCAAATGCAAAGAACAATGAAAAAAAAGGGGTTCGTGCATGTCATAGAAAAGTGGCCGATTTAGATCATGGCTATTTTTCGAAAGAAAATTAGATTGAATTTTTCAATTGCTAGACTGTACTAAAATATGACCAGATTGGTGGCAATAATGTCATGATCGACAGTGATTAGGACATATTTTTTGTGGCAGAAATATAAATCAATACCTAATAAGATCGATTTTGATTATCAATTTGACAGGCAAAAACCGATTTATTGTGATAACAACAGCAAGAAAAGAAGTTTAATTGATCAAAGAAAATTTTGATCAAACTATATCAAGGCTAGTTGATTGATTGCGGGTATGATATGCCTATGATCACATTAAGATGTCTAAGTATGGTAGATACTTTATATAATATCAAATTTACAAGGAATACTTTTTATCTCGATTATCGTTACCTGTGTTAAAAATGAGAAGTAGTGCTTTGGCCATAGGTGAATGCATCATGTCGAAAGTGGATTATCTATTCATGTCAAGTCCATTCTATTCTACGTGGTTCTTTTTGTTTCTTGATAGATTCATCGCATAAGGGGATGCTCCGATCTGATCGAACGCATTAGCTGCCTTTTTGCCTAGGTTGGATGCATCACACTCGGGGAGACGTTTTCATTGCAATGAACACACCTTCAATGTTTTTTTTGTCCATAGTAAATAAATATATTACATGCAATGAGAATATTTTGATCACGTTGAATGTTTCGGATATCATTTTATCTTAAATGAACGCATCACCAATTATACACTCCTTCAAATACCCTTTTGTACCAAGTGAATTCATCTTGTGCAAATGAGAAGAGTCATAGATGATATTTGTTTCAATGAGTTTTTATTCATGATTAAGAATTGTATCGAATTAATTTAATGTTAGATTGTATGTCATAGATTTTTAGTAATTTAAAAGAAAAAGAAAAGTTATAGTTAAGATAAATGAATAAGATCAATCAAACTGTAGGATAATTAAGAAACAATCAATAAATAATGAAAATAGAGGGAACATATAAGATTACTCCATTTGCAAAACAATAAAATGGAAAAAGATCATTTAAGATAAATAGATACATTCACGAGAAAGCTTTAAGTAACGCGACTATATAAGATTAATATTAGAAGAAGAGACAAACTCCAAATCAACGATTATAATACGCCTAAACAAAGCTCAATGTCGAATTAGTGCGGATCTTGTAGTCACATTTGACAAGGCGTATATAATTGTGGTGTTGAACCGAAATGTCCGATCCAAATTTGAGAAATTATCGGATCCGGATCCACAATTCAAACATTCGATTCGATTCGACCCGAGTCTGGCTCGACGAAACCATATCTAGCTGTTCACTCACGTGCATACCACGTGAGAAATATTCCCACAGGCGTTCGATACGACCCTGCCGTTAAAAAGGGAAGATTCGTGCACGTGACGAGGTGCATTATGGTAAATTCGAGCCGTTTTCCCCCGTTCATCGTATCACGCACATGACAAAAATGGCGCGAAGTTGTCTCTGATCTCCCGCCCCTTTCCGACAACGCTCCCTTCCTCTCTCCTACCCTAACGCCACGCACACACACACACACACTCTCTCTCTCTCTCTCGCTTCTGAGCCACCCGAAGTCCGATCCTTGGATCAGCATGCTCCACCATCCGTCAGTCGACAGCGCCACCGCTGCGCCCAAGCGGGCGGCGCTACCCAAGAAGAGGGGCAGCTACAACTGTGGCCGCTGTGGCCTCCCCAAGAAGGGGCACACCTGCCCCTCCGCCGACGGCGGCCCCGCCCCGCTCCTCCCCCGATCCGGCCACGGCCTCCGCCGCGCTCTTTTTTCCGACGAGGACCGGGCCTCCTCCGCCCTCGTTCCGGCGCTGGGGGACGAGGAGGTGGCCGGGACGCCGGTGCCGGAGGTGGTTGAGGAGGAAGAGAAGGAGGACGACGAGGTGGACTGGACAGAGGAGGCGATGATCCTGCCGACGTCGTGCATGGTGGAGGTCCTGAAGCGGCTGTCACCCATGGAGCTGATGCGGGTGGCTGCGGTGTGTCGGGGGTGGAGGGGTTGCGTGAGGAGGATGTGGCGCTCCGCGGAGGAGCTCAGGCTTAGCGTTTCGCCTCGATCGCAGATCGGATTCGTCGGATCGCTGCTCCAAAAGTGCGCCGGATTGTCGCGGCTTACGCTGAGAATGGAAAGGTCAGGGCTTTCTCTGTGGGAAGGAAGATAATTGTGGATTCCGCCACTGCAGCAATAGAAATTAAAATAGACTAATTTATGGTGATAAAAAATTCTAACTTTTGTCCGAAGATTGCTAATAGATGAACTACATTAGGGTTTGCCTTAGGTCGTTGTTTTTTGGGTCAGATCTAAGCTTCCAGAGCTTGGATGAATGATCGATATGCGGCAAGTTATGATAAGAGTGAAAGTCCTCTACATAGATGGCTTTCTAAATGAATTTTTGATCAGAAATCATTGATCGTAGCTTTCATTTTGTTTTCTTCAGATCAATCCACGGAGGTAAGTCGGGCACTGTGTTCTAGATTGCTATTTCACATGTTATGATTAAATTTGAGGGAGCTGTGAGAAGAAAATGGTCGAGATATGGGTTTTACTTAACGAAGGAGTGGATGTATTCCTTTTATCCTGCAAGACTCACTCTCTCATTTCAATTTGTCTGTGAGATCTGCAGATCCTATGGCTTTTACGTTGATGTGTATATGTGTTTTAAATCGGGAGGGACGAACATGCATCAGCATCTGTGATAGATCAGGAAGGCCCTGTCGATATGCCTTTGCTGATCTATTAACTTGGCTGTATAATTGACCAAAGGTAGGACATTGTTGATCTGCATCGTGCTGGGAGTATGTAGACCTTAATACCATTGGCATACTACATTTTGCAACTTATGTTTCTTTCAATTATGTTTCCTCGTTTCTTTCTTTCAGTCTTTTGTTTGTGTCGGATCTGGGATCTACAGATCTGTGCTGAATGATTGATAAGTACTTAAGATAAATGTTGACTTCTTACTATCCTTCTATTCTTTTTCGTATTGGCTTTTACATTTGCCTTTTTTTATAATATGTATAAGTGAAACACAAAGAATGCTGTGATAGCTAATTGCCTATGACAAATATATATCTTTGAAGGTGCTTGATGGGGCTAGATTATAAATGATATCTAATTGTTTGCGTTGCTATTTTGTAGCAGTATACGTGTGACAGTTAAGTAGGACGTTGCCTGATGGAATACTCTTTTTTTCTCTTATTTTGCAGTGATGTTGATGCAACAATGCTAGCCTGTGTTGTGTTCTCACTGCCTAATCTAGAAGCTTTTGAGATAAACATGACCAAGAACACGGTCAACCGGATAACTGGGTAAGCCACTGACTTTTAAGCACATTCTGTCATATGATTTCTTCATCTAGCTGTGTTGGACTTTGAATATTCATTTTTTTGTAGTTTCTAACGTGTCTCATCCGTATCTTACTACTCTTACCTGTTCGATCTTTTAGATGTCTCATCACTGTGATGTTACTGATCTAATACATTGGCTTGGGGACTCAATGCCCATTTTTCTTCAGAATGACATGTTCTAATTTGATTTGGATGCATTTATCATCTTGGATCTGGATTTGTGCACAATCTGCATATAAGATTGTGCAACACTGCTATATATATTTTAATAAAGGTCATGGCATGTGTTTCACAAACACACACACACACACCTATCTGTGTACAATTTTTTGATTTGCTTTCCAATATATTTTAATAAATTCAACCAAATTGAGGTCCATTATTTGATTTACTTTCCAATTTCATATGCAATGGCGTACAATTTTTCTTCCGAATGTTTATATGCCACCTATCTGTCCTGCTGTAGGAATGAGTTGAGTCGTTTTGTTTCTGAGAAACGATGCCTCACGACTCTTAAAGTTGAAGGTTGCACCAACATTGGATTTCTCAATATCTCTTCATCAAGTCTATCGACACTTTGGCTATCAAATCTTTATTGCATTTCAAAAATGGTATGCACTTCTTTGTTTTCTGCAACAGTTAATCTGGGTTTTATTTATGTCTTTTTGCATGTGTTCACTAACGTTCATTCTTGATAGGTCTTTAAATGCCCTAATCTGAGAGAGATTTCTCTTGATTTTACTCGACAAGAAAATGATTCGACAGATCTTGTTACAATGATGGAAAATTTGGGGAGCAGCTGTCCAAGGCTAACAAATATCCATATTGCATCAATACAACTTTGCAATGAAGCTGTTCTTGCTCTTACAAGTGCAAACCTGAGGTAAGTAATATGCTCTAGAAAAGTTACTTAAGATGCTTGATACATGACACTGGTGCTAATGTCAAATGTAGCAGATGTTAAGGCTCAAGTATAAGGAAATTTAATTTATACAGATTCATTCATCTGGACCAGATGAAATGGCATTCCAACAGCATTTTTTGTTCTACTGCTCTTCAATTTCAGTAGATTGATGTGTAAGTTTTATTTTCTCAGGTGTTTGCGTATGCTATCATTGGTTCTTGGTTCCAGAATCACAGATGCTGCTGTGACTTCTATAGTTTCGTGTTACACAAGTCTAGAGTTGCTTGATTTGAGTGGGTATGCTTCATTCTGTTATCAAAGAGTGCTTAAATGTAGCTATGATCTTTAATGCGCTGGAATAAAGTTAACTGTAGAATCAATTTTTGTATGCTAATTGAACTCATGCTGCTTTAAAGCTTCATAAACTCATGTGTTGCTGTTTTCTTGCTTTTACATGTTGATCTGTAATTTTTCCAGGTCAAGCATCAGCGACAGTGGGATTCGCATGATATGCAAAGTGCTTCCTGAGACTCTATCCAGACTCCTGCTTGCACTTTGCCCAAATATTACTTCGAGTAAGCATTTGTTCTTCCATTATCACTTTGCTGCTTGTATACTCTGTACTGCGAGCATTATCCTATCATGTTAGTTGGCTATAATCGTACCTGTTGCTTTTTGTCCGTGTCCATACCTTTTCAGGTGGGATCCAGTTTGCTGCAGTTCAGTTACCTCTTCTTCAGCTTATCGACTGCGGGATGAGCATAAGTGATACTGGTTATCATTATGAAAGTTCCCAAGAAAAACTATGTCCTAATATTGAAAGGAGTGGAGAATATACCATGTGTCAGAAATTATCCACCATGAAGTCACAACGGATCTACCAAAAACTGATTATAAAACATGCAAATTTGAGGAAGCTCAGTTTATGGGGTTGCTCGGGTTTGGATGTAAGTTAAAATTCAAAATAATCTAGTAGAGGCAACTCTAGATTCTGTATATTTTTTCTTTCTTGTCATACCTTTTGAACTGTCTGCAATATCGTAGGCTCTATACTTGAATTGCCCAGAGCTTAATGATCTGAATCTTAACTCATGTACAAACTTGCATCCAGGTATTATGCTGTCATTGACCTTTTTGAAATGTTATAATGACACTTGGTTGCTAACAAGTTTTGTAAAATTTATCAGAGAGATTGTTGCTTCGATGCCCTAATTTGAAAGATATACATGCTTCTGGATGTCAGGATATGCTAATTGGAGCAATACGAAATCAGGTACCGAATTTGTAAGCTACAATTAATTCATTTGTGACTGACAAAGAGGGCATTGTATTGGGTGGATTGGAAACAAAATTTCAACTGAACTACCCTACACAGTTGGTGCAAATATAAAATGTACCAGCAGCTGAGTGTATTGTGTGTTGTCAGAAAGCCTGGAATTGCATTGGTTATAGAAATCACTGAACTACATATGACCCAATAAATAGTTAGTTGAAAAGGAAAATTCTGTTGCATAAACCTTCAAGAGATAATATTGTGAAGCCAAAAGATTTGAGTCTCAAACTGGCCGACATTCTATAACAATGTTATGATGCAGAAGAAAACTGAACAAGCCTTCCACAATAACTGAGGACCTTCTCAATTTGAGGTGTTCATTAGCAGGTGTAAACTAATGTTGTACACCTAGTACATAGATAGCTTGTCTTCATGATTGTTTTCCTGTGATGGAGTTTGATAAACTTATCAGGCTTTAACATCTTCTTTGAACTTAACTGAGAAAAACAGGGTTGTTCTGATTCTGCATGTTGTATCTTCTTTTTGTTTGTCGTGTCTGAAAAATTCAGACAAACTCCTGTTTTCTTTCTTCAGTTGTGTTTAGTAGATGTGTTTTTTTTTTTCAGTTCAAATTTTTGTATCGAAAGGGTATTGGGGATCTCACTCCTTTCTTTTACATGCATTTTATCTGAAAAACTTGCTGTGGTCACTTTGCTTTAATCCATCCCCCTGCTGCATTGTTTAGCACTTAAAATTAAAAAAAAATCCTCTGCATTTCTCTTTTCACTTATTTCCGGTACTTGTAGGTACTGAATGAGTTTGTTGCTGTTGAAAACCATTTACCATGTAAGAGACTAGCTGATGGATCAAAAAGGGTCCAGGTACCACTTTTCATTCAGCAGGTGAGTGATTAGTATTTCTAGAGCTACACTCGCTTCTCAACTGTCTGGTGTTCTTTTTAATGTATCTCCAATAGACTGTCTAATGTTTGATGCTGCTTGCAGATATCTGATGGCAAGAAGCAGAAGAGAAGACAGATGACGCAATGCATTGTTCATCATGTCTAATCAGCAACTAGTATATGTATCTGTTAGCCAATAATAGCATACAAAATCAATTAGTTTCTTTTTGTTAAGCCTTAATCCTTTTTGCTGTATCAGCCATACAATTGGGCTGCTCTAATCAGTATATGTCTGCCTTTTTAGAATAGACTCTTGGAGTTTGGGGGGGTTGAAAAGGAATAAGAATGCTTACGATATCTTACATTTCACTTGAAAATAAATGTTGATTCAATTAAACATGACAATAGCCTCCAAAGGTTTTAGCATCAGGCAAGTTTAACTTACCACTATGATTTTTCAGCTTTAGATTTGGTTTTTTGGTTTTTCATCCAGTGTAGGTAATGTATAAATGTTGAATGGAAGCTTCTACCCTTGAAAGCCAAACAAACTTACTGTACCTGTACGGTTTATAATTAATTCACTTTCTCAGTTTATCATAGATTGGCTATCTTTTATTTCAGTTGTATCAATGTCATGATTGTTCATTGTTTGATGATATCACATTGTTATGACAGAGCAGAAAACTCGATCAGCTTCTACCTTTGCAGAATCATCATCTCCACCCACTGATGGAGTAAGAGCATGATGTGTCATTTAAGATACGTTTTTCAGAACACACTATTTCTTGCCCCTTGAGTTTCACTAATGCCACTGAATCTGTACTTTCGTTCCCATCGAATCAATATGCATTGGTATATGTTCAATCTTTTCAAATAAGATAGATCTTTGGTGTTACGTTGTGCCACTTATATTCTGATGAGGCTTATGATAATGTATCTTCAACTTTATACAATCTGCATTATTGGGAAAACAATGATCCTCATTGTTGTTGCTCATTCTGATACTGATTGAAGTAATTCTTTTGGTCATCACAAAGCCAATATGTAAACTGTGAGCTCAAAGTTTGGTTTTCTAGCTGAATATGTGCTAGATTTGTTGACTTCATGAAGTCAGTCATGCTTATGAAAGCCAAATTTGGCAACTTGGTGACCAATTTTTTGAGGATTTCTTTAAGGGAATTGTTGATAAACAACAATCTTCTTTTTGTTTAGCAACTGGTCATCTTCAAGTAATTTCGATAAGTGCTTTTGGTCATTAGTTATGGCTTTGTACTTTCATTATTGACACAGTTTCCATCCCTCTTTCTCGAAACACCCACTATCAAATATCCTAATTTTTTTTTTTTTGTATTTTAAAGAATAAGCAGTGAAAAGGAGATTAGATTGAAGAATCTTAGTTAGCCCTGCATTTGTTATTCTTTTTCAATCTTTCTTGATCCAAATTGAGTTGTCTATTTATCAACATTTATATGTTTGTTATGTTAAGAGAAAAAATGATTCTGGATCTCCTTTAGCAAGCAATTAGCTAATCACATATGAGCAACTTCATGTTTCAATCTTCAACAAAATTACTTGCTTGTAAGAAGCTTTTGCAAGAGCAGAATCAACTCCAAACATGCCATACAAACTATATAAAACCAACAACAGAGCTCAGCAGTCACAGTTAATAATTCTTGCATGACTATAATCAAAGAAATAAATTTCCCATTATCACAATATTCGAAGTTGGTAGAATGTCTAAAGAACACTAGCAATTAATTCTCCAAGCACCTAATTCAAAGCCAATTACCCACAGGATTCGCTCAACCTATTTGCTTCCTAATTCAATGAATCAATAATATTTCTAACCACAACCCATCCCTGTCAGCTTTAGATCTGTTCCTCCACAGGACCACATGAAGGTGGCAGACTTCTTTCTCGTTGACCCATTCATCCCCCATAAGAGATGTTGAAATGGTAGCAAGGTTGGGGAACACTCTCCTTGCCTTGATCAAATCATCGCACTGTGCATGTTCCCCATCGACAGCTCTCAGCCTTAAATTACACCTCCATCACTGGCAACATGGCTTTGCTAACGCCAAGAACAAATCAAGGGTGGGGGGGAGGGGATTCGCTGGGAAGGTTTGCATTATAATTGCAGGAATAAAAGCACACACTGCACACCAACAGCACTAACACGTAGAAGAGTTTATTGGACCTGCACACACACCGGTAATAAACAATGCAGACAGATTGAGATCATAGCCAACAAGCTAACACCGCTTCATGTCCTTGGCACATAAGAAAACCCTCTCACACAGACAACTGCACGTAACATGTACTGCGACCACGATATAGAAAACACAGCAGACAGCATGGATATGCTCGTCCCAGATCCGGCGACCACGCCTCGTGTTGGCGTTTTGACTGTGATCAAGAACCAGCTGTTATCACGGCTTTTGATTCCTCAGCTTCTACTCTTGCACTTCTCCATTGCTCTTGGTGCTGCGGTAAGAAGAAGCACGGTCGACTCAGAAGCAATCCACAAAGAGAGAGAGAGAGAGAGAGAGAGAGAGAGAGAGAGCACTGACCGAGTCCTATGGCTTCCGATCCTTTCATTATGCGTAAACGCTTGCAGGAATCCACAAACATCCTGGATTATTGATTTGACGAGAGTAAATGATCCAGATCTATAGCAGTATCGATGGGAAGAAGATGAAGCGAGTCTTACTCCCATGGAACATCTCCGACGAGCATCCAGTCGCCATCCTTGTCTTCATAAGTTGGCACGTACTCAGAACCATTGATGAGATCCATCAGCTTCCCTTCATTCGTGAAGTCCCTCCCGTTCATTCCTTGAGAGCCACAGTTTGCTGTGATTGGAAGAAACATGCAACATAAGATGATGATTTCTCTTTACTCTCGTCTTTCCTTTTTCCAGCTTAAACAAACAGCAGATGATGAGAGCTGCAGAGACAAAACTCTATTTTGATCTACCGAGCATGAGAATTTTATTGTGGCATGGGATACAGTAATGGCCTCCATGACCGAGTGGGTCACCAACCCATGTGGGGTGCAAAGCTCTGCAACTCACATGGGCACTGTCTCTCATACACGTTATGATTCCCCGATAGACATGATCGGGACGTATCCACCGGGGTAATTTGTACGCTACGACGCATGGTGTCAAGGCTGCAGCCACACTTACCACTGGTGAAGGAGCTAAACATCTTCTCCAAGGCCATGGAGAGCTCTTGATAGCTCCTGTACATTTTGAGGTCAACCTTACGTAGGTATGGTGCCCCATCCATGCAAACCTTGACAAAGGCAGCCGTGTTGCCCGGCTTCTCTCCTTCCTCCTTGCTCGCCTTCTCGGATTGGACAGCCAGTATGTTCTTCCTGTATGATCTAACTGGTGGCCAACCCACAACCTGTGCCCTGAGAATAAATACGATTGCAACATATGATCAGTGATTAGTAGCAGATAATTCCTCATCTTGTGAAAATATCTCGAAGGTCTCAACTATTTCTATATCTTCTGTTGTCTCTTTTTTTTGGTATCTTCATATTGACAGTGAAGTTTCCTGAGATGTACCTTTTTTCTTTTTTTTTTGGTTGACAAGAAGATGATAACATTGGAACATGTTATGCATGTGTCCGGCGGCCTTAGAATCTCCAGTATATGTTTGTCACTTCATTCAAAAGCTGAATGCTTTTCTCTCGTGGCAAGCTTAAAAAGTTTGAGTAGAACTTCCAAAGCAAGACTCTCATGGAGAGAGAGAGAGAGAGAGAGAAAGAGAGAGAGAGAGAGAGAGAGAGAGAGAGAGAGAGAGAGAGAGAGAGAGAGAGAGAGAGAGAGCATATTCACAGAAAGGAGGTGCTCTCATCCTTGGTTCCACGAATGGAATATTTATCATGCTTGTCTTTGCTAAGAAAGAAATGAAGAACAGCAAGGCATGGATTCCCATCATATCATGGAAAAGACAAGACCTACACACACCATACTTCTGTTCATCCGTTCCAACAATAAAAGAAAAAAAAATCAAAACCATTAAATCTCAGAATAATTTTATGAACATGGAAATATCCTATGAACTTATATCAACAAACCCCCCACCCCCCCCAAAAAAAAACAAAAACAAAACAAAACCAAAGAGAGAATATTGAGAGACTTACTTCGGAGCACGAGGCCTCTCGGGGTCAGTGGCAGACGCAGCAACGTTCTTATGGCTCGGCGACCTCTTCATCTTCTCCGCCGCCACCTCCTCCACGTCCACCGTGGTCTGAAGCTTGAGCTTCAGATCGACAGTCTCCTCAAACGCCCTCTTGCCTGAATTCTTCGTCGCATCGCCTTCTCCTCCTCCTCCGCCGGCACCACCGCCTGGCAGTCCCAGGCGCAGCTCCGTCTCCTCCAACCCCAAGCTGTAATCTTCCATTACAGCCTCCTTCATTCTCCCAAGCTTCACCTTAGACTCCTTTCGAGACTACTCTATATTTAGAGCCCGAAACAGATAGAGAGAGAGAGAGCAGCGGAGGCAGCACTGCGGCTAATTATGTGGGAACTTTTACCATGGTCGGTCGTACGACCGAACCCGGCATGGGACCGACACGTGTCCGACGGATCCGGTTGCCGCCGGGTGACGCACGATGACGTCGCCAGCTGCTTCCCGTCGTGGAAGTGCGCGCCGCCGACTAAATCGCCGATCCCGACGGCGCGGAGAAAGGTAGTGCAGTCGGGGACCCGCATGTCACACGGCGCCGTGTCGGCTGGCGATTCGGGACCACATATCCGACGGCCGAGATGGCATCTCCCTCCGCGGGTAAAGTTCCCGGGTCCCAGACCTTGCGGGGCCGTTAAAACGGTGGCACACCCAGGGGGCATGTGCCGAGATTCGTGCAAAAAGACAGAAATAAATGAGAACCGTCCATATGAAGTTGGATTTTAATTCCTTTAATGCTCATTTAAGCTTATAAATCTTAGATCAAAATGGCCTTAATGCTGAATACTGCACGAAATGTAGAGATTTAGTTCTCAATTAACCGAGGACGGTGGATGGAATAGAGTTGCAATCAGAGTAATCATCTCTTGGAGAGGAATATTTCAAGTTGGGTACAAGGAATATGATAGCTAGATTTTAGCTCAAAAGGTGAAGGTTTGAGCTGTTTGAATTGAAGGTTCTCTAAGTCCACTCCAAAGGCACTGATTCTCCAAAATATTGATGGATAAAACTTATGTAAGATTGTATTCATTTTATAAATTTCCAGAAATCTATTTTGAACTCAATTTTGTGTTTTTCTCAAAATTAATTGGGAATCAATTGTTGTACAAATCTTTTGTTTGTTTATATCATATTGCATGTAGTACTCTACTTTGCATGCTTCATGTGGCTAATAAAGTCTAGCATTGTTGGGTTTACAAGTGTATTAATATTTTTAGATATGTGATTGGGAATGCTAGTATGAGAATGAGTCCTTGTAAGTTTTAGTACATGAGAGCAAGATGTAAAAAATAATTTGGGTGCTTTTGGGTTTCTCTTTAGGTGTTTAAAAAATGTGCTCTCTAAGATTTCTAAAGAGGATATTCTCTAGGGTTTTTAGAAAGCATGAGAAAAAGGTATAAATCCTTTAGAGTTTATGCAAAATGATATAGAAGAGGGGTTATGCTTGAGTAAAGATAACTTAACGATCTTATAATTGATCTCACATGATAAAGAATTTAATTTTCTTAGTTGAAAAGTGTCGAACTAGGTTAATCTTGTGTTGGCCTTATAGTATGTTCTTTGATTATTCATCTATACATTTTTATTTTGGTTTTGGAAGTATTCTTCCCCTCCCAACAAGTGGTATCAATATTCAAAAGTTTTGATAATTAAATATTCAATAAAATAAATGATGAAAATTGAAAAAGTGTGGATCATAAGTATTTTCTCGACAAAAAATCCTAAAGCTAATGTAGATAAAATAATTATCAAAGGAGAGATTATTGGGATTGACAAGTATTTTGAGATTCTTGGAACTAGTGTCCTAAGAGACAATGAATCATAATACAAGAAAGAGTTCTCGTGAAGGAAGAAAACCCTAACAATTAAGGTTTAATTTTTCTATAAATATCTCATGTATTCTTAGATTTTGGTTAGAGATGATAAGATGTAAGGAATACCTCTTAAGTTTTTCTTTAGGGTGTCTAGAGAAAATGCTTTATAGCGTATCTAGAGAAGGTGAGAGAAAGGTCAATTTTTTTTAAGATTTATATGAAAAAATATACAAGGAAATTAAATGGTCCTCTAATTGATCTCACATGATAAAAAATTAAATGTTTTTCATAGATATAAATTGAAAGTATCAATCCATATTAATCTTACATCGATTTATTATTATTATTATTATTATTATTATTATTATTATTATTATTATTATTATTATTATTATTATTATTATGCTTCTTCTTCTTCTTCTTCTTCTTTGATAGTTCCATATTGTTATATTTGTGTAACACATTAATTACCTTTTCAACTAAGTCTAATGCAACACAACTCTTTCATTTGACTTTATCTTTGATGCAAAGCATTTCCAAAAATAGTATGAAGAAGCGAAACTTGTGAAGAACCATATATTATACCCAAAATTAAAGACAAAAGCATGTGCACATACTTATCACAAAACCAATTAACTTCGAGACAAAGGTAAACATGTGGGTTGGACGATATATATATGAAAGCCTAAAGTCACTGACCTCATATATATATATATATATATATATATATATATATATATAATATTTTTATAATTTGACTTGAACAATGATATGGAAGATTGTTGAGTATTCACAATGCCTTACTATATTTATGATTTTCCATACAAAAAAAATTCTTTTATAGTCTAACAAGGGACCTCTCACCCAATTAGCTTATATGCTACCTAAAAACTATTAAGGTCCCGACACGATAAAAATGACCTCTCGATCGATCGGTTCATCGGCTATAATACCACTGTATATGAAAAATATTCCCTAACGATTGATGATGTCAATCTAACCTCATAAGATTGGCATTATAAGAAGAGATTGAACCTTCCAAAAGTTTGGGCCTCTACTTTTATTTTACGTATTAACTATCGCATGTTTACATTCTTTAATTGGCTGACCAAATCTTTGACTTAATGTTTGATAAGACTCACCTCGATCTGACCTCATCAGATTAGCATTAGCATTAGAAAGAGGGAGTTTGAGATGAATTCTCGCATGTTTCCGTTGGCTACGTGACCAAATCTTGGACTTGATAAGACTTTGGAATCTAATTGACAGACAAATGCTTCATCTTCTTCCGTATGTCTTACTAAATATGCTGCTCGGCCACGCTGCATATGTTAGAAGACCAAACAAACACCACGCTTTTGTCTACTTCTGGTGCCGACAGGGGAAGAAGATTATGCATGAGCTGGTCAATGAATTTACTGGCATAAGATTAACGAGACTAAACTTGATCATGGAAGGAGAAGAAATCACCGAGAGTTTAGTGTAAGAAGAGTCACAAAAGTTCGGGACTGTGGACTTCTCTCCCACTCGAAGCAATGTTCGAGGAAGAAGGTCCAAGGACAGCTCACGTGCATGTTGACACGAAGTTGCATGCCTCCGCTTAATTGCTTCTCGTCCGTCTTCCTGTCCACATTGGCTGGTCAGCGAGACAGCAGAGCGTGTTTGTAGCCCTCTTGGCTACACGTTGCATGCTTTGTTCACATCGACGTAGCCACAGAAACACGCAGCGAAGCTCACCGTCGTGGTAGCAGGCATGGATCTTGCTGCATCGTCACAAGTGACAACCCCGAGAAATATCTGGGGACCAGGAGTCGATGATTCGGTGGCATGGGCTGGTGCAGCCGTGTGAGGTGTTCCTGTGACCTACAGCAATAATGTGGAGAACAGCCTTGCTGCGGTTGTAAGGTGTGCAATTTGTAGATACGTACCAGCCGTACTCGTCTGTTCTACTCCCCATCGAATCTGAAAAGAGAGAAGATGAAGCCAAACGCATCTGTGGGGTTATTAGTTTTGAGAGTATTAATGTGGTTAGCAGATACATGAGCTTAGGGTTTTTCTCGCGGTCAGAAGACAGCGGTGCTGATGAACAGAAAGTAAACAGTTGGTTTCTGATTATGAGATTGAGAGGACGGAATAGGGTTTTCGGGTCCGCCAGCCACCCGTGTGGCTCGTCGACCTCCTGATCTCTCTCCTTGATTATGGACAGCGTGCGTGCATGTGGGTGTGTTAGCGCAGGATGACAAGGACCTTCAAGGCAGACAAGGAAAGGCATTTAACTGCTGCTGTGCCCGACGATTTGTGAAGGCAGGCAACACTTCAATGAGACGTTGCCTCTGTCTTCAGCATTATATGTGTGTGTGTGTGTGTGAGAGAGAGAGAGAGAGAGAATCATATGTCATATACATCTCTTTCGGACGAGCTGGAGGATAATTACCTATTGAAATTGCTGTAGCTTCCACGAAAGAGCATGATGTTTCCAGCATCTGGGGCAAACCTATTGGTGGTATGAGGCAATGATACCAAGGAAATCTCCGTTGGTTTCCATCTACCATGCATGCGTATCCACTCGATGCAAGAGAAACTGAGTGCAGAGATGGATCAGTGGCAATCAACAACGCTGCACACGGGGGAAATGAACACGGAGGAAGATAGCAAATGGTTGGCATTCAATGAAGGTCTCATGTCACACATTAGTGCTGTTGGTTGCACATCGCTGCCTCCCATGCTTGCCGATCCTTCCCAACATCTGCATTACTTTCGTGTTGTAGGTGCACTGTTAACTCACCCGAGTTGATTGGTGGTCCAAGTTTTGGATAAGGAAGAGATGAACGAAGATGGATTACCCACTAATCGCTTCTCTGTAGAAGATTTGTGTTGATGATAACACAGCCTTGAGAATAACTTCCGACGACCTGCAACTACTATCTCTATCAGCTTTCGGCACTAATTATGAGTCCTCACCGAGATGACATGAAATGCTTCATCTCACCTAACTTCTCTCCATGCAGGGCAGGGCTAGCGCGAGAGTTTTCGGACTTTGTGCTTGTCTGATTGATCTCCCATGCGGTTCAGTAAACAAAAAGGAAATTGATCAAGCAACAACTATTCAGAACAAAAAAAATCTTCTATCCTGATCCAAGAACAAGACCGAGCAAAAATTTACAGTGTTCTTGGTGCTGAACCAAATAGATGGTCCTCATCACGCTTGTTGTTCCTGTAAACTATGCCTATGTCGAGACAAAATCTACGGTATTTGTACAAGAATCATAATATCCTTTGTCTCTTTACTGCATGGTTTTCTCTCTCCTTTGAAACAAGCCGAGCTCCAAATGCAGAGTTTGGCATGATTCGGAGAGTAAACTACATCCTCAGTATATTTGGTAAGAGGATAGGATTTGGTGTCACTGCTCCTATTATTACTTTCAGTTTTTGACGAGTGTTGGCAGCCCCACTCCTGCAATTTTTTGGCAGCTCCTCCTAACAAGGAGAATATTATTAGGCCCCCCAAGCTCATCGGTGCTGGGGGGACTCATGAACTTCCCAATAATTGCATGTAGAGAACATGAAAACATCACCAGACTGTGATTGTCTTCGCAAGAGAACAAACTTGGATGATCTCCCCCCGTTCCATTTCAGTGAAATGAAACTTACTGTTTCTGAGAATTAGCAAGATGCTCTCAATAATCATATCTAATCATATTAATTAGCATGATTCATGGATAACCATGACTGACATGTCAAGAAGATGATATGTCATCAAGTCCTTGACTGGTAGTTGATAGATAATTCGACATCAGCATTCATTGCTACGACTTGATTGTGTCCATCATCGAGCTTCATTTGTTGCATGATATTAAAAGTGATATTATTATAGATTTTTAAGACAGGTTTAGGAAAATAAAATAAGGGTAAAAAAAAAGAAAAACACGCATAGAATCGACATTGTCTTCTCCACATATCCCACACGACTCATCAAATGTAATAATGTTTAATGTATCATGATAATTAGGTGGTGTTTGGCCTACCGACCATGCACTAACAGCTCATGTGCTCCTCCATTATGATATGGTCCAAGGAAGGCCGCGATGGTTGCCTCCACCACATGGCCACACATGGGCTGCCGGACAAATCGACGGCAGTGATCTATCCGGCACCGCCATACGGCAAATCTCGGTCGCACGATCCCGACCGGGCCGGCCTCAGTCTGCCCTAAACTCGACCGGCATCGTCCTCGTGGCTGTCCTCCTTCCAACCGACCGCCCTAGTTGTCATTGCCCTCGGTTTCCCATGCATTAAAGCCTGGGAACAGTTTGCCTTCTTCTTCTACTCTCCCTCTCATATTAGTCTATAAATCTTTATCGTTCCCAAAGACTTCCCTGTGAAGTCATCGACAAGCTCGTTTGAATCCTCTTCTTTGGGTGCAAAGACGCAGAGGTCGCACAAGTTTACGTACATGGAAGCTGCGGGAGAGAGCCTGAGAGACACCGAGCTGAGGCTCGGATTGCCAGGCACCGACGCTCCTGAGAAGCCGGCGTCGACGGTGACAAGGGGCGGCAAGCGAGCCCTCCCGGAGGACGACGAGGAGGGTTACGCCAAGAGCAACAAGTCGTCGTCGGAGGAGGAGCAGGGGGAGGGCGACCTGTGCTGCCAAGAACCCCCGGCGGCGAAGTAAGTTCGCGAGAATGAGTGCTCTCGAGGTGGAAGAGACTATGTGTGTTGTGTTGTTGTTGATGGCTGTTCATCGACGTGCATGGCAGGGCGCAGGTGGTTGGCTGGCCGCCCATCCGGTCGTACAGGAAGAACAGCCTTCACGCTAGGAAGGTGGAGGGGGAGGCCGCCGGCTTGTACGTGAAGGTTAGCATGGACGGGGCTCCCTACTTGAGGAAGATCGATCTCAAGGTCTACAAGGGTTACAAAGAGCTCAGAGAAGCCTTAGACGACATGTTCAAGTGCTTCTCTCTAGGTAAGGAAACATGCAGGCCTACATGCATGATACCACTGAGAACAGCAGCCAACATATGACCACAGCAATGATCTAAATCTTCGTTGATCTATTGCAGGAGAATTTCCAAGGAAAGAAGGGTGCAGTGGATCAGAATACGCCATCACTTATGAGGACAAAGATGGAGACTTGATGTTGGTCGGAGATGTTCCATGGGAGTAAGCATCTCATCTCCTTTCTTTGATATGCTGCTTGTTTCTCCCTTCACTTAACTGACAGGCATCTCTTCTTCCATTTGGTGTGTGCAGCATGTTCATCTCTTCTTGCAGAAGACTGAGGATAATGAAGGGATCTGAAGCCAGAGGATTAGGATCGAGACATTAACAACACATCATCTCATAAGAATGAGCTCTTTTTTGCTTGGATTGTTCCAAGTTCATGAGACTGCCCAAAGAAGGAAGAAGTGAGAGAATGTCTGGAAATAATGGATATCTGCCAAATGGATGATAATATACTTGTTCTCCATGCAATTGTACAGAAGAAGTTTGCTTGCTTTTAGTTTCATGTCGAGAGAAGATTGTGTTTTCAAGTTGTTGTTAGCAATCAAAGGCTTGTTGTTTATGAATTCCTATATTATGTATAATAACCTGAAACTGAGGAAAAGAAAAAGGAAAATTCGCCTTTCTCTCTCTCTCTCTCTCTCTCTCTCTCTCTCTCGTGTTGTTATGACATCTCCATCTTTTTTATATGAATCTTGGATCCAGAAGAAGCCATACATATATATATTTTCCTTCCAAACCAAAATGACATGCAAAATTATGTATCACTTGAGGAAATTTTTATCACCTTCAATGTTATTGCAAGTAGGATGATGGGTGAGAGAGTGATGAGGTGAAGCTAAAGAGACTTGGTGGGTGACAAGATCTGATAAGACTAGTCCGAATTCCATGAATCAAAGGCGCAAGGAATAAGATTTCCGACAACCCGCATGTGATACACATGGCTGAGATGTTGGGAGCTCCCACTTATGGCAAAATTTTCCCAATTTTAGAGGGAACAATTTTTAGAGCCAATATAAATATATGGAAACATTATGCTGGATTTATTGATTATTATGATAAAATTTGTTGATTGTCTATCATAAAGAATTCTATTAGATTTATGTCTTAAAAGCTTAAAGGCAAGTCTTATCATTTCCTCTTGATAAAAAAATTGATTGGGTTATTATAATGTCACGAACGGTCATCGCACACATGCAACAATTTCGTTTAACGAATCGTTCATCGCTCTCATCTACATGTACACTTGGTAGCATGTTTTGTCTTGGTTTTGAGTCATTTTGCTTGTAAAAATGTAAATTCGAATAAGTTATAGAGCTATAAAGTGACCGCTCACCGAACCGAACAAAATAGTCCCAAAACAACCCAAAACAGCTCCGTTTTCATGTGTCATAGGTTGTTTTCTACATTCCGCTTTCGCTCACCAAAACATCAGCCATCTCAGCCTCTTGGAACCCCCCGGGTGGCACAAGACTGGATGGGGCTATGGTATAGTATCGGGTGTTGAACAACCTTTCGCAAGTTCACACGTTATCTTGACGGGAACTTGTTGCCGCGCCCGGCACCCGATGAGTAGCTGTTTGTGGACTTGCAGCTGTTCATTCAATCTTTTAAAGTCCTTGTTTTCACTCTTTCCCTCTTTTCTCTTGTGCACACAAGGTGCTCGCTGAATTGCTTGTAAAGCTTCCCCTTTTCGCGAGACGTCGGGACTTGTTCGTCGCTCATTCTTCGAACTAATCAACTTTCTCTTTTACAGGTCCTTCGAGACCTGCGAGAGGTTACAAGTGGGCTGATCTTTGTAGACGCAAATTGCAAGGGCGAAGTGTGACTTAGACAATGTAAGTTAAGTTGGCGTCTTTGCTGCAAGGGTGCCTCGCGACTTAGGCAATGCAAGCTAAGTTCGCGTCTTGACCGCAATGGTGCCTTATGCCTTAGGCAATTCCAGCTAAAGCCGTGATAATAAGTTCCAAAATTTGAAGTTGTTAGAAAAGGGCTATATATATATATATATATGTCTTAAATTCTTCCCTTCTAGATTTGCATTCAATATGAGCATTCAATAAATATTTCTAAGCAAGCAAAACTAAAGAGAGGATTCGATTAGAATTTGTCTTAAAAACAAATTCTATCATATATATATATATATATATATATATATATATATATATATATATATATATATATATATATATATATATATATATATAGGTTGTAGCAAGTAAAATCATTTGAAAAGGCAAAGCCATCTTCTTGTGCTTGGTGAATCCTAGCATTACTTCTCCATGAACTCATAAGACTAAAAGCTCTTGTTTTATTACTCCATGATGTATCTAAATGCCCTACATGCTGACATGTTGTTCCTTTATCCAAATGTTTTATTCACTTAACATCATTGTAATTTATTTGATCAATCAAAGTAGTTTTCTGATGCTGCATTTTCACCCATGAGAACTTGGGAATATCTACAGATCTTGAAGAGGGAAGAATGGTCCCATAAAACAAGACCAGGAGTGATACAAATACAAAGCTGCCCAACCATCCATAACCATGTCTCTCTTACCACCAATTCAACATACTAGACTGGCAGCATGGGCATGTACCTAACACACAGGAAAAGTAGGCAGACCCAACTCAAACTGCATAAATAAAATAGTATCAAGTGCTTCAGACAAGAGGAAGGAAACTTCTGCTCAAGACCTCACTCATCTCTTTCCACACCATATTCATTGGTATGTGAATGAGAAGAAAACTAGGGAGATTCCAGGCAACAACCAACCATGTTGCTAAAACATGCCAGCTTTCTGACTCCCTTCTTGTCTCCAGCAGATGGAAGATTGATTGCCTTTGATCCACATTCAATGAACTTAGGAGCTTTAGCAAAAATAGAAAAGACAGTTCCATGCCTAAGATTGCTTCATATGACATCACTTTAGTTTAGAAGAAGTCAAGGAAGATGTAAATATATTGCCAGAGAAGGATGGTCTGGTAGCATTAGGCAGGTACCTACCTAATGAGAGTCCCCAATATCTTAGAAACTTCACTCATGTCTTCCTTGCTTAGACAAAAAAAGATTGCTTTGGTACTTCTTCTTTCATGCGTAGCAGTTCTTTCTAAATGTCAGAAATATGAAGTCCCAAAAATTGATCTCATTTGAGAGAACACAACTTATAAGTTGGGAAAATGAGAGTGCATTTGACCATGACTAGACACTGACCCTTTAGAGATTAATTCCATGCTTAAGAACAAGATTCACTAAGAACCTTTGTCAAGAAGCTCAAGTACAGCATCAGAACCATTGAAAGATCAGATTTTGGCACTTGGTCAGGGAAATACACAATCAAGAAAGATTAGTAATAGGCTTGCTAAGTGTTGTCTAAAAATCACAAGCAATTTGGTATATATATATATATATATATATATATATATACTAATTTGCTACTTAATGATTCTTATTCAATTGCAAATGTAATTTAGCCGAGAAGTTTCCAGCACATTTCAATAAATGGCTCAAGCAAACATAAGTTTGCTATGGTAGACAGACATATATTAAAAAAGATATATTGGGCACAGATTTAAACAAAAGCAATTACAACATCAACTAAACCAGAAAATTTGTGCTTTACAAAAATATGTGATGCATAATACCTAATATTTGTATAACAAACAACAAGTGTTAAACCAGTGTAGAATCAACTTCATAAACTCCCTGTATTTTCATAGTATATAGACAAACTACAAAGCTAGAAATTAACAGTATCCTATGCAAACCATAGGCACCAGTATAATGAGACAAGGAGCCCTTGATATCAAGAGGTAATGAAAGAAGTGATCTTATATCCTTAACATCCAAATGAATCTAATGAACCAACATATTATTCCTTTCTTAGTCGTACAAACATATCATAATGCTGGCCTAAAGTAAAATTTATCCTTATTTTACAATTTGATCATACAAAATGCATCTGCTAAAATTTAAGTTTCAACTACAATTTAAATTAGTGGCTCTGGTCCCCTGTTTTGTTGCCCGTTTTGTCAGAGTATATCTCATCACTGTGGAGTTGATGTCAGATCATTGCTTGTGGAACAAGTTGGTAAGCCATAATTTATCAGCAAAGATGCTAAATTCTCAACAATCATTCAGAAACTCATCTCAGCCGATTTCTTGTAAGAATCCTGAAAACTCAATCCTTCATCTGGTCTTCACTCGCAAAGCAAGAAACCATCTGGTGTGGAATTTGCCTAAACAAATCTCATATCAGCTGGTATCCTCAACTGGATGGGTGCCTTGATTACCATCATTTTCATCTTTATTATCTGAAAGATGAATTACTTTCAAGTCCTCACTGAGTTCCTGAGTGTTATTGCTACCATCGTCACTTCCTACTGGTTTCAAGCTTGGATTAGTAACAACAACATCATGCCTCTGAGGTTGACTAGCATCACTGCTGTAAGTATTTTCTTCATCTTCACTATATGATATGCCAAACTTCTGCCCGTGGGTCAATCCTTGACAATGTCCCTGTAGACGCAAAAAAGCTAATAACAACGATAGCAGGAAGTATAAAGCAAGGTAATCTGCACCATCTTGTAGCCATTAAATGACAATTGCTCCAAGTCATTCTGTGCAAGGATATCAGGAATAGAACATGGTTTCAATGGAGATTTAAAATGCCTGATATGATAATTGGTAGAGCTACATAATTCAAGGGCAAATAAGTGGATGCTCATGACTAGTTGAGTGAAGTAAAATGGGTTGGTTCCTAAGTGTATATGGCCTGGATGTCAGAGTCACACTTCTTTCAGCTAGTGAGGTACTTGAATGTTCTTGAACAAGGAATTCTTTGTAGATGTTAAGAGTGCCCTAGAAGTCACAATAGGTGGCCAAGTAATGTTCACCAAATCCATTGTGAAGGATTCATAGTTTTCGTTGAAATCTGTAAATGCAATCTCTCAAGCCCCATTATCTATTTCCTTGCCCCCGTACAAACCCACTCCGCTCTCCCCTCAAATGCCTCACCAAAACAATTCACCACCATTGCAGTCCCTCTCCGTCTTTGTTCCTCAGATTTGAACAATCCTTGGTCAGTCACTGAGACGGTCCCTTGCCTCACTCTTTCTTCTCTTGCCCAGGTATGTCCTCTCTCCTCCTCCCCACTTAATACTACAGCCACCAACTCCCTTGGCAGCCCCTTGTATATATCTCCCTCCTTTGCTCCTCTCCTCTTCATCTCGTCTCGCTCTTCCTACTCCATTCACCTCTCTTCCATCTATAATCAAACATGTGATAAGAATTTGATTTAAAGGGTTTCCTTTCCTGTACAGGCACTTACACTCCATCAGGTGCAATTTTAATCACAATGGAAAGAAACCAAACAAATCCTGAGAGAACCACATTGCATTGTCAGTTAATATAGTTTTTTTTGTCATTATTTTAACACACTATGTAATACAGAAAAACTCAATTTCTTAGACATGCCATTGCCATGACAGATAACATTGTGATATGTCATGTCATACCAACACAAGGCCATGCTAGAATGGGAATTTGTGGGTATGGCACCATCCCATGCCGAAGATATTGGCATGCCATATGTTATGAAACAACTGTTATTGCTATATGCCATGTAACAGTAACAAAACTTCTATGACATTAAGAATCTTAAGCTTTCACCACGGATCTACCATATATATCACTTTAAGAGGACTGGAATTAATGTGACAACTTATTTAAAGATCAAAACCCTCTTTCTACCCTAGCTTCTAGATTATAGTCTTCATACCTTGACGAAACCTGAAGCTGAAAAAGAATCCTGGATTTTGGGCTGGGCAACTGAGGAACTAAAAAATCCATGAGAATGAGTGTCATTTGTTTTCTGATGATTAAATGATGTCTCAAAGACGCCATATCTATTGTTTGCACTATCTTTGCAAAATGCTCCAAAATATGAGCAGTGTTCATTGACCAAAGATATTTCTGGAGTTGCAGGCAAGAAGTGACCTTCTGTACTAAATATGTACCTGCACTTCAGAAAACAATATTTGTTAACAAGCTAAGCTTTGATTTCAATTACAATATGAAAGCTGCAGATAATGGTCCTTACTTATATGGCCCATTCTCAACAATGTTGTCCGGACCCACAGATAAATCAAAAAGCAGCCAAAGATATTTAACCTGGAATTTATTACTGTCAGAAATGATGTAAAGGGGCAACTCTCTACATAGAGATTAAGTTGAGCAAATCAATGAAATGGCTGTAATGCACACTAAGGTTGGTTTGAAGTGTAGATCCATGAAGCAAATATTCATTGGAGATGCCGATTAAGGTTAGACAAAAAATTAAGCACAGAAGGCTATTCTTAAACCACAAGACCCAATTTGGCTTCTGCCATGATATTCCAATATTTCACCAGCACCATCATCCTTTATGCTAAAAATAATAAGTGAGCCGATCTTTACTGTTTCAGCAAGGAAAAAACTCTCCATATGATCATCCTGCTTGTGAGACTCTACATCAGCTATATGACAATATCCACAAGGACACCTGGCACCATACTGAAGACTTGCCACAATGTCCCGTCCAACATCAAGATACCTGCATTAATATCTGAAATTTTAAACATAGCTAAATTGTAGAAAATAAATCAACACTAGTTACAAGGAAATGTAATGTCAGTTTCATTTTGAGGCAATAACTGCACAGCTACCATTTAATTCACTGTGACATATGTCATGCTTTTTGTAGAAAAACTTACCATCTGGCATCTACAGAACTCTTAAATTTATTAGTGTAGGCCCCATAAGATGAAAGATATGCACCTTTAAATAACCCTTAGATTTCTTAGTTTAGGCATGAAGGATGAACAGGTTGCAAAATTAAAAAAAGGCAAAGAATGGATAGTTCTGGCTACAAGAAACAGTGTATAGTGACAAGACATATCTTAACAATGGAGATGGTTCTGCCTCCTTAGTCTATCTTCTACCTCAGTAAATGCCAGTTATCATTGTCAGTACACACAATAATTCGAGATGAATAATTTTCATAAATCTATAAGCTTGAGAGTTGAGATAACAAAAGGCATATTGAAGAAAGACATAAAAGACAACCAACAAATGATGAATTCTTTTTAATCTTCATTTATCTATTTCTAATAACTCACAAGGTTACACATTCAACTGGGTTATGTCAGGTTGCCAGGCATGGGCTTCTGAAATGTGCAGTGTTTTTGCTTTGTGGTGGATGGAATATTACTGCAACACAAACACAATCAGAACATATATTCTGTGTCTTCTCACTTTCTTCCTCTTATCTCTACAGCTATCCTTGCCTTTCTCCTTTTCTTATCTTTGTATCTTCTTTTTCAGTCCTCTTTCATCCTCCTTTTTCTTCAGTTTGGACCCTATCCATTTACTGTTCATCATGGATTATAATCATAATCACCCATGTGAAACGATGTATGAAGACTTTTCGATAACAATGCAAGATACCTTAAGCTATTTTGTTGTATTTTAAGCAAGCATTGTCCCTAACAAGATTTTTGAGTTTTAATTTTGGTCCAACAGTAGTTTTAACTTTTAACCCGTAACTACTAAATCTGCAAATTTAAAATAATCCATGCCCCATCAATTTTCATCTACGTACTTTTCATATCTTTCAATCAAAGAACCACATCAAAAACTCTGATTGGCCAAAACTATTGTAACTTGATCCAGAACAAATCTTGTCTCTAGAATAGCATTGATATTTTAACCAAAATAATGAATAAGAAACTTTCCATATAGCTGCAACACATACCTAGGATCTCTTGTAGCTTTGAAGAGCCAATATGTACTTTCAATCAATTCTGGTCGCAGAGGATAACTCTTTTGACCATGCTGAAATTTCAAACTAAGAAGGTTAACCGAACATGCTTTAACAGGAAGAAAATCAACAAAATCAATTACCTGCACACTCATGGTTGCAAGATTAAACCCCTCAGGGGTGAATCCATACTTTTTCCAGACACTGAAGAAAGCAGCATGGGTCCGAATAGCAGGATCAACATCTCCAGCTAAAACCTTATAATTAACACCATCAGCAATGGTCACAGAAATTTAAATCTATATTTTCACCATCAATGAAAATTTAAACCTGAAGCCCTGGCCAGAAAGCTTGCAGACTGTTAAATAATGGCCAAACTGTAGCAGCAGAGTTCATATTCACCTCTACATACCTATATTTTATTACAATTGGATAACAAAATTAGTCAATAGAATTCAATGCAACACTAAATAGTAAGAATGAAATAGCAGAAACATGAAAAATATAAAAAGATTACAAAATCCGTAGGAAACCATAACCAAACTTCAAATAGAACCATAAAATCATGGAAATTAAAATTACAGGTCAAAGTATATTGTTTATTCGAAAAAACTCTTAGGAAAGGGGCAACTTATAGTTCACCAAGGATCATGGTGGAGATAGCGCATAGCTGCCTTGTAAGCTTCTTGGAACATAAACAAGTATTCCTCGTCTCCAAACAACAAATATGCCTGTTAAAGGTTCCAGGGGAGTTGCAATTCAATAGTAGACCAAGAGATATTATCAAGTGAAAGAATGACTCATTTTACTACTGAGTACCGACAGTACAGAAATAATGAATTTTCAGGAGACAAAAGTAAACTCAGGTTTCCTTAAGAAAACTTGCCAGCACCTAATGGATAGTAACATGGTGAGACTACATTCTACGTTGGAATCAGAGACTTACAAAGTTATTTCATTTCAAAATCCTAAAAGAAATAAACACTCCTAACTCTTGAGGAACAAAGCTTTCTTTTCATTACAGAATTTCAGCTTTGAACATAGGCTACCGTAGAACTAGAAGTGTCCCTCCACGTAGCACTATGTTAGGCATGAAAATTATGCACCTTGGACAAGAAGGCAAACTAAGTGAGCATGATCTAGTTCTCCCGGCATGAATAGGCAACACGGACCTAACTTCAAGAAAATGAAAATGAACTGTTAAAACTATGACCTTGAATGACAAGCTTGTGCAGTTTATCTCCTTGGAAAAGGTCATCCCAACCTCACTACATCATAGTAGGATGGGATGACTGTCATAATGAGTGATAAGTCATCATTTATCTTCATTGATGTGAGCACATCGGCTCATGAGGAATTGTCCTCTTGGTGGACCCTAAAGACGCCTTTGAGGATAGAGGTGACACTAATCTTATAAGACTTTGGTTCCCATGCTTCAACTGATATATAATTATTATCAGTGCCCCACTAGGGGAGCCGAAGACTATTGGGACCCACAATAGGTGTTATAAGTCATTATTTGTGTTTATCAGTATGAGTATGAACTCATGTGAACTTGTTGGTTCTGTGTGGGCCCAATACGTCTTTGTCCTTTTAAAGTGAATCCCAAAAGACAACTATGAGGGTAGAGGGTCCTTATAAGGTTTTGCTTCCGATGTGGGACTAGATGTACTTATCAATAAGCATTTCTGACTGCGAAATGATATTCTTTATCAGAATTTATTATTTGACTTGGAAAAGTCACTATCAAGTATATTAATGTACTGAGAACAAGAAAACCAATAGTGATGGTAGCAGCACGAGAAAGCAGCTTTTGGTAACATATAATTTGTATTTTGTATAATGGATTTTGAGTTATTATTGGCCCTACTACTGCATTTACTTTGTTACCACACAAGCTTAGGTCATGGTAGTTCATAGCTGTAGTAAATTAATACCAACAACTTTTACAACTAATTTTGTGGAGGCCCTTGTTAATGAACTTCTGGTTTTCCTCACATATTGACATATTCAAGGATTTTTAAAATGAAGTTGTACAAGCATTGTCTGCTTGAAAGGAGCAATTTAAGAGAAGGGAAATTGAGAGATATAAAAACATTCTGATCTACAAATCCAAAACTTATACGAATCAAGGTTTGTCGTACGGAGACATACCGCTCGGTACGGATGGTATATACCAATCCGACAGGGGACCAGTACGGGCGATACATTGATATGCCCATTGATACCATATGTCAGTACACTTGGTACGACTCGATATGTACCATACTAACAGCTGGTCGGTAGACCGGTAAGACGAATCATGATACGAATATCATACAGATGAAAGTTGTCACTTACCTTCAGAAGGTATTCATAGAAAGAGTCGATGCTTGTTCCTATACCAGCATCCTGCAAGGGCACCACATTGTCTTCTAGAATAAATTTTAACATCATATACGGCTCACAAATGATAAATTTAAGTCCACTGTTTATTGATATTGAAAAAGTAAGAGAAATTGCCTTTTGAGTCCATTCACCAGTGAAAATATTGATATGAGCTCCAACAAGGTTAATTTTTGATCTACGAGCCCATATTCCTCGAACAGCATTCTTTGTAACTTGTTCAAAAACTGCATGGTCATAAATGAAGCAACTCCAGTGAAATAAGACACAACAGGTTAATTGAGTTAAGCAGAGACGACATCAGGAAATCCAGTATGACACAAAAGAATAAAGTTTGAATTTTTTAAAATCTAAAAAATTTAGGAACAGAGTGATGAAAAGGGAAAAACAAGTGAGTTAACCAATACAAAGCTAGAGAATGTCATCACATGAGCTTAACCAAAAGAAGTTTACAATCTGATTAAAAAAAAAATAGAAGTGAACCAGTGATGCTAATAACATGGTTTATTTGTATTGATATCAATATCAGAATAAAGAGCCATAAACTCATCGACCATCAATGGGTAATGCATTAATTGTGGTATGGGACTTTGTGTCAGTTTTATCCGGACAACACCGAAAATGAAGCAAGACCTGATTGAGTCATTTATTAATCTTCTCAAGCCTTCTTTAGATGAACATATCACCACACACATTCTCTGGAAAAATTAAAGCATGTCGTTCATTTTGATATTATCCACACAGTAGGTTGCAAGATGGCTAATCAAATTTAGCAATCAGATATATAAAAATAGGATAAACATTATTTTTATTACAGATTTAAGTCATTAACTCATAGCATCGAAATAATGAAATTTAAGAAGTCATTAAGGTTCCTGAAAGTATCATACATGTATAATTTACAAATGCAGGTTAAAGTTAAACCAGAAGTATGCAAGTGACCATCAAAACCCAGGCAGGGGTAGCATAGGTATGGAAGATCAGTGACAGTATAATATCTGCTCTATTTCTTTATTATGAAAACAGATTTTTTTCTTATTAAGGAAATAGCATAAATCCACTGACCTGGGTTATTAGTTAAACGACTCAGAACCCCGAATTCCAAGGTTAAAGTACCGCCACCAGCTGTTGATGTTATCTATAACCAGTTCCAAAATTTTAAAAACAACTTTAATGAACAACACCAAGATTAAAATGAAAATATAAAAATTATCAAATGACAACCAGATTATAGCTATGTCCTAAATTTAACTATTCCAGGATGATAACGTGTCAGTATGCCAGTACATATTGTGTGCCTGTATGCCAGTCTGTAACGGATGCATACCAGTCCAATCAGCGATTGGCATGGGCTTCAGTACCATAATTTTTCAAACCATGGCTTGACATCAGCATAGTTTCAGAGACCAAGTTTCCAAATTTTGGTGGCACCAAGAATTTAGCCAATGGCTGATATGGAAAATGCCAGTAACATAGCATGACAAACCATCGTGCTGACATATGAGTGTCATTGAGGGTAAAAAAAAGGGAACCAGTTTCATAACTCCATCCCTTGTTTGAATAAGAAGTTTTGAAGAATACAAAAGTCAACTTCCAGAACCTTGCCTGAAAAAAAACCCAAAATAAAAGAAAGCAAAAGGAGCTAACCATATATGTCTAGAAGAGACATTGGTGCAGAAACATGTCATCTACCTACCTCATCAATTTCAATCTAAATTGTACCTTCATGCTAATCATTGACATGTCATTATATCTTTTTCATATAATGCTTTTCATCAACTAAAAGAAAAACTTCATCTGAGGTAAGGCAAATGAACCTCACTAGACGCACTATGTAGCTTCCTAAAACCAGTTGTCTAGTCTCATCTACTTCTAATGTAATATTGCATATAAGAGATTATTAGATAAATAAAAGCTCTCTCTTATCAGAGGATCCCTCGGCTGATCACATACTAAAAAACTACCTTGTATAATTACGCATGAAGATTGAAGCTCACATAGTGTCATAAAATAATGATACAAACAAGATGTTCCAGTAGACAGTCGTACATGATTAGAACAAAAAAACCATGTCCATCTAGCAAAAAAGATGATGGATGCCAGTACACTTTTTCAGCTACTCACTGCTAGCCTTACCATGAATCTGAACATAATTAAGTTTGGATAATCAATCAAAATAAAATGACTTGCCTTGCTCTCATTTTCATCCACTCCATGCAACAAATTGACAGATCCAAATGGGATTCCTGCAAGAAAATTTTAAATGATCTAAAACATCAATGATCTACCCAATACAGAATGAATACTTTCAATTAAGACATTCTTTATTTTCATCAGCAGAAGAAGACAAACAATATATATAGAAGAAATAAGCAACATGCCTATGAAATGTGACACAAAAGACATGACAACCATTAATGATCAATTTTCTTTCTAGGGGATAGAGGGTCACATGGTTAGTCTAACTCTACGCATGATTTGCATGTTATAAATAAGACAGGAGCTCACTGACCAGAGAATAGGCATTTGCATCCTCAAGAACATTATGTAAATTCTAACACACTTTTGGTAGGCATCTCCATGATAGAATGATTAAGATGTCACTGCACATCAAACCATTATAGGCATGTTGTGATGTAAGCAGATAGTGTCTGTTAGGCAAACATATGTGTGGTCGATTGCACAAGACAAAAACTTGCGTATTTTATGGCTTATGCCTCAAGAATATCAGCATGCAATTACTCGAGGTCATGAATAAACTAATGCATGACAAACACAAGATTCTGTGAGAACACATGTATTGGCATGTGCTAATAAACTTGAAATTGGTCAATTCAATGGAAGTAGGACCCAAAAGAATTGAGGCAATAATCCTAGGATCACACTAGAAGAGAGCCGGTCACCATGAGACAAGGAATCCTCATGGCTTCAAGGTCAAAAAGGTGCATGAGAAACAAAGTAAAAAACAAAAACATTAAAACAGGAAAAAGGTGAGAAACCATGACAAACAAAAAAGTACAAGTAAACAAGAGAAGGGATAAAAGGGCATGCCTAATGCTCTGAGGGATCATTTAGTTAACAACTAGGGACCCCAGTAAATCTAACGCCCAAGTCTCGCTCACCTGAAGTAAGGTTCTCAGACTCTCTTTCTGGAAGGCGAAGGAAGAAAGCTTCAAGGAAGTTTTGAGGGGTCCCATCAAGCACCTTTATAGAGGTTAGACCGATACATCATGTTTCACAATGGGCATAGAACATGGATGGCACAACAGCCTAAGGATGGAATAGTCACAATTGTGATGCATGTCACACCTAGAACCGCCAATCTAGTGCTTTTTCTTCTGTAACCAGTCATTGTCTTACTCATCATAGCAACCGACACACCTTTGGACCATGTGAGGCCACATCCTCAATGTCTCTGAAAAAATATTTTACCCCTAGGCCAAAAAAAAATCTTTCAGCCCGAGTGAGGGCCACAACTGTTGAAAGACAGGTGGCACCTCAGCCCAAGATGTATTGTGAGAAGGGTGGCACCTCGGTCAAGCCCAGAGACAGCCAAGGACTTAATAGGAAGGTCTTGTTACACCAAGGTTTTAGGTAAGGCCTGAGCGCCGTTTCCCTCATGCCAAAGTCTACCACTACTCACACAAATAATCACAATCTTCCCAAATCCCATCTTAATTATGGTCTTCTATTTAATTTTTATTCCCTTCAAACTATTAGGTACATTACTTCTAGTCTCTTGTTTATATGCGATGTCCAACAGTATCATGTGATTTAGATGTATGATTTTGCTTTGAATAATTACAAGTTGAATAGGTTGAGTTAGTTCGAAGATACGTGGTTATACTTGAATTATCCTAACTCGTGGATGGTCAATCATCCCTAGTTTTTGGACATGAAAATAAACATGAACGTTCATACTCTTATTTCCCTTTTTTTCTTAATTTTGGATTATCAACATCCTCCCACAAAGTATGTGAGCAAGTGGTTTTCTTTAGCCAAATATTTTCTCCCTTTAGCATTCTATTAAAAAGAGTAGAAGTAGTTCAACATAGTATCTTTCACTAGTAATCGCAATGTGTCATGGTTGAACAAAACTGAAAGATCCTAAAAAGAATAAAGAGCCAGAATATTTAACAAACATGAATTGTCTGCTCCATGAATTTAATGCTAGTAGACATGAGCCAACGGCTAAGGAATGTGCCAAAGGTCTACCCATAGACAAGTTGTCCTACCAAGGGCATATGAGATGACACATGCTTCTGTACAACACAAGTGTGGGAGTGTACCACGAGTAAAACCATGCTTCTAACAGTGACATTCCATCTTTAAGGAACTGAAATCTAGATACCAAACACAACACAGAAGGATTTGCTACTTCCAAAAACTTCTATGAGCTTAAGTTATTTATAACACTGATGTTGTCACAAACAAACACTAAACATTTCTGGGTATAAAAGACTAAGAAGCTAATAACAAAAAAGCCTCTATGTGAAACTATCAATTGAAAGCAATCCAAAGAGAAGCACAAACAAAAGGATACCAATATTGTGAAATTCCATTTGGAAGAAAACAAATACTCATAGACAAACACTTAAAAAATTTTACAATAGTGGAATGGCAAAAGCTATGTTGAACTATCAGATAAAATCAATGTTGTTTTAAACAAGAATCCAAGCTTTCAGTAGTAGATAACTCTTCCATGGTCAAAGAGATGTAGCCATATAGCAACCATACAAGAAATTGCATAAACATAGATGGATGAGTTATAGACCTGTGGGAGTGTCAAAGGCAGGTAATAGTCTTTGGGCCAAATCCACTGATAAATGAAGCAATTGGTCATCATAGGATTGGATCTTCATCCCCTGTCAAGTAACATTTCTTACATACAGAACCATATTTCTAATAAATGGAAACCTTCTAAGCATCACATAAATGGCAACAAAAGTGAAAAACTATCTATTGTTTACTTTCAACATCCGAAACTTTTCTTTCAAGAGTTCCTATTTTAAACTTTGGAATGAGAAATGTCGAAGCAATTGGACGAACAAACAAAACAAAGTAAAGATTTACCTTTAAATATAAGTAATCAAATTCCAACCTAGCTTCTATTTATGAGTGTCCTTTCCTGGTATACTATACTGAATTGGTTTTTATCTGGAATCCTATTTTGCTGCAACAAGTCAATTCAGAAAACAAAAGGTCCATCTTCCAATATCCTGTTACTAAACCCTACAGCAATGGAACACATAAGAAGTTCAGGAGTCAAACAGATCACTGCAACAAGCAGATCCTATCTTCTGTGATGTTTTCGTCCAACTCATTCTGTTGTAATGTTTTCATCCCAACTCTCCACCATAATCCAAATTTTTTACCATATCCCAAGAGTAAATCAAAATACAGAACTTATATTGGAACTCCTATTTGCAGTTGGCACATGAGGAAAGCAGTACTGCACCCAATTTCAGATTTGCTACTGCTACAAAAAAGATATTCAGTAACTTGTGAAAATTTTTGGAAGCTATTTGACTAAAAAGATTCAAGTTTCCAGAACATATTTAACTTTAAAATCCTTCTAGATAATGATCTTCAAGTCTTAACCAATCTAAAAATGAATTGTCTAACACAGACCTATTCATGCAAATATTACATAAAGATACAAGAGCCCAGTAAGTCAAGCAGAAAAAGGAACTCTGTTAGTTCAATATTTTCTTGTTCTTGCAATATTGTGAACAAAATTAAGGATGCAAATGAATACCATATTGGAAAATAAGCATATCCATGAGAGGAAAATAAGCATATCCAGGAAAATTGAGCAAATTTCCAAATAAATTAGTAAAAAAAAGAATGAGCCTCCTACACTATGTTTGCATGTATCTTTCATATATACAGATCTTACCTACATATATATTATACTAAGATCTAAATACAAAATAAGATCGAAGGCTACACAACTTAATGATTCTATCATCTGTACTGAACCATAGTGAATCCAATCCTATGGATCCTTGGGATTTGTGGACTCTTTTAGATCTCCTAGTTTCAGGCCATAGATCAAGCCAAGGCAGGCTCCTTGTATGAATCCTAGAAAAGTTGCCAGTCTGAAAGATCTAGTACAGAAGATGCAATATGCAGATGCACAATGTATAGTTAGTTAGATAACTGGTCAATAAAAGATTTTTTTTTCAACACATAGCCATCAAGGAGACCATTGCTCATATAACACCAATAAAGTGTAACAGTGATAAACAACTTAAAAAGGCTCAGACCTTGCTGAATTTTAGAAGGGAAAGATATACCGTGGCATAGTCACTTGCAATAAGATGAGCCGAGAGCAAACCCCCAAGAATCCGGATTGTGGTCTCAAACACTGAAACTGTTTTATCCTACATTTGTAAAAGTTATTGCAGAGATTACATACTCTTAACTATCATATCTTGGAAATAAGAAGAAAACTATTTAAACACCATAATTCATAACCAAACTAATGAAATTAAGTCAAACAATATAAGGGTAACATTACACTTACAATATCAAATCGGACATTTTCAGAGACCCAATCAACAGCTGCATTAAATCTTTCACGATCCCCCAACAAAGCCAATGTATCCAAGGAGTCTATCTGCTCGATAGAACAAATAAACAAAAGAGGTGTGATGATACAATTAAAATATATTAATTACCAAATTGAACAAGATTGTCAAGGCCAATAGCTCTTACAAGTGTTAGGGCATATCCACCAAGCGAGTCTTCTCCTTTACATGTTAAGGGTCTTAGTTCGTCAAGAGGAAATGCATGTTTAATGTATCCATCAAAGGCATGATAGAACATATCACGCACCTATAAAAGAAAAATTATAATCTGATGCAATTGATAATAAACTTAAAATAAAAGGTACTTCAATAACAAGCTTCAAATTGATGCAACTTGTAGAGACCAAGTGTCACACATAGAAGTTTGTTCATGAAGAATTTTGAAGTATCTTAAAAAGAAAGTGTTTGCTCCACATTGATTGCTCACCATTAGATGTAGCACGTACTCATAATTCTTTTACTAGGATTGGAACATTATTTAAGAAAAGGGTTAATTTGTGAAAATAGTGCACATGCATCATTTAAATGCCTATGTTTCAAAGTAATCCAATATTTATTATGGTTTCAAACAGATATGGGGCCTGTTGACCTTTCCATGAGTTAACAAGCTCAGGTTTCATAACTGATGTCAAGTAATGAATTATGCTTCAATTGATTTAGTATCTAAGACTTTTGTGGAGAGCCAAGTAATACACAAGCATAACCAACTCAAGCCAAGATCCATGCACAAGCAAACTGCCGTGAACTTGATTTTTGGATCAAGATTAACCACAAGCAACCAATTCTTCCATTGTCGTCTGAGCATGAATCTTATAATTCCATCAGAAAACATTACTAAATATATATTCCACAAAGACTCAATGAGTTCCTCAATATATGACACTCTTTTATCAGGTTTAAGGCTAACACACAGTTACATTTTTAAGATACTCCAAGCCTGGCTTGGTCTTATTCTCACAAGAGATTGGTTTTGCTACAATTTTTTGCCATCCAAAGAGTGGTATCTTCAAAAAATGAGTCATGTTATTTTGTAAAATATGACAATATCCCATGCTGTTTAGTAAATTAACTATAAAGGACTCTATGTTGTTGATAAACAAAACAATAATCTCATAAAAGAGTCCAATTATCTGCTGGAGCCACTTTCTGGCCACTTCTGGCAAATTACTCTGTTTCCTTATGTACCCTTGAAACAATAATTTCTTGCTTTGAGATGTCCTGACACTAAGGCTGCAACACTTTGGAATATTAACAACCATATGCTCAATTCCACACCTCGAGACAAAAAAAAGAAAACATGCCCTTGTGAGAAATGAATAAATGAAGCATGCATGAGTCTATGCAGTTGCATCAGCAAATACAGGCAACCAAACATGCCCTAGATACATAAAATGCCATATAGCCATCTATTGTCATCCGTATATTATATTGAAACGTCCTTGTGAGAAATGACAAAGATGATGATGTTGTGAGAAAAGACAAAGATGATGATAATGCAATCTTCCTTTTATATTTAACATTCTCCATACAAGATATGCACTGAACCACTGACAATGACATGATCCAGAAAAACTGACCAGCTTCTCATGATGCAAAAACTCCTTCACTACCTTAAGACTAATTATGTGATACGGGTGCATAAATAAGATAGCCAATGTTGGATAGGAATGTTCGAGGATATCAGCACAATATTCGATAGTCCTCCACTGCAATATACTGACCAGAACTAAGTGACAATCGTCAGACAGTTCCTAACTGAACATTCGACGATCTCAATGTGGAGCCTTTAAGTGTTATTCATTTCAAGAAATTTAGTAACTCGGTATAGGCCATGCTAATAGCATGCTGTCATGAATTATGTTATGTTCCAACAGAAACAGACAGGTCAGGCATTTTGCCACCAAACATTAGGTTGGCCAATGCTCACGTTGGTGTGAAACGTATCAATCCACATTGATTGCCATGGTCAATATGCAGACATGTACGAGATAAGTATACTTAGTATAATTGTGACAATAAAGAATTAAAAAAATCAATTTAGTAGTTCTATTTGGCAATGTTCTTATTTTATCACCCATCTACTATAAAAAAAGAGATGTTGCCATTGTATTCTCAAGCAGCATTCAACCTCACATTCCCTAGTTGCAATAATCGAATCACAATCTCCATCAAAGAGAAATGATATGAATTAGCAACCGAAAGAATAAAGAAAACACATCTACTTTCACATGAACTATTCTGAATATACCTAAGTAATTTATAGTTTGGCCAAAAGAAATCTTAATTATACTTGACGGTGTAATTCCTAGCCAATTTTTATTCCTTGTTCTTCCTTTTTGTTATTAGTCAGAGAATAGAGCTTAACCTCTTATTAAATAGGGATACACTTACTGAGTTTCCTTACACTTCAATTGCCTGGTGACTAGAGAAGCATTAGGGCCAAAATGGGGCCTGTAGTTATCATAGAAGCTACGAGTTGATAGGTTTTGGATCTTTACTTAATCATTTACACAATGTGATAATTGTTATTTTCTATGAATTATCCTCTATTAAATTTCATCATTACTTTTTTTTTCATATTTGATAATTCAGCTTCATATGCTTTTATGAAATATGAAACATGAAAGAATCCTTCAGCATTATAAGAATTATATTCTATAATTTTAATCTACAGTTTCTTGTAGTAATTTGCTCTGTTCTGCAAGTTTTATATTTTTATTCTAAAAATTAGATTCTTGGTTGATTCAGATCCTGCAAATCCTTTTCAACTGATCCTGCCAATCCCAATCTTTATGTCTAGTCAATCCAAATTCTATTACAAATCCTGTGAACTATGTAATCAATAACCTAAGTTGTCTACTGCATGAGATAAGAAGTAAAAAATCCTGATTCCTTCCTGCAAATATCTACCCAAAGATATAACCTGATGACAGTCTTTCTCTTCTCTGTGATACATAAACAAGTATAACTGTCATTCTTTCCTTCCAAACCAGACGTTGATCTCAAATGGCAAACCTTAAAGTTGTTCCCCTTGCACAAAGTCGTAGATGATAATGTTATTTCCAACCGAAAGTTTTCTTCCTTTTCCTCGTCGTTGCCTCACTGCCTTACAAAAGGTTGTCTAGTTCAATTGCCCAGATAGAGACTGATGAATCTCACCACTAACCCAAAACCACATCTTTGACAGAGAAAGAACTAATGTGTTTTCCTCTTCAACTTCACATTGATCTGGGCAGCCGGATCCTCGTTCAAGACCCAAACTTACTCTACGAAGAAACGGCTACCACTTCCAGATCTAATAAAGAAGAAAAACAATATCCAGTCTTGGATCGAAACGGAAACGGCAACGACACGTACCTCGTCCCTGAGCTCTTTGGCCTCCGCAGGGGTTACACCGTCCGCAGAAACCCCAGGAGGGAAGATCGCGGAAAAGACCATCAGCTGTAGAACCCAAAGAAACAAGCTTTTCCACCTCATCCCCTCCCTATGCAAGGAGAGGCCCGAGATTTCGCCTCCTTTTGAGCGCTCTCAGCCGATTCAAACGACGACGACGAGGACAGAGCAAGGGCGAAGAGAGAGAGGGAGAGTAGATCAGGGCGAGACTAGAGCGGAGTTGTGAACCGGGGCGGAGCTGTGAACCGGATCGGGTTTTCGCTGGCATCCGCCCAAAGGATCCCCGATAAAATAAAGTGAATTTTCTGATTAAACCTTCCTTTTATATATATATATATATATATATATATATATATATATATATATATATATATATATATATATATATATATATATATATATATAATAGATAAATGTAAAATAGATTTGAGTCCGATACCTATCACATATGTAATGAATGATACATTAATCAATCGGATACCTTAACATAGATTTATGATGAAATTATACTTGCCCGAACAATCATTAATGTTTGATTGGTCATCCAAAATTATTAAATTATTAAATTTATTTCAGTGCTAGATGGAGTCGATCTATTTTTTTTTCTAAATTTAGTTATAGTGTCATAATCCAGTGATAAGGTATATGTTGGATTCCAACCACGTCACAACCCACGTCGCATCACACCCCCACCAAATCAACACGAGGGGTGTACTTCCTCGTGTTGAGCCGAAGTTCGTACCAGAGGCATCCCTCGACAAATCCCATCCCAGAAAACTTGGGACAGCACCATATGGCGTTGTTCCATGCGTCCCAAGCGACGGTCGCACAAAAGTATCGACTCGCCACTCGAGGATCGACCGTCGTGCTAAACCCGTGTACGACCGATCCTCGTGCAGCAGTATAAAAGCCCTTGACCGGCATCTAGCTAGGGGACAACAAAAAAGAGAGCGAAACAGGCAACTACTAACTTAAGCTACGATGGGCCAAAGTCAAGAATCCCCCGATGAGGGCCTTTTGTGCAGGAGCTCAATCACGCTGGGAAGACGACGTCGACATCCTGATTAAGAGACCCTCTCCCAGAAGACGGTGTCAGCGTCCCAATCGAGAGAGGCCTTCCCACTGGTGGAGTCAACATCTCGACCGAGAGACGTCTTCCTCCAACAATGTCCACATCTCGACTTCCGAATATAGTTGGCTTCAATGCTTCCTCCAACCAATCGTGAATTCCTGATATCGACCCGTGGACTAAGCCGTGCTAACTCATTGCCCACGACACATCAGTTCATTAACATCCAATATTTAGAAAAGTACTATTAAGCCCATTACAACTAAAATAAATGGGTAATTTCTTGTTTTTTGTTGTGATTTTTTTACCAATAATATTATAATATTTTCCAAAATATAGAGATATAAATTTAAGCTTAAGTAGAATAAAATAAAGATGTGTCATCTTTATTTTGATCATTTAAACTCTCATAGAAAATTAGTAAAGAACTCAAACCCGTTGACAATTAAGATAAGTATATATTTGAATCAATTAAAGCTCGATTGTAATATTTTTCAGATAGAGTTATTATGCCTTTATATGATGAAAAAGCTATTATAAATCTTTTTTAAAAACACTATCACTCGATTTGATTTTGTTTTATCATTAAATTGATTTGGTTAGAAAATCGATCGAACCTAGTTAGGTTAGAGGGAAAATTCAGCTATCAACAAGAATAATTTCATCATTATAAAAAATTCAAGCAACACGAAAAAAGGGGCTTTGTATGAGAAAAACACTAGATAAAATAAAATAAAAAAATCTCAAAATATAGAAGAGACTTTATATATTGATATAAAAAATAATATATAGTTTTAGATATAACAAAATATATTAAAAGGACAAACCATGAAATTTGATGATAAAAAATTGAAAATAATGCTAAAATTAATTATTTAGATAAAACTATTTGATTCTTTGCATTTTCATTCCGATTTAAAACCATTATCAATGATATTGGTGGAACGTTAATAAAAACGTACAAGTAAATGAAAAAACACCAGAAAATAACATGGATACGAAGGATTATAATAGAAACTACTAAGATATAATAGTTCTATCTATTTGAGGCTACACATGAAAATATTATTATCACGACGACGAGATTAAGAAGAAAAATCAAAATGCATCTACCAAAGTTTTAGGTCACAACTCACGAGTTTATGTGCAAATATTTCTAATTTCGAATTTATAATGAAATTTATTTGCACATTAACCCTCGTCTTTCCTGAAAATATCGAAACCTTGGTTTTATTTTCTCTGCGAACTCCATTATCACGCTCGCGTTTTACCTGTGCGTTGATTGGGCAGTATAGTGGGGCCCTTAAAGCGAGAGATAACTGGAAGATAAAGTTTATTTGCATACTACTCCTCGTATTTCTTAAAAATTACTTAAAAAACATATTGTTCATTAGCCCGGCTTTATACCTGTGCAATGATTGGCAGTCATGTGGGGCCTAGTAGAACTCGTCCATGGCGCCGGCCTCTCCTGACGGTAAAAACGTAAGCGGGACGTCTTTCTTCAAACCATCGAAACCATGGCGATGTTTCCGTTTTGGGAATCGATCGGCACCCTAGTCTTATACCTCTGCGTTGATTGGTGGAAGTGCGGGCAATCGTGGGACTTGCCCATGGTGCCCACGTCTGTCCCTTTGAGCGTACGAGCAGGTTGGCTTGCTGAGGTGGATAATATGTTCCTTTTTAAGACATTTCTTCGAACACCTCGCCTTTTTATCCCGTGTCTTCGTTGGGCCAATCGCTCACCTTGCCCATGTTTTCGCCGCGGCCCTGCTCGACCGAGCGTCTGCAGGAGATCGCGAAGCTTTGCCTTCGTCGCTGTCGGTAGGGGTATCTTCTTCGATTTGTTCCACATCGCGTCGTACTCCGACGATGCTGCCATCGCCAGATCCCTTTCTACGGCGCCGAAGTAGGTGAGACCTCTGAACGACCAATCTATTCGATATATAATCGCGAATATGTTTTGGATGTTTGAAGTGGTTATGTGAACGATGTACGATCAACATTGGCTAGTAGGATAGTTCGTAACGAGATGATGATTTCTGTGTGCTTTATATTTTTGCCACTGAGATAGAACAATTTTATTCAAAATGTTCTGCTTTTTTAAATTATATTTTTTATTTATTGTTTTCAATTTGTGATACCTATTCATGTGTATGAAATCGCTGCATTAAGGTATGTGAGATTATTAGTTTCTCCAAACATCCTGCCCTGCTTCAAACTGCTTGATATTTCCCTATATAACTGCAATTTAGCCATCATATTTACTTTTGCATGCTTCCTGCCTGCAGTAAAATTATTTGTGGTTCAGGTAGGCAATTATCTTCTGGTTTTGTGGAACAACACCATGATTGGTATGCTAGATTCGTGGAATTGAAAAGCCTTACTGAAGTACTTGGGAGTGAAGCACAATGGGCAGGGTTTATAATGCTACCTTTGAACTATCCTTGCTTCATAATATCTGCAAAAGTGACAAGGGGAAGAGTGTTTTCAGTTGGGAAAATGGAGTGCATAGTGATGATTCTGTTACCAGATACTTTTATATTTGATTGCTGTTGATATTCAATATCAACTGCAAGTGCTTCTGACTTGCTTCGTTTGGTAGACCACTTAAGTTGTTCTTTTAGTGATTGGCCAAGTTCATTTTTTGTTGTTTAAATCGAGAATAACCTAAACCACCATATGAAAGTTTCACAATTAATGCTCCCTTTCTCTGTCCTTGTCTATCTGATTGCAGGCTTGATTTCACCCAGGGCTGCTGTGCAAATGCTCCTATGATCTCTTTGGCTGACTGGAGCCAGCACTCAGAAGAATACTCGTAGAATTACTATGTCAGTTCTCTTTGTCCTTCCTTACCTGTAAAACTTCTAATGGATTTCTTTACTTAAAAAGAAGAATCTTGAATATATTTACAGTTTGCTGTTTGTTTTATGGTTACTGCTTAGAGCCAGCTAAGCATAAGACATAATATTATTCGTCTTCCAAAATGGTTGAGTAGCTTAGGCTACGATTTTCTTAGAGCATTTTATTCCAAATCACACAGTGAATACATGTTATAACTGACAAATTATAGTACGAACCATCTTTACTCTCATTTACAAAACACTATTAAATATCATCTACTTACAGTTGCAAATTCTCCAATTGTTTCCCATTAATGTTACTATCAGCTACCTTAGTCTCCACTGTAAACTTAGCTTTAGCGGTATGGGTAACACTATGAATAACTATCTAATCAGACTCACTCTGTTTCTGAAGATCTCAATGTTCCTTTTACCCGCGGTTAGTAGACAATACAAGCAATGACACCTCAAATCACTGATCATATATTTGCTGTTAACATTATTGTAAAACACTAAAACCAATTTATCAATTCCTCCAAGCGTGATCTTGGAATCTTGCAATAGAGCTTTACAGATATAGCTGTTGAAAGACAAGAAAATGATGGATCTGAAATATTCTTTCCATTGTATTGACACAAAACATAGCAAGCCTACTGGAGGATAGCCTCGTTTACTAACAGCTATCAAAAATTGAATGCAAGAAAACACTACCAAACACAATCTTCTTTCTTTCAGATACATTCCAATGCCTCTTTATTGTAAAACCCATTTGTTATTAGGTTATCATACATTTTTTAACTTCAGTGCTCTCACTGAAATCTACCTTAATTCTTCCCAAATAACTTCAGTTTCATGATTGATAGCTGTAGGTAAAAACCAGTGACCATTAGTGATAACGTCTGAAACGATAGCCTGCAATGGTACCTAAATATCAACATGTCACGTCAGAGCAACCTCACAGAACGATTTTTCATACACAAAACTCTTTGACCATTACCAATACATAGCCAAAGACTGTCCGAGTTTCAGCAGTTTATTCCTGGACTAATTAAGGAGATATATCACTCCGGATACTTCTATATTTAAATTTATTATTAGATTCCATTTTACCTAGAAGAAGGAGCTTCATATGAACATAACTAAAGGTTCTTCATTACAGCTGTTGTGTCCCGTGCCAGTAAAGATTTAATACATTGGCACCTTCTTTAAAAGGCTTAGACAATAAATTCCAGTCAACCACCACATGTTTTTTATCTATTCAGCACCAGAACACAAGAATTGTCTACAAACATCTTCTACTTATTTAATAATAATCTTAGGAAATATAAAGGTGCTGCATTAGTAAATCTTCATACCCAGAGGTATAAAACATAGATCACTAGTCGCAGCCTAGCTGGATAACTCAAATTATTCTGGTCCAGCATTTTGTCTTAGCTGATTTTATGAACTAAGATCTGACAATCAGTGACTCATAATCATGATGAGTGCAAGCAAGTACAGGTAAATGTCCCTTCGGTTGAAGGGCAGTTGCTGCATCTTGTGTTCTTCATCTAGGATTTCCAGTTCTTACATCTTCATTTTTGGAGTTTGTTGCCTTCATCATAAATAACACCACTATCACTCTCAAATGTAGCTTTCCTGAGACACACATCATCTGCAAAAATCAATTAACATAGTAATCGCCTCTGCCTGTGAAACTCTAAAGACATAGTGTTATTTTTTCATCTTTACCCCAGTAATGGCTCCCTTGTTGTTCCTTTCTACTACTACCCCTGTGCCTTCTTCCTCAGTTTACCTGTTTCAGGCACCATCTAGATTTAGTTTATAAAAACATTCGATGATGGAACCTTTTTAACAACCTGCAACTCTGTTGGACCAAAGTCTGTCTCTTGTTTCATATTATCCAGTTGGCCATTTTCTCCATTATACAATCTATTCTTTTCCCTCTATGCTGCCCACATTTCCAACCTCTACTTTGTGTTGTTACTCCTGTTTCAGCTTTTCTGGAACTCCTTGTATCATGGTTTGGGCTATCTCTATGGCATTGAGGCAGGATCTTAGTGCACCAATTTTCCATACTTTCTTATAGAAGTGCAAATGCAATCAAGAATTACATGCATGGTAGTATTATGATATCTGTTACACCATAAATAAGTGGATTGTATAAATCTTTCTTCACGAGATCACACCCACTAGCAAAAATTTGGTGCCAAGGGCCACAAAAGTAAAGCTTAATCTTGTTAGGCAACTAGATGTCCCAGCAATGGTACTATCTACTTCCTTTTGTAGTATTTGTAGTTTTCTTGTTATGTTTGATATGTGTGTTCATTTTTGGTAAAGGAGAGTGTATAGAAATTTTTAGTGAATGTGAGTAATGACTCCTGGGAAAGAGAAGAAAACATTATTGTCTTTATTAAAGGTCTTTGCCAATTTTGTAACTTTTAAGATCTGGTGACAATAATATTTACTTTTGGAGAATTTATTATTTACTTTCTAGGTCTGATGTATGAATTTGTTTTTGGCCTAGTGTCAAGCAATTTTGGATTATATTTGCATGAATTCTACACATCAGTCAGGAGTTTTTTTTTTTCCGAAAGATCCATGCTTACCGCTTGATAATGAATTTGTTTTCGGCATAGTGTTATGCAATAATAAACAACAGTTGGCGATAGCTATAGAGGACTACCTTGTTATAATGGTAAATTAGTCTTTTATGATCGGAGATTCAGAGAGGCCAAGGTTTTAGACGTGAAATAGTCTCTCTGCTTGTAGGACCTCGGTATATTAAGTTTGCTGCTTTGCAATATGGGTGACTACAATTTGAGTCATGAAATGACCTATTTACATAGAAGAATAAGGCTATGTATAGATCTGAATTAGCAGGGGCCTTGTGTACCGAGTTCACTCTTTTCTGACTTGTTGGAGATAACTATCCTAGGAGCTCATGTGGAAGGCCACCACCAATATGATTCCAACTATTCTTGCTATAGGAGAATGTGATCATATATTTGTGAAGCTTATATGAAATTTCCTATCTTTTTCTTCATTCTATTCCATGGAAGCATTAACAAACATGGTATATTAACGGCACTTTTCATCTTCTTGACTTTTTTTATAAACTATTGCAATTTAGGAAGTTCACTTGTATCACACAGCATTCCCAGACCTGCAAGGGATGGTATCTTGACGGTGCGGTAACTTTGGAGCATGTTTATGTTAGCAACCATAGAGAAAGTCATAAATAGGAAGATTGCTTTAAACAGAGTTACTTTAGGATGCTGAATGGTACCATTTCATCAACCTGAAATTTTCATTGAATTTAATTTGGGTACCATGAAAGTCTTTTCTGACTTTTAGCTCTTCTAGGGCTAGTAATAAGAATTCAGGTCACAGTTAAATTATGGTACTATTGATTTTTCATTGCATGCTACACAAAACTCCTTTCTTTTCTTTCCCTTTTTTTTTTTGCTTTTTTTCTTTCCTTTTTGTGTTAACTTTGCTACAGCACAATTACAAGTAGTATCAATACTGCAAATGATCTAATGATCTACATCAGATTAAGTTACAATCCCAGTGGTTTATATATTAATTTTCTGTGCATCATGTCATTGTCAGGTGAGCAAGTGAATGATATTTATGGGCGTTATTTTCACATCGTAGTTCCTGTCATGTTTCTCCAGGAAAATGTCACACCAAAATGAATTGTTGAGAGAAAGGAAGAAAAACCGCAAGTGGTCAGTGATGAAAGTAATCCTTTGCTGATCTCTGTACTTGCTTGATAATGATTTTTATTTTTATGTAGGTTGAATGCAAAATCTAAATCGGATGAGGGGACTAGCTGTGGGGAGCACTACCTTGCTCGGAGAACCCAAACCTCCCCTTTGCAAGCATCTAGATTACTGCTGAATTCCTCTGGAACTGTCATGAACATTAGGAACAATTTGGTAACTTGGCCTTGACCCAGGAGGTTCCCTGTGATCAGCGATGAGGAGTTCTGGGTATACAAGTCACTTCCATTGTTTCAAGTAAGATTTCTTGTTGCACTGCTTAGTTTTTATGCGATTGTTTCGTTTGCAGTAGCAACATTATCATCGCAAAGTGAGTTACCTTGATAGAATGAAGTGAAATTGGTGCTGACAGCTTTCCTTACACGCCTTGCCTTCTAGTTAGCTTTTTCTTACACATCATTATCAGATACAGGCTGTATTTTTTTGTGGACATTTTCTTGCCTTCTAGTTAGCTTTTTCTTACACATCATTATCAGATACAGGCTGTATTTTTTGTGGACATTTTTTCTTCAGAGGAATAAATATGATAACATTCTGACTGGAAAAAAGAAAGTTATGCTTAATTAACCGATATCAATTGCTTAGCTTGCCATGTTCACTTTCTTGTATTACATTTTGTGATTGCAAGCCAATTGTATTTATGTCTTACACTAATTACTTTGTTCGAGTAAATCATTGAGAATTTGTTATTGGTTATCTCTTTGAACTGTACATTATGGACAAATGTTTCTTCAGGAATAAGTGTTTTCCCTGGAATTTTTCTTTTCCTGGGTATCTGATCTTTCCAAGGAATTCATTTGTTTTCACTGGCATTGAGATAATTGTTCTTGGACTTCATCAAACAAACTTTGTCTCTATTTAGAAGTAGTTAGTTTAGTTGCTAGATCCTCATTTACTAGAAACTTTAATATTTTCTTAGATTCATGTTTCTAAAAGAAAGCTGTAATATAATCCTTAACAGAGAGTTCGAAAATTAGGTGAACATCACATTGGTGAAGATCTTTCTAGCTGAGTTCAATTGCCAATCTTAATTTCCTAGAAACTTTAATATGTTCCTAGATTCATGTTTTTAAGAGAAACCTGTAACAATATTTTTAATAAATAATTAGTTTTAGAAAATAAGTGAACATCAAATTGATGGTGTATTTCTTAAATGGAAGATAATCAAATACTTTTTCTCTTTTGCAAAATTGCTTCTCTACTATCTAGATGATTAATCTTTAATGTCGAGGGTTAGTGGTAATGAGTTTTAAAGTATTGGTCTAATGATGATATACTAGATCAACTTATTAAGAGTTGAAGACTCGAAATCTTATTCGATAAATTTTATACATCTAGCATTGATCTAGCGGTGTGTATTAGACCTACTTATGATGTTTTGAAACCTCATTTGATAAATTTTGAGATGTCAATCAACTTAGTTGGTAAAGTGATCAACCAATGATAGCAAATCTTAGAATTAAATTTCATCTTTATCATTTATCCTTTGAAAAAAGTATATATATATATATATATATATATATATATATATATATATATATATAAATATAATATTCTCGTAAAATCTAGAAGTAACGAAAGCCTCGTTCATCGAGCACGCGTATTGGAGGTGGTGGTCGTTCTCGAGCACCAGTAGCTGATTGGTGAACAGCCGGCAATAATTGTGAGAAGCTGCAGTTTGAGTGGTGACCGTGGAGCAATAATTGTATGCACTCACTCATCAGCTATCATGGATGGGTGGGCACCCACCACAGCAGTCACAATAGCCAGATCTGCACCTGCAGCAGTGGAGAGAAACACATCATCCATTTTGCTGGTGCAGTTGCTGAATGGAAAACACTTCGATCCACTGCGACTACTCAACGCGTTTCCGAACATTGTAATCCTATTGCCAAGAAGTCAGCAGTTTTGACACCACCAAGCACACCCAATCCTCCGCCCCCACTATTCTGTGTCAAGTGCTTGTGGGGGCCTCCAACAAGAGAAGTAAATTAGTGCGAGTGGCATCAGTGTTCACATAGCATGCCTAGCTGAGCACAGCTCAAACAAGGAATTGAATCAATGAGAGATAGAGAGATAGAGAGAGAGAGAGAGAGGTGGCAGATACCTCTGTTATCCATAATGGCAAGAGAAAATATTAGAAGTACAGGCCTAGCTGAGCTAAGCTCAAACAAGGAATTGAATCAGACAGAGAGAGAGAGAGAGAGAGTTTGGCAAAAGTCTCTGCCTTCCATAATGGCATGATCAAAACACAAAAAGTACAGGCCACTTACAGGACACACCCCCACTAGAGAGCAGATTGAGTGCATGATCATATCAGCCACCCTTTGACTAAATCTTTCTGAGTAGCACTTTGAGAGAAATAAAGCCATCACCATCACCATCACCAACATCATCAACAGACATTTCAACTTTTAATTTCTATGAGGTATCTCATAGTACCCCAAAGCTATCAATATCCCCTTTTTTATCAGTCCCACCTCCCACTACAGAAAAAGCGGTCCCCCACAACAGAGTGCATGGTCAGTGCACTACAAATATGAGCAGGAAAAGAACTTTCCCAGACTTTCTTTGATCATTCAAGAGCATATTAGTAGAAACGAGTAGAATATTTTCTGACCATAGGCTTGCAATTATACAACCCTTGACCCAAAGAGAGAGAAACGGAGGATGAAGACATCATTTGAGAGATGTGCAAACAGGGGACTTTTTGGGGTCATGATCTACATACTGTTAGGAGGATCCAAGAATGTGACTTCCTTCCTAATACAAGGATGAGACTGGTGCAGTCGATTGCTTCTGTTATGAAGGGGTGTTGGGTTCAGGCTTGACTGGTTGAGCTTCGGGCTGATGCGTGTCGTAGATTGCCATCGCGAGTGAGATCGGCATCATACAGAGCGCCTTCGACTGAAGGAACTGCATTGCTGCTCCGATATCCTCCTCCATAAGCTTTGCTACTTGCCGTTCTGTGCCATCTGTCGACCACTTCTCCCATACCTGTTGCTTGCTACCTGCCTCTCCCTGATGAAAGTTGAGCAGGAAGGCTATCAGATCAAAAAATACACCTTCATAATTACAGAAACATTAATGTACATAAACATTATGTTAACAAATGAACTGAATCAGTAAGATGTCACAGCATGCATCAACAGCATCACATAAACAAAGAAAAGAGTCACTAAGATGCACAGATGGATATATGAGAAAGAACTAAATAACATAAATAAATTACATACAAACATCATCAAGTATTCAAGATTGTTTTGTTAGCTGCTATATAAAGCAAGAGCACATACAAAACACAGAGTAACCAACTAAAAGAAGATTGCCCGTGCATGCGCAAAAGTAAAATAAGTTTTATCTTACAAGAAGTAAGGTATTGTTTCCATACCTCGACTGACAGTGGAATATCAGCTATCAGCTGTGCCACCGCACCAGCACCTCCTAGCCTGCTCATGCTTAGAACCTTTCATTAAAAAGATCAGATGAGTTTAAAAATGCACTTTGAAAAGAAAGTAGTCAATAGATCATATGGATACAACAGCATAGTTCTAATTAGCAGGTGAAGAACTATGAATTACTGGGAAATACTTCATGAATAGGACTATGACACAATTTTATCAGTGGAGCCCAGAAGCATGCCATTAGAATGAATTGCTAAAATGGTATATAAAACCCCACAGGATAATGGTGAAAAAACTCAAGTTTTGGCATACATCAAAGAGGACTAGTACCACTGGTCCATTCCATTAGAAGCCTCTTTGAGAACATCACCCATACCCTGAATGATACAAATTGAGACAACCAACCTATTTTTATTATTCAGGATTAATCCCCCGGCAACCTAAGTGGCTGCATTTGCTTTTTTTGTTGCTATTTTTTCATTAGCATTGCCTTTTGAGTATTGGCTGTATATGAGAAATATTTGACAACTTATATTCATCAATAGATTTACTATAATTACATTAATAAAGTTGGAATGAGCTGCAACTAATGCATAGTGTAATGACTCATATTGGACTTAAAGTGACATGAGAGAAAGTCAGCAAAAGTGTCAAGTCATCAGTAGATCCATTATAATTGCGTTGATAAAGTCGGTATGAGATGAGGCACCTCATGTGTACATCTTGACTCATTGGACAATGATAGGCTAATTCATATTTTATGGCAATTAAAGAGAGTTTTTTTTTTTTGCAAAGGTTAAGTGACGAGGGCAAGATTTGAACCCAGTACCTTGCGATAAATTGTCAAAATCTTTATTAGCTAAACTAGCTGATACTTTCATGAACTTCAAAAGAGAAAGTTGGTAAGGCAAAGGCTAGACAAAATATAATTCATAGAAACTAGGTGCTATCACCTATGAATATTTCAAAATTTTTCGTACCAACTTCCAAATCCACAACTTAGTAGGCCAATCATAAAGCAAGTGGAAGGAACTTCTAATGAAGAAAATTATAATTTTTGGTTCAGCTATTAGTGTCAAGGTGATGTACTTATCAGATGAACATCCAAAAGAAAGAGAGAGGAGAGTGGTAGCTATAGCTATGTGTGATAAGGATTTTTGTATATGCTAAAAAGGGAAACTCAATAAATTTTTGCATATGCAGCTAAATTGAAATAAATGGTTGCTTGAGACAACCGTGTAGGAAAGATTGCATCAAAGTATGTACAACTGATGATTATTCATTAAAACTCTTAAATTACACTAATTTAGTGAAAATAAGTTCAAGCCTCAAAGAAGCAATGACTAGTCAACTTCAATTCAAACATGAGTATCACTTTTGCTTCCAGCAAACTAAGTATTACCAAAAATATATATTTACCTTCACTTGCAGCCTCAAAAACTTAACATAGTCCAAAATCTCATCAAGCATGGCTGCTCTATCTGTCTGCAGGAAATACACAATGGACAATACTAGTTAATATCCAACAATAAAAGAGATACAGCTTTTATTTAATAATATCCCAGATTACTAAGGTAAGGAATGTTTCCAATTTATCTATATTACTAAGGTAAGGATGGTTCCAATTTTAACTTTTACTAAAGTACGGATTGTTCCAATTTTAACTATGTTACCAAACATCATCAACCATCTTTGTTTTGGAGAACAAAATCCAAGGGACACAAATGCCACAAGAAACTAGTATTTCAAACCAGAAAAGGCCCACAACCTAGAGACAAAACTTTAAGAGACAGGAATGAAAGGGAGATGTATGCTTACTTTAAGGAAGAGCATGAAATGTTATGGGGTGTATGCAAGTTGTCCAGCAATAGATAAATTGTTATATGCACTGATGATGGACCTGGAAGGAGGATTTTTAGAAGCTTAATAACTCCATAAAGTTATTCAAATATGATTTTTTAAGCATAAAAAAATCAAGTGGACTGAAGAAGAAGCTTCAGTAGTAAAAGTCACCTTTTTTGTCCTTCCCTTTGCAATATACACAAACAATAACAAAGGTCAAAATTCTTGTGTCCCATAGAAACTTAAGAATATGGAGACAGATTATGTGACCCGAATATGCAGTAACTGAACCAGATTTTGAGACTGAGAGGAACTTTAAAGAAAACAATACTTCTCAAACAATAATTTGTGAATAGGACTATAATATGGCACCAAAATAAGATGTCCATATTCTAAACTTTGTGAACAGGAAAAGTAAACAATTCTCATATTAACTACCTTGTTCGTGTTGGGTACCAATTCCTGCAATGCTCTAATTCTTTCTGCGATTCTTTCTCTACGTAGCTGCACTCAGAAAGGAAAAAATTAAATGCAGTAGGGCAGGTGTGAATATGCATATAGGAAATATCGAACAGAATAGCATCTTAAGAACAGTATTTTCCCTATGTACTGAGAAAACATTAATTCCAAACAGAGTACAAAATATAATCGACAAAAAGTTATGAACTTGATTCGGTAGTGTATAGAGAAAATAAACCAAGATTGAGTAAATTCCATAAAAAACTCAATAACTTAATGTATATAATGACCACACGAACAAACAAGTTAAACACTTAGTGTTTAGGTCTCGGTTATTCGAGTCTCACAAAGATTCATAGGATCAGATGTTGACAACGAGACATTAACGACACACTGCAGCCTTGTGTCTCAAGAATAAGGCTTCACTAGGAATGAGAACAGAAAAGTGAAACAATTTCCCACATAGGAAAGATGATTATGCTGATGGATATGGAAAAATCACATAAGTTTCAATAAATAGCAACATCTTTTCACCATCAAGTGTAAGGAAGAGTTTGGTTGATGAGATGTCAGAACTTACTCGCTCAGCAATGCTATGAGGGTCAGTGGCCTGGCCGCGCCTTGCCCGCACCTTTGGTCGTGGCGCTGGAGGTTGTGGCATCGAAGCAACTCCACCTTGCTTTGCTTGACCATGGAAAGCCTACAAGATTTGGAAATAGAACCTCAAATAAACAAAGATGACTAACATATGAATCTCCCAACGATTTCAGAAATGAAAACCACCACAGAATAAGCATCAGAGGAACAAATATCTATGCAAGCACCTGCTACAACAAGTTGCTTTCCTCAGTCCATATTCTTGCATGTTCTTTGTCACCCAAGATAACATAGGATCCAGGCTTCTTAATTATAGAAGCTTTTCTTAAGGTATCAAACATAAAGTTGACTTGCAATCAATGATTTTTCAGCTTACTGATCATTTCAAAGGTTTCAAGAGAGGGTTTTCTTTGTTTCTTGCTTAATAGAGAGCAAGAAACAAATCCAAAAAAGCTTGTAAAAGCAAAAAGGAATGCAAATTTAAAGAATTATGGGGATGAAGGGCAACTCGAACATAGTCCTGTAAAAGAACTACAGTTGGATACCTAAATAAAATAGGAGGATTACACATCAGAAAGGAAGCATTTTTGAGAATATAACGGACCTGAGGAGGAGGATTAGGTCGAATTTGATACGATTGGAGGTGCCCGAAGCCCGGAGCAAACAACCCCGCCGACGGAAACGTATCCCTCTCCTGCTTCAAATCCACGAAATTAACGAACACATGGAGCGCCAAAGCGGGAAGCGAAACAATAAGAAGAGAATCATGGGCTCACCGTCTTCCCCTCGGGGTCCTCGCGGTGGCGTTTGCCGCTGGAGGAGCCCTGCTCCAAGCTCAGCCCGAGGGAGAAGGGGCCCCCTCCGCCGGCGGCGTCGGCGGAGTTGCGGTGGAGGGGCACCCCCGCGAGGCCGCCGTCGGGTCCGGCGAGGCCCGTGTCCCCGGCCGCGACGTAGGACGAGGGCATGGAGAAGATCTGCTCGAAGAAATCGTCGACTATGCCCTCGGGCTGCTGCTGCGGCGGCGGCGGCTGGTGGTTCGCCATATGGGGGTGGGGGTGGGGGGGGGGTGTGGGGGTGTTGGCGGAATACGGCTTATGTTTGGTGACGGAGACGGAGGAATGTTGGAGATATCATTCTTATTATTATATATGGAGATAAGGAGGGGGAAAGCAAGTTTGAAAGGGAATATTATATTATATATGTATATGCATATATACACACACATATATATATATATATTGTATATATATATATATGTATGTATATGTATATATATATATATGTATATACATACATATATATATATATATATATATATATATACCCTTCCATCAAATATTATCAGGTAACTGTACGGATCTTTTGGTTATCGTTTTGTATGTAGTAAAGGTTGATATTAATTTTTATGACTCTAAATTGTGATATGAAATATCATTTTCTTAGGGGGTGCATAAATAAATCTTAGTGCTATTTCGGGGAGATAAATCACCCCTGAAAGAAATTCCAGGGGTGATTCACCCCGTCTATATATAACTTCCAATTCTGAACCAAAAAAAAAAGAAAACTATTTCCTCTCCTTTTTCTTCTTGAAAAAAAATTAAAACGTGATTAATTTTGATCTCTCAAAATGTGCAGTGTGCAATGCAGAGCATGAATCCTCCCATGGAAACAGTTAATACACATTTGATGACAAGGTCAAATGATTATCCTAATCCTACTTAACACATTTGATGTGGTCAAATCATCTTCTTAATATTCTTTAGTCAGACATTAAACCATCTATTCATCAATCAACACTTCCATCAAGGCTTTAAGCCCAATTTATGGCTTAGATATAAGAGCCTAGTAGACTACATTCCAATCTTACCTACTTGACAAGCTCATCCATGTCTCACTGCCGGCATAATTGGTCTTGCAATTTCTATCCTGGGATATGAGTCTCAGTTTTTCTCTGGAGGTCAACAGTGAGTTTTACAAGTCCAAACTTGAAATGGACAAGAACAGAAGCTAACAGAATAGCAATACATCACTAGGCACTCATAATATTGCAGGAATATAAGCAGCTAGTGAAGCACAAGAAATGCAGCAAGTAATTTTGGCTAAATCTTACTGTCCCATGTCTGTTGCATAAGAGAAGAACCCCGTTACTACTTAATGATACAGCATTGGAACAAGAATGGTCTTTGTCAACAGCTCATTATGTACTGTCCTTGGTGCCTGAGGTTTCAAGCTCCTTCTTGTCATCTTCACTGCTAACTGCTTTGGGGCTTTCCACCAAAGGCGGATTACTTGAGTCTTCAGGATCCTTCTTCAACTCGGTTTCGAATTCTTTTGCGGCCTGTACAAAAATTGAAGATAGGGTGTTTAGTATGACAGATCACAGAAGTTCAACGTCAAAAGCAATATACTCTATGCACGTGATTCTTGCATGGATAATGATCTGATGAAATCTGGCAACTGAAGAATAGCACGTGGAACATGAACAAAAGAAATGCATACCATTAATCAAGCTAGAAAAAAGAAAAAATTATGGGTAAGAAAATCACATTTTTAAATGGAAGGAATATGCTTGAGGCGTTAGCCATCGTCCCTTGTTTTAGATAGTAGGTCATCTTACTCTCCTGGTGGAATGCCTGACTTTCAATCTCCACACCGTGCAAGTTATACAGTTTCCCGCTGTTACAGTGGATGATACCCCTCCTTCATGTGTTATCAGTTTGAAAAAGTTTGATAGACTTTGAATACTACCTTCTACTAACAGGAAACTTAAGCTATTTAACCACAGAAAATGGATTTCACCTGCTTCACCTATGTTCAACAAGACTACTACTGATGAGAAGCCAGAGGTGGGCCCTCAAGGATTCATATCTTTTACCACAAAGACACAATGCTTGCGTGTAGTAACCATAGTCTCACAATAAATGGTCAGTCCATGAGCAACACACATGCTTATATTCATAGCACTCACAATAAAGATTCTCAGAAGGAAACAAACTTAAAGCCAGCTCGGATATGCTGTAATATTACAGCATCTATTATTCTATCCATGATAAATTAAAACAGACCCTAGGATTATAGTGCAAAGTTCTGCAGTTTTAGAATCCCAACCTTGTTCGAGGACCCTCTATATGCAATGTAAATAAGTCTCTGGTACAGAACCCACAAAAATTTACTATCATCATAATATATTAGTTGAAGGCAATTAAATCTAATTGGTATTTGTTTGTATTTTGTCTCTGGGTGTGACACTGATAGTCATTAAAAATTAAGAAAAAATGGATCAGAGACATTTGCGAATCAGGTCATGTTTAAATCAGAGAGAGATGGCAAAAACTGGTGGTCCATCTACCCAGTACATGCTGGGTGAATCAAGTCCTTGATCAACAAAGCCTGAGTTGCACTTACACGAATTGCATGTATACTTTCATAACTGGAACAACTGTGTTTTTGTGGAAACCAAGACAAATCACAAAAAAAAACTACACAACTTCTCCAGGAAACCAAGTAAAAACAGACTGCAGCTGAAAGGTCATGCTTCAATAATTTATAGAAAACAACACTATAAATATTGATATTGTAGACTTACGCAGCTCTGATAAGAAAGAAAGCCAAGTACTGCATTATTAGATAAGATACAACAAAATAACTCATAGTGAACCCTACACTTTTATCATCAATGTAAATTAGACAGAGGAAACATTGACAATGTTCTAAAAGGTCCATAAAGGTATTGTATTGACAAAAGTTTTAGCCTTGATGAGAGACCAACATCAATAAATTCTTAAAACCAACCCACGAAACACAATAAATTCACACTCAACTGAAATAACTAACTCATGGTCAAGATGCAGCACAAAATTAGAACTCAAGTCTAAGGTATGCACTAACTAAACCAAAAAATAAATAATTTCATTTCTGGTGCTCTTCTGGAAACAGTTGACAAGAAGTATCAAAAAAGGAATTTAAGTTTCCAAAGCAGTGATATATAGGCACTGAACTGGAGTGGTCGGGGCTCTTCTTTTAACTTTAAACTCCAGTCACCTCATTTTTTAAGACCGATTAGAACTTCACTTGGCTATGTAAAAGCCCTACTGATGCCTCTAGCACACAACCACACAGGTACCACTGAGACATCACTGAGACAGCTGCAAGGATGGGGGAGGCGGAAGAGAAGGCTGGAGAAGGGGACGAAAAATGTGTTCTTTATTTTTTTATTGTTATTGATTGTCTTTGTGCTCTTTCTTCTTCTTTGGCTTCCCTACAACCACTGTGTGACATGACAATTCTCCACCCATGCCATGAGAAGTCATGAGCCAGCCAGTGACCAAGATCCCCTGGTCTTGATAAATACTTAAATCCCTGGATGGGTGTCTCCAAGAAAAATGTTGACAAATTATTAATTATTCACCAGCCATTAAAACAAAAAAAGGAGTGTTTGACCACTTTCCCTCACGTAAACATTAAAAGTGTTGAGCTATTCTAATCCTTCAGATTCAGTTAGTTTATGTTGATGAGATTTTTGGCTACTTTGCCTCATCAAATCTTTTAATGAAAGTTCCAGATGAATTTCTTTTGCAAACTAATGAACAAACTTTGGTGCTTGATTGTTAATGTTTCTGATAAATAAAGAACTGTTTTTTACTATTTAGTCTCTTCCTATTATTAATCATAAAAGGATGTCATATCTGCATCACAATTAACCTTGATTCGAATGTTGCTGGCTCAGGCAACTCTAAAACCAGACAGATAAATACTTGCTTTCCAGGTAGAAGAAATTTTGAACAATAACATGCTTTCGCTCTGTTGGTTTCCAACTCACTTCACTTTATCCAAAAATTTTAAGCCATCGTCTGCTTCTTCTCGTGCAGTACAGTAACAACATCAGCAGTATCGAGTGTTCATTTCCAACCCACCTCACTATATTTATTTATTAAATAAGAAAATGTTCCTTCTTATACAGTACAGTTACATCATCAGCACTCATAATTAATTACAAATTCAACCAAAAGAGCAATCACCTCCAGAGAATGCTTGTTTGTTATAAGCTCATTCAAATCAATTCTGATGCCTCATATAATTTATGACCAAAAACCTGATTTCCAATCCCATATAGCTCACGAAAATTGTACCTGTGTTCTAACATTTGACAATGTTCCAACTTTGCTTCCCCTCTGATATTTTCTAAATGCTGATTCTAACAGCTGTTACCAATCTCCTTAGAGTTCCAGCTTCCAATTGGTTCCTTTATGCACAAGACGTATTTGATTGCCACGATATCATAACCACGAATAGTTTCTCTTGGCACAGGTTTGGAGTGCCAGAAAAATATCATTCTTAACCAACGTTTAGTTGTTCACATTACAACATTAGGAGTCTCTACAAAGCCCCCTTGTAAACACCTCTGATGACTTGATTACAGTCCAGGAGCCACAAGTCCAGTAGTTCATCTACACTAAAAGTAGCATTTCAGACGGTCAAGTTCAAGTAATGATCCATGACCATGTTCCAATTTCCATCAGTTTTACCAATACCATAACCACTCACTTGTAAAAGAGTACTCACAAGATTACAGTAGTGCAAAGCAATAAATTAGGTTAACCAAACAAGGTTTAAGAGATTGGCAGATATAGACTACTTTAAACTATTCCTAATTTGACTAAAAAATCAAGCTTGGTTTATGCAACTTGTATACGGGAATCGGACTCCAGTATTGATCAAGATGTCTGCTCAACTTATAAGAACAACCATATGCCCTCATCGTCAATCTTAATTGACGATTGACCATAAGGTGTGTATCGCTCATTGTAAGTCGTTCCAGCATCCCAAATCTAGTTCTAACAAATGGTCTTATCAAGATCCGGCAGATCCCAGAGTAGTTTCACTACAATATATAATGTCAGACAACATAAACTAATAAAGCTGAAATGAAGCAAATCCAGCGACCAAAATGCTCGAGAGGCGAACGAGCATAACCTGTTGAAAGCTCTTGATGGTTTTACCGAAGCTCCGCCCGATCTCGGGGAGCTTCTTCGGGCCGAAGACGAGCGCCGCGACTCCGGCGATCACGACGAGCTCGGGGACCCCGAGTCCGAACAAGCAGCGGCACCCGAGGGCGCCGCCCCCGTGCTGCCGCCGAAGAAGGGGGGCGCGGGCCGCCCTCCCTCCGCCGGAGACGAGGAACAGGGAGCTGGAGGAGGCGGGGGAGGAGGGTTTCCTCAGGACCCGAGGCGTGGATGCCATTAGAGAGGTAGAAGGAAACGCCATGGCGGCCATCTTAGGATCAGCTCGCTCGCTCCTTCCGTATCGGAGTCCACTCACGCCTTCAAGACGATTGATATTTTTCCTAGTTTTGTCTCTTACCATAGGAGTGGGTTACTGATCGAATGGACCGGCTCAACCGATTTCGTCGTAAGAAATAGATCGGACCGCTGGGTCGAACCGGAACCACCATCAACAAGACCTTGACTCGGTCCCTCGTCGTCCGGAGACTGATTGAACCGCCCATGGCCGATCTGGTTCATAGAAACCGTAAGAACCGGCCAATTCAAACCGAATAATTCTGGTTCTATCATCAAAATGACTTAAAAGCCCTCGGTTCCAAGTCATCTTATCCTTTGTCGAGGATATTATAGTCTTTTGGAAAAAGACAAAAAAAGGAGAAGATAATAGGAAAGAAAGAAGGAAATATAAAATATAAAATACTTTCATGTATAGTTCTTTAGAAATTTGTTTATCTTATCAGACACAGTTTGATCAATTTGGTCTTTATTTTCATTTTTTTTAGTTGGTCGATGCATTTCAAAAAAATTTCAAGCAAACATCATAAAATCAAAAACATGTTATGGACTGCAAATAAGAGAAAAATCTTATTTTTGCATATATAACTTCTCATCATACACATGTTTTTGCACTGCCCCTCTAACTTGATATATGCATCATAATATCAATTTATATTTAGATAAATGTCTCTCTAGTATAACACAACAATGAAAATGTTACTGTCTCAACTATTTGAAATCAAACAATAAAAACAAAAAGGGCAGACATTGACTTGGAGAAAATTATAGAAATAAACATGCAATTTCACAGATCAATATATATAAGAGAACAAACTCATAACAATTAACTTGGTTGATGTTAAAAATGCAGATTAGGTTGTCATACTGGCGATAAATAAATCCGACAAAGAAACATTTGCGCAGGTCCACCAATTGAAACAAGTTAATGTCTAAATGAAAATTAGAACTGCATTCACCAATGTACACTTTGGCATGGGTTCACATTTCCACAAAGAAAGTCGAACAATTAGAGTTGTTTCCATACAGATTGAACCTCTAACTGAAATCAGATACAGATATATGCCGAAAGAAGAGCTTCCACAGTTGACAGTTGCTGTGGACTTCCCAGGCAGCCATCGATTGGGCAGCCACCGAATGATTTAGCTAGTTTTCTTAGTCCAAATGTCAAATCATTCAGGGTTCCAGATAATGAAAATAACAATGAGAAAGATGATAGGATTTGGATACAGGGTAGCACGAAAATGGTGAATATACAGTAAACATTCATCTGTCAAGTGACCTGCAAATTGAGTAACTGAATGTTTTGAAGCTTTTCATCTGCCACCTTCTTCTGCATGCCAGAAATGATGTGAGGCCAGGCTCACCAAAAGAAAGCCTGTCTACTGTGAATGTGACACAGATTCACTAGGTTAAGAAGGCCGAGCAGTTGAGCATCATGGGGACTCAGTCTTCATTTAATCTGATCTTGGACGACTGTCACCATCTCTATGGCGGTTATTGTACAGTGGCAAGAGCCAATGAGATCCAGGCTTCCTACTACCACAACACCGCCAATACAGGAGCAGGACCAACAGCAATATACCAATTGGAATTGCCCATCTGCTCCAATAATAAAAATATTATTGAAAAAAGCTCAGTGAAAAAGGTTTGATGCACACTCGGTTGAAACAATATGAGAAAGGAATTGAGAAAATCTTGCCTGTCCAAATCAAGAAAAGGGCTGTAAACTATAGTCTCCCATGTAGATACGATTACATGCCAAGAAGGATTATAGTACATTGATTCCGATGACCAGAACATTCTTGTATATGTTTCTAAGAAAATAAACATTGCCCAGCCAGCAATCTCCAACAAAAAAAACTTGATGATAAACCGGCCCACCATAGCCACAGTAAGTGAGAAAATCACCAACCAATTTGAGAGTCTATCATTGTAGTCCTTGATGAAAAGTGATCGGGATTTCCCAAGCATCTGGAAATCAAGATCAGAAACAATTCATTAATTCACTGACAAGATTCAGAGTCATTTCAAGATTAGATTGGATGCCAGGAAGATTTATCTCATGCAAGCAAGAGAGCATGGCATTTTCTTTCCCTGACACAATCAAGTCACATTCAATATTTCGACCAAGCCTCAATGCTAGTGACACAAAATAGGAGAAAACTGATTGAAAAAACACGCAATCTAACCTTCATCATCTTCTGTTTATATAATTCTTTCGAAGGCCCAACACATTGTCTTTCAAAAGTTTCATTGCACTGAAGAAAACCAGCATTGAATTTTGCCATGGAAGGAAGTCTCATGACTTGAAGGTGATCCATTTTATCCTCACACTCTGTGTATTTGGCTTCACATAATTTTGATGACTGATATTCATTTTCCAGGAGAAACGTTCTGTAAACCTGAAAAAGTGCTCAAACAAGTAAACACAAAAACAGTATAATAAGCATGACGAACATCCAAGCCTAAAATCAAAATAAGAAAGAGATTATCCTTAAGAAACAGGTATTCATGAATATCTACAGTGGACCACTATTGAACACAGAGAAGTTCTATCTCATTTAGTACAAGTTGAAAATTTCACATGATGCAGACTAGGCAAGTCCTACTTATACCCAGATCCACTTCAGAGCATGTTCTAGCATATTTTTAGTATCACCACCAAAAGTCCAATTTCAAAACACTGATTTCTGGTCCAAGTGCTCGTCTCTTCTTTTGCTTTGAAAGATCAACTGCAGTCCCCTCAGTAAGAAAGCAGATATTAAACCTCTCAGATATAAGTTCAGTTACTTGTACCCAGTCCCTATTTAAGCAAACCATAGCATTGTCAAGAGAAATATGAAGACAACAATTACTTAAATACCTTTGACGATTTTGTTTTCAGTTTTATACTCTGTTTCCTGTCTTAAAGTTCTCTTAGTATTCTACACCTATCCATCTTCTAGAGCTTTTTATGGGATTAGAGTTGAGAACAGAGATCTAAAAAAGAGACAGGAAGACTAAAAAAAGCATAGGTTTTTTTGTGTAATAGCAGGAACTATTTTTCCAACGGAATAAAGAGAAAATTTTTGTCAATAAAGATTTCACCATGGCAAAAAAGTATTAGTATTGTGTATAGTTATGGTTATTTTAACTCAATGGACTAACATATACAATGGTTTATATATAAAAAAAGGTTTCCTATACATCAATCTAAAGTTGTTTGCACTAATATGCAGATTTCAAAGATCCTCGATATTGGCACTTCTAAATTACAGCACCTTCCAATCACATAATTTAAGGGTCAAAGATATTCCTCGCAGCTCCTCTCCTATACTGCTAAACATTAACCAGAATTCTAAAAAAATATTTGCAGTTCTAACTATTGTTTGTTGATAGATGTTTTCACCTATTTATTCTCCATGATTGTAAAGTGAAGAAGAATGCTAGTGTAGCTCTTAAAGGGTCTCAATTGGTACCACTCGTCAATGCAAAACTTTAACATCGAACACATGGTTGTACCTTTTGTATTTCATCATCAAGTTTCACAATAGATTGTTCAGCATGATGCCGACCAAAACGCTGCCGATCAAACAACTTTTTTGCTTCAGCCTTTGATTCTTCATGAACTTCTTGCAGCCTGTTTTCTTGTATTGGTAGCCGCATAATGTCCATTCGTTGACTGTATAATTTCAAGCAACGCTCAAGAATCACCTTATTGAATACTTCAACGATAGAACCTGTGGATGGAATTTCTCCTTTATTTAAGGCTTCAAGAATCTGAAAAAAAACAATGGATACAATAATCAGAATTAAGCATGATGCATATGAGCTTCTTCTGGATACTTTAAATTCAGGTTGATGTTCTCAACTTGTGCATGTAAACCATGACAAATAACCAAGGATAATGACAGTATCAAATTAATAATTTAGGGAATGAAGAGAAATTTATGCAAAAGCACCTGCTCTAGGAAAGCTACAAACTCATTTCCGTTTAGAGGTTTTCCCTGGATAATTTTTGGACGTATGATGGTTGCAACAAGTTGTTTCAACTGCTCCCTCTTTTCCACATACAATTGATCCAGCTCACTGTCCTTCATGTCACAAAGTTTTGTCCTTTGAAGATGAGGCTGTCATAAGTTCAAGGCTCTTGTAAGCACCACAAGGCAAAATTGCATGAAATGAATATCAGCACATATGTTATCTTATAAAAACTTAGAAAAATAAGTTCCAAGTGTGGGCATTGTAACACAATTATGATGCACATTACAACAATAAACTAATAGGACCTTAGCTGATATGCTACCCAGGTTATGGAGCTTTGGATCCAAATTCAGCTAACAAAATAACAACAGAAGATAAATAAAAGAGCTTGTAAGTTCCCGAATATTGAGAAAGCTAAGGCACACATGAAACATGGATAATTCAAAATGCACACCATGTCCATTGGAATAGATACTCAAATATTATATACCTCTTGACGCATGTTCAACACTTCATCAGATGCCCTTTTTAGTTAATTATTGAAAAAACACAGACATGCTTTTTGCTATCAGGGGATAGTTTCATGAAACTATTGGATTATCCCTTTTTTTAAGTGTGCTGACCTTTTAATGGTGGAACAATGGAACATACACCTTACGTAAGCATCTTGATGCGAAGAGCTGCTTTTGTAGACAAGTATTGCTGCCAGAGGCAATAAGCACTCTGCTACCTTATTTCTTGACATAAGGTACTCATCTGATTTCTTGGGCATTTACCACAGCATTGCAGTTTTATTACATTTCTATTGAGTATCAACAACCATACTGACATTTTTTCATATCTTTCCTTGCTGTTGGAGTTGTTGAGAAGATGTTTTATACAGCAGGATATTTTTCTGTGCATTAAAACATCCACATCACTGATTCCTGCTAGGATGTTCTACAGTAGAGTAATTCTTCCATTTTTAACAGCTCTGTGCAAAGTTTTATTGAACCTAAAACTCTTTAAAGCCCTCAAAGCAAACATGAAGTTCTCATGTTGTTGGGCCAAAACAAACGTTGACAAAGGCATACCAAAGAAGACTTCTCTGGAATCTCTGAATCTCCTAATATATAATTATTGACGTAAAATCAACTGTGATATTGACAAGATAAGTTAACCAAGTTTACCTGTGGTAAGCTAAAGGCAGTACTATTGTCACCCATTATTGCCAAGGAGTCTCGAATTTGGTTAACCTGATGCACCAAATGGAAAAGGATAGCAAAGGTTTTACAATAAAGATGGACGCAAAGCCCATAAACTGCTAGTCTAGAACAATATCCTAATATTGTTTATTCATGCATAAAAGTCTAACTTTACAGTTTGACCGAAGGCCGCACCTGATCAATGTTTCTGTCTCCTGAAATTGAAGAAGAATTTTCAATTTAAACTACTAGGCATTGTATAAGTTTCCTATATGTATCAAATACAGGTGAAGAGAATATCAGCTAAGACTGACCATTATTGTTAGGTACCCGCCGAAGGGCTTCATTCACCATTTCTTGAACAGACTTTCCTTCTGTGTAATCATAATAAATATATTTTGGTGAAATAGATAAATTAACGATACAGAGCATGAAAAGATTGTAAAGAAAATGCAGACATGAAAGGACAAAACAATATCACAAAGTTATGATCAACAAAAGAGTGGTGCTCAAAATTCAAGCTACATAATGTAACAAAAATGAGAAAATTAATCCCGCAGGCATTGGGAAGCAGCAACCATATTAACTGGCGTACAACCTAATGGACTGCTCCAAATAGAAAATTTGTGTCAAAACACTATATCAAGCAAAAGCTGAGATGTCAGAAAACTTGAAATAAAATCTCTTTGAGATGCCCTTTGATCTTATTATCTCAGGCTGTTTGACATGCCATTTTCTTTTCTAACTTTATGCCTTATTTTATGGCCAATACAAGTAAAACATATAATTATGATTTTACAAATGCAAACTAGTTCAGGGTGTTTCAGTTTACATAACTTGGAAGTGATTACCTACCGTGCACTGTACTCGGCAGAAGATTCCGTTGTTTCATATTCTTGGCAAAACATTTTATTGCCTCATATTCTTATTTTTTGCTGTAATTACTACTATTTCATCCTTATGGCCTATCTTTTATTGTTGCTGTTGTTGCCTACTTATTAGCCTTTTAAGACATGTTCACAATTACAAATGTGTATTATTACCGATACTTCAAACTATTTCCAAGCACATGGCAAAGAAAAACATCAGCTTACGCAGGAAATCCCGTTGGATAAGCCACAAGAGCTTAGCAGGCTCAAATGCAACATCTTGCCCCTGTATAAATACCCAACATTGTCAATAATTATAAGAAGGTCTAGTTTTCCAGAACATTAAGAACATAATATCAGTAGATTACCTTTACCCTGATCTCCAAGAAGCAGCAGATGAGCAAATACAGAAGTAGTTAGAAAGGAAAAAACCAACAAACTTATAATACAATTTTTTGTATTAACAGAACTCAAAAGACCTTCCATAAAACTCTTCTGCAATTTCAACAGCAAATGATAGCCGAGATATATCAGCCTCACGAATCTACAACATGAAGCACCAAAAACAAATCTTAGATGAATTCATAAGGGAATAAATCTAATCGAGAATATATTAAAGAAGTTACTAGTGCCAATTATAGGCTGATAAAATTTCCACCAGATAGAGAACAAACCGTCTCAGGGAGATTATAAATGAGCACAGAGCTCATAACTGTAGCCAGAGCAAATATCCTGTAGAATACGAACAGAATGAACATGAATATATCTGATGGCAAAACAAATGAATTTTAAATATTACCTATCATCGTATACATTTGATTTTCCAACGCTTTCAAATCCTTCTGTATCAAGGTACAAGATAGATACTTTTGTTCCATCAACATCTAAGTCCACTGGTGTACCCCAAACCCACATTCCTACACCAAAAGAGACTTGATTACAGAAGGATATTAAATCTTAAAAAGAATAAGAGAAATATTGTGAATTTAGTATTCATGACGACTACTATAAGGAAATAAGACAAATCTTAATAAAGACTGGAAAGACAAATATAAAAAAAATTAGTGTAATTAACCTTTGGTTTTAGTATCACGCATATGTCCAACCCCAAAACCTGCATGTAATTATTTATTTGTGTTGAAAAATTAATCTTAGCCTTCAGTCATTTATCAAAAGAGAGAAAGCAATAATAATAAGAAATGCACCTTCGTCGCATGAAAGGGAGAGAAGTTGGTTGAGAAGAAAGGATTTGCCTGAGCGATATGGTCCAATAACCTATGATAGCAATCATGGTCACGTTAACAAAAAGAAAAAGTAGATCATGATGAGACTAATTAAGATGATGACAGCTAACAATTACATGGGGAAATATTGCCGCAGCACCAAACTATTATGATGACTTCGTCTAAAAGCTTTAAGTTATATCCATCTTAATACCCATTACAAGATTACTGTCTAAGGGAGAGCATAAATTCTCCATAGGACATTTAAGGAGAAGGATCATGTGACCTTACTGAAGGAGAGTCAGCTAGCATGATATGCTAACAATAGAGAAACTTCTCGAGTTAGAAAAAACAAAGAATAAAATTAGTGTGCTAAAAAGCCATTTCTAAATAGTTATAAAAACTTTATATTATTTATTTGTTTATATAATCAATTTATGTAAACAAAAGCAAAGAATAAAATTAGTGTGCTAATAGATATCTAAACGGTAATTTTGTATATTATTTAAACAATAATTCTATCCTCTCACACATACACAGTCTTGACTCAGAAACCTCCGAACAGATGCATACTTGGTGGCAGCGGATGGTAAAAGTTGGAACATTGATAGATGATATATGATGTGATGGTGGTGGTTGATGAACACAAAGGTCCTGTTGCATAGTGATGTCAAAATCAGGCATTTTTCTGCTTTCTCTTTTGTTTGCCTCCCACTCTTAGTATTCTTCTTTCCCTCCCCAGCTTCTACAGTTATGACAAGCAGAAGGTGCCTCATCTTCCTCTAGCGGATCAACCATAGTCCAACATGTCAACCAAGATCAGATCTCTCATGGCCGACCCTGGCCTGGACCAGTCAATCTTGAACCATGGAACGAATGATCTAAATAAAGATATCACAAAGGAGTTTGCGGACACTTCAAAATTTACAAATTATTAAACACAAGTTGGTGATAGTAACTGTCAGTGTTAATCACACAACTTTTTCCACCATTAAGCTTTGCTGAATGCAATAACTAGTCAAAATAAGAACCAGCAAATCCTGTAATATTTTTCATGAAAAAATCCTTTTACATCTTGTGCCACAAATCTAAGTGCAGCTAAACAGTGCATTTAAAGGTCTTCTAGGGACATATCCAACCCATCTTAAATGGTTTTCCCCACATTTTGTCATCAGGCAAAACTAACTGTAATTGTTCACCAAAGCAAACATTTCTAACTAGCCACATCTAAAAACAATCAAGAACCGAGAATTAATTGTTCACATCTAAATGATATGAAGAAATAGATGTTTTCCGACCAAGTATTGTAGAAGTAGAGCCGAAACATTCACACAGATGAAATACATAAAGTTGGAAAATATAACCTTATCATGGCCCTTCCTACCACTCCAATAATTATAGAACATAGAGGTTAAAAAATAACAAACTCATGTAATATGAACTTGAGTGCAATAAGAATGAACATATGCAATAAGAAAAAATAAAAAGTGCATGACTCTATCTGCATACAAAGAACCATGCGACCAAGGGAAAAAACTCAAACTTCTTATAATTTGTCAGGGAGTCTAGAGATAAAGTTTCTACTTACAGCAACAACAGCTATAGGGTTTGTAATTCTTTGGATTGCCTCCAAACCCTCTCTTGCAAGACGGATTTTAGTATGTTCAGAATCTGGCTCCACAATGGGAAACCTGCAAAAACAGCTATCAAGATAGAACCAAAGGCAAAAGAAGCTTTGCAGTTTCCTTCTAACTCAACCAAAAGGGGCGTTTCAAAGTTTAACAGTATAATTTTTCTTAATGCAACAAAAATGTCTACTATTTCCCCCAAGTGTCAAGGGATATATAAAGGACCTAGCTATCAAGGTGGTCCGGCCAATGTCGCATGCTAATCAGCAGATATGACTGAAAACTGAAAGTAACCTCAAGCACCAACATTGGTACTAGAAAGATGAAAATGCATATTAGCAAAATCCGAGCTTACCTGAAAGGAAAATTCTTATGTGAATATATTGTACCATTCTGAACCATAATGGTAGTAAAGAAAGCATAAGATGGTGACTTGACTAAATATACATGTTTAAATACAGCGAATTCCAATGAAGGGAAATGGATAATAACATGGTACACAAAACTATGACATCAGTGAGTCTAAGCAAAAAATCATTCATGGATTTTAAGGGCTGCAGCATGCAACAATTTAAGCAAATTTGTTGCATTTGATATTTAATTGGACCAAGATTCACCCAAACTTAATTTCACATCCAGTGTTTGGCATACATAAGTTTGGTTATAGATGAGTTTCATGCAGAGGTTTCCATGTAACAGCAGAGTCACATGAGAATGTAATGGATCAAGAAAAGGAAAATCAACAAGATACAGTTGCACTAATCTGAAACAAATCATGTTTGTCTTGAGCTTGCACCAATTTTTAATGTTGAATTTATTTTCTAGAAAAGATCAACAGCTTCTACAGACAATATCACTGAAAAAACCCAACACTGCAACACCTGGCCATTGAAAATGTGGGGTTTAGTCCTGGTGCAGTAATATTGTTCATGAAGGGATTGAAATGTACATGGGTGGAGAAAACGAAAATGGTATATCTGAGATCATGATAGGGAGGGGTTCAGGTGGCAGAGAAGGATAGAATTCTGCTGATCACAATGTGTTCTGCGTCAAGCTAGTCTTGATAAGCTGTGACAGGAACCGCCGGAGTTCCCTCGTTTTGGCGAATTTGGTCTACAGCACGGAAACAAAAATGCGAAGAGAGATAAATTTGCAGATGGAGGCTGAGGAGGACAGTGAACACGTGCATGGTAGCATCTCTAACATTTCTCTGTCTGCGGGGCAAATAAGTAGAATGGATGAACGCCAGGCCTTGGTACTTGTTTCAAGTAGATTAGAAAAGAGAGCTAGACAATTAACAAGAGGCTTTTCTTTCCTAGTTTCATCCATTATGCATCCACTACACATATTCCTTTACCATTGTCATCAACTCACTCTCGAAAAATGCCCTTGTAGTCGAAATTACATTCGCTATAATCCACAAGCACAAACAGAAATCAGCTCCAAGATTTCATCTTTCCCCACCAAAACTATTCCTTTCCACCAAACGCACGCACACAAAGGTCAATCCTAACCAACGCAAATCGAACAACCGAGGGAGCAGATCACACTTACGCTCGGCGGAAATCGTCCGGATCAGAAGCAGCAGCGGACGCCAAGAAGAAGCCCAGGACCACCACCCAAAACGCCAAGTTTCGGAAGGACGCCCCCATCTCCTCACTTGTACCCCCCAATCTCGGGCCACGCCGACAGCGAATCCCACCGAGCTACCAGATCAGGGAAGCCGCCCCTATGAGGCGCTCCACGAGTAAAGATCTCCACCGGCTACAAGATAGGCATCGCTTTCCCTTTCCAATCCGGGAACTGCAAAGCGAGTTCGCGATCCAAGGAGAAGGAATCCTTGCGTCGGAGGGAAGAACGAGCAACGAGGACTTGGTCGAAGGGGGAGCGAGCGAGAGGTCTCGAGATTTGAACCGTTCTGATGCCACGTTAACCTTCCTCTTATTAGAACCCGGCGGCAATCCGACGGTGTTCTTGCGCTTCAAGATTCGGGTTCAAAGTGATGGACGGCTGTGGACGCACAAGGCCGAGGCTGGCTTCGTATTTAGTCCATACCTTTAATGCCTCCCAAAGCAAGCAATTATTGTACAGAAAGACTCTGTCAGAATGAAAATAACATCACATATAATTAATATTATTGTTCTGTGCATTTGATGTCATCAAGAAAAGCTGATTTGGTTTAGCCAATCGGTTTAGCAGACAAATTTGGCTAATTGTCAAACGAAACTAAATCATGTTTTAATATAATATGCATGATTTGAGTTGTTGAATGAGAATCCCACTACAGAAGACGTTATTTAGGAAAGTTGACTTTGCTCATGATTTTGATGCCACATATAACACTAAATCATTTGAGTCATAAATGGTGGGGGATCAAAAATTAGGAGTGGCAAATGATTGATTAACAAAGTAATAAACAGTCCCAAAAAAGGCATTGAAGGAAATAATGTCACAAATTTTGTACCCTTCCAATCCATGCATATTTATATAGTTTGATGCAAAATAGATGGGTATGAGCTTTATTTTACATTCATTTTGGTCTCCATAAAGATGATTATTTATGGTGAAAATATGTCACAGTATGTGGCTGCAAGATCACACAAATTAAAAATAAAAATGATGAAATTAAGAATAATAGTATGAATTACCTGAATTTTTTTGTTCTTTTTGGAGAAAAAAATCCATTAGTAAAAAAGCTTAATATGACATGTTTCCTACAAAGATGTCAAAAAGATTAAGTGCCATCAATAATATATTTAATTAGTTAGAGCATAATTTGCAAGTAGATGAGGTCTAAAGTTAGCAATTTTACTCACATGGATCAGATGATCTAAAAGAATTAGCAATAATAAAATACATGAGAGTAGCTGCAAATTATTATTTGAATATATATACATATATATATATATATATGCAAATATATATTAAATTATATATTATATTAAAAAAATAGAACGTATGAATGATAGTACAAAAACAAAATTTCAATATAACAAAAAAGATAAGCTTGAAAAAAGATATTAAGAAGATGAAAGAGTAACAAATAAAATTAAATTTTGTTTTTTTTTTCATGCCCATAATAATTTAAATAATTTTACTAAAAATAAATAAATATATAAATAAATATATTTTTAATCTTTATAAAATTCAACCACTATAATTATTGGGCTTGCCATTAGCTCATTTCTTGGTTGAGTGATTCAGAACCATTGGGATCATGACAATGCCAAAAGTCCATCTCATGCTCCAACAAAACATTTTTTTATTGTAGTCGAAGTCATAGTATAGTGATCGAGAAATCATCGATCTATCTAAATGGTTAAGCGGGTGGAAGAGACAGGATAGGATCTATTCGATTATTATCGAGATTTCTTAAGCATCTCAAGAAGTGCGATTAGTCAAGATCAAAGAATGGTCTGTTTTGATCAAGGAAAAGCTCTCGATTCATGCGAAGAAGAAGAACACAGGCCCCCAAATGCATCAAGGTTTCATGGATCTCCGAGCAACCATATTCACAGAGAAATTTGAGCGTAATAGAAACGACTGCAATGAGTTCAGACTGATTACTTACTCGTTGAAGAGAAGTTTTCTAGTAAGGCGAGATGAAAATGTTTGGATTGTGCTTGTGAAAATGAGCAGCTCCTGCCATCTTCAACATCTTGAGCTTTATGATTCAATCATGGAGCTCAGAGTCATGCATTCCACATATTCTTCGGCTAATATTGGAAGTGCAATGAATTCGGCATCTCTCATGAACACGGCATGGAAAGCTGTCATAAATTTTCTTAATCATTGATAGGAAAATTTATGGACCATCAATCTTTGTGTGTAGAAGAAGAAGAAGAAGACTTCCACAATACAACCAGCAGCTGTGATGTCAACAACAACAACAGCTGCTCGGTAAGCAACTCGAAAGAAGCCAGCAGCGTCGGTAGGAAGTTGCTTTCCGGGAAGCAAGCATGATAATTGTTGACATTATCGTGGGGCATCGGTCTCAAGAAACCACATCAGACACTTGGCAAACCGAGTGAGAGGGCCTTCCGGCAATCACCCATGCTTTCGCCTCTTCTGTCCCCAACCAAAGTGGGGATGGACCCCCACAGTTCGCCGTGCACAGAAAACCTGGAGAACTGGCACCTTTGCCACCCCAAAGTTGGGTTAGGGCAGTGGCCTCTGCTGCTGGCCACGAGTCAGTGACAGAAAAGACTCTGATCATTCATTGCTCTTCGAAGAAGAAGAAGAGCTTAGAAAGATGGTGAAACAAGAAGAAATCCCAGGTTTTTCTTCGGAGCCGGACGAAAGGTAAAGTCGAGCGAAGATTTATCTCACTTCTTCACCTTGTTGCCTGCAATCCACCTACCTCTCTGTTTCAGACAGCACCACCACCGGCCACTGCCAACTTGCACATCAAAGCGCCTACATATAATTCATATAATGAATGCTTCATATATTAAGTGTTCTTCTCGACAGTAGTAGCATAAGCTTCCTTTCCCCCAAAATCTTACAAAAAGAAAAAACCTTTAAAAGGGTTAAAGAAAAGGAGAATATATTACGCTTAGTGATGATTTGGACTCTTAAAAGACGTCATATATCACTCACTCACTCGCTCGCTTTTTTTTTTTCTTTTTTTTACTGGAAAAATAAGAAAAAAGGAACAAAAATAAGGAAGGCTTCTCAGAGGACAGCGGCTAAGCCGGCGACGACCCTGACACCTGACCTCGGCCTCGCCGGCGGTGGCTGCCACGGCTGCGCCACAGCCTCGGCCTTACCCTCCTCCCCCGCTTTGGAGTCGCCGCCGCCCGGTGCCTCCACTGCCCTCTCGAGCTCGGGAATCGGTTCCGTGGCCGAGGTCGAACGGGGATCATTTGCTGGTTCAGCCTCGGGCTTGGCGGTGGACGTGCGGTGGTAGGGGGAAAGCCACTTGGACCGCATGTACTCGGGCTTCCGCCATGGCGGCACGTGGAGGCCCTTCTTCCTCAGGCTCTGCCGCGCCGCCTCCGAGACGGCGGCGACGATCTGCTGCAGCCGCTCGCTCCGGCCCACGAAGAGCGACGGCAGGTGCTGGAGCACCGCGCGGTACGACTTGGTGGACCGGGCGATCTCGAACTCCGACCGGAAGTCGACGTCGATAAGGAGGCGCTCCCCGCCGTCGACCACCACGTCGAGGTACTCGTACTCCCCTGCCGACAACCCAACCATCAGAGGCCGTGATCGGAAGAGGGAGAGACGCAACGATGCTTAGACATTGGGCAGAGGGGAAAGCAGTGGTACCGGCGGGAAAGGAGGGATTTTTATCCCACCGAGACTTGCAGATGGCAGCGTCGTAGCCCAGCGATTGCAGTCCGTCGACCACGATCCTCCGGCATTCGCTCTTACCATTCCAATTCTTGGCCTTCTCCATGATCTTCGATGCATCGGCCAAAAGATTCCTTTCGGCGATGCTTGCGCAAAGAACCAAACCCTATGAAACCCAGGATTTTAGTTCAAATTAGAGAAAGGGGGGCCAAAGATGGAGACTTTTCGCGAGTGTTTGTCCAATTGAGCGACAACGAAGACTACCTCGATGAACTCGGCGGCGTCGCCGGCGCCTGGAGGATCGCCGCTGCCACGGAAATCGAAGTCGTCGTCGGAGCTATCATCGTAGTTAACATTAAAGCAGTTGCATCGGCTCCGCTGCGGCCGCTCATTCCCCCCATCCTCCATGAAGCTGACGACCATCTTGTCCAAGCACACGGAGCTCGGCTCCACCTCGCAGCCGTCGTCCTCCCTCTCCTTCTCCCTCCCATCCCCGGGCTTCTCTGCCGAGGAGATCCGCAGCACGCTCGGGAACTGCCGCTCGAAGAGTCGCTTCAGCCGGGACTTGGCAGCGGGCTTCGCTGCGTCGATCCTAAACGATCCTTTCGCGTCGATCGGCTGGACCTTCATCTGGAACGGCATCGCGCCGGAGATCAAAACCCCACCTTTCCTCTCCCTCCAAACCGCAAGCCAATCACCACTCATCCATCTTCCAACAACACTCAAATCCCGACCAAAAAACGCCAAATCGAGCTAGAAAAGTCCACGAAATCGAGATCAAACCCCAAAGCTACAAACCACCAAGCAAGACAACAACACAGCTGATATCGCCAAACAAAACCGACACCCAAAAATTTCCCGAATGGAAAGCAAAGGACAGTAATCGATCGCCGTCACCAAGTCATTAAAGAGTGCTGCTTTCGCTGCAATTAAAGGTGCATCAGCTCTCCCGACGGGCACAAGGGTACGCCCTTTCCCCTTTCGTTTTCCTAATTCGAAATGATCACGACGACAGCTCAAGAAAAAGGCGTCCTTGAGATCATCGCGGCGAAGAAGATCAGGTTTCCGCCGCGATTCCTGCAGCAGATGCTGCCGGTGAGGCGATTTCTGCCATCGCTCCCAGCGAGGGAGATCAGGTTCGTTGCTCTGGAGAATAGGGGAAGAAGTCGAGAAGCAGGGGACGGGGTTTAAAACGAGCGAGGAGTGTGATCGACGTGGCCCGGATAAAACCCCCCACCCAAAACCGTCACCTTTTCACGCCCAGCCGCAGTCTGTCCGGACTTCTCACCCCGTTTTTACGGATGACCTGTACGTGGGCCAAGGAGAAGTCCAATAACATTGAAGGTGAAAACCGGGTCGGGGCAGGATAAGTAGAGAAGGTTACTTTGGACCAACTGCTGCTCGGCTACGTGGCGCGGTTCATGGAGCGGTTTCTAACCCGGTCCTCGATGGCGACGCATGTGCGTCCTCCTTTGTCGTTTTGTGTGCTACATCAATGCCCATAATACCCGTATCATCAGAGATACTTTCATCTAATGCCCTGCCCTTATACGAACCGGGCATCGCATTTCGAGGACGTCGGAAGGGTAAATGTGGAAAATCAAATCCGCACGACATACGTCGCTCCCGATTCCCAAGCCACCCTCATCGAAGCCCTTATTTACAGGCACGCCACGATGGACCTGGTCGCTAAACCAAGCACTTGCATCTAAGTGGCACCATCGTAAATCAAAGACAAAATAGGAATCATACTTATATCGGGAAGCACGGGACGGAAACGCCTGTAGCGCCTTCTCCGATGCGTGCATCGGGGTTCGCCGTCCGATGAGAGGGGATCGAACCAACGAAGGAGCGGCGGTGATGGCGTGGGGCAAGGTGAGGATGAGGTGACCATGTCGACATCGCTCCGCGTCCTGATCTCGGCATCTTAATGTAATGCTACGCGGAATATTCCAACAGGGGATGATGGTGATGATGATGAGTGGGCAGGAAATGTTTGATCGACTGCCTTCTGGATTGGCTTTATCCATTAATGAATAATGTAGAACATTTTATCCATTAGAATGGTGGATCCATTCATCCCTTCATCGTTTCATCCTTGTGCAAAATTACCATCATCTGTTGGACCCAAGCTTTCGTTCTTAGCTTAACACCACATAATATTTGCCAAGTTAAACATCTAACTTAGCATAAATTAGCATATGCCTCATTCAGATCCCTACTACTACTGCATACTAAAGCCACTCTTAAAAGATGAGAGCTGTGTAGGGCCCAAGTCATATTAACATGGTCTTGACCACTCGAAGATGAGTTCCCTACCATTTGGGCCACATTACAAGCATCGATTGCAGTGGTTCAAATCACCAATGAAATTGATGTGATAGTGGACCCTCTCGCTTTAGCTATCGCTTTAGAGCACAATGGGGACACTTGACTGCCCTCGAGTAACAATATGTGGATGCAGTCTTCACTACCATCAGATTTTTAGAACTCGCATCAAAATGTGGTTTGGGAGAAAGAAGCAGTGTAGTAGTCTCCCATATTAGATCCCTCAAAGAAATTATATATATAAACATGTCATGATCTACAGTGCTTCTTAAATTAATCAATAAAGGCTAAGATGATGTTGCCACCTTATAAACTAATTTCTAAGATAAGCTTTATGCCGATCAAATAAAGGATTAGGACAGGTTACCTATATCTATTGTAGCTAAACTTAATACTTTGTCCACCGAATCCTAAACTTTATAGAAGAGATGACACAAAGGAAAATGATGCACATGTCCGACATCCAAATGAGGCTATCTGCATTCAACTTTCTCTGATGTCTATCATCTACTTTGTTTCATAGGCTTAGAGGCATATGACAACACGATCAACCCACCGTATCTGTTGTCTACTTACTTTTTTCTTGCAAGACAACTTTTGCTTGTGTAGACATCAATGGGAACAAAGTAGGCATTCCATCGATCGAGCAAAGGCTTGATAAGGACAGAGATATGATGGGATGAGGCATGATTTAATATGTTCTTGTCACCACTGATTGTGATCGTGATCTGCAGAAGATGTGTTTTCTGTAGACTAAGATTAGTGGTGCTGGTATAATGGGAAAGGAATTACACTAACATAAAATAAAATAAAAAAAATCTGTACTTCTTTTTTCATCATGTTTAAGTTGGTGGTCAGCTTTCACATACTGTTAATGTGATTTCTTTTCTATCAAGCAGTAAGTTGTCACACATGGAAAGCATCAAGCTTCCTACCCTATCCTTGTTTCTTCTGGCTTCAAAATCCCAACATGATCATGGGGCGGTGAGAGAGACGTTTTCAATATGGTGAATGCTAATTTAGAGTGTCTATCTCACTATAATGGCATTGCATGCACACTAAAGTTACCAAGTGATTCCACTCTTCAACCATGAAAAACTTTGCTATGGTTATTCATGAAGAAATCCATACATGAAAGACACAAAATTGAAGTCAGCAATTTTGATAATGTCTCTTAACTAAGCGTAAGATTTATATATACAAAACATAAGAACTCTGACTTTTGCCTATTGTTAATATTTAATTTGTCAATCAATTGATAGTCATTTGACTGTTTGTTTAACTTTGTTTGGCACTAATATATGTTGTAGTAAGAACAATAAGGATGTTTTAGATGTTTCATATTTTAAACAAGTTTTTCTCAACTGAAATCACAATTAGTAGTGATTAAGATTAAAACTTATAAGGGCATATATGCTGTTTTAAGACTATGCAAGATTAAATAAGTAAAACCCCCTGAAGATACAATATAGCTGGAAGGACCAAAATAGAATATAAATTCAAGACATGGCACTATTTTAAATTTGATATAATAAGCTTTTATGCTACAATTTTTAATGCATTAGTGGCATACTTTATAATTTGATCCCTGACAATTGAATTTCTATTTAAAACTATACATAGGAATTTTAACATTCCAAATCTTCCTATCAAATACGGTCTTAAGAGATTCTCCTAGATCAACCATATGTCATCACATAAACAGTTGTAGTCGTTTGACTTGGACTTATGTATCACTGTATTGTCCTCAACTTATTTTTTTCTTTCTCCTCACTGTTCTCAAGATTTCTGTCTTTTTCCTTGTATCATATCTAATGAATCTATTCTCAATTTGTGTTCACCCTTTTCCAAGTATCTATTCGTTTGTTCTCCCTGGATTTTCCTCTAAGAACCATGCCGGATTTATGAGAGCATCCAAAAATTGATTGCAAAAAGAAGAAAAAGAAAACATAGATCATAGGTTTAGTGTCAGATCTTACAGTGACAGCAGGTGCCAGGATGATCCTCCTTGACCACCAACAGTTCGATCCACCGCTGCCGTAGATCACTGCAGTAGCAGCTCCTTCCGACATGTAAAATTCAGAAGAAGATGTGTTACAGTCTGATTGTTGACTAAACAAGTTAAATAAAATGATTTTGAGTTCATAAACAAATAAGCTAGGATCCTAGTCCACTCACAACAGGATTAAGCAAGAAGAGTTTGACATCAACATTTGGCAAAGAAAAACACTAATTGCATACAGAAACATTAATCAGTTGCACCTCCTTACCTTACAACCAACCACCTTGGACCAGCTTGTTCTCTAGCAAGGTGACTTGCCTGTAACCTAGTGGAGCACATCATGTATTGTACACCCGGATGGGAGGAGGACCTTCCTACGGGGAAAAAGGACATGGAGGATTGATGGAGTACATGTAAGATTTAGTACAATGTAGACCATGAGCAGAAGTGGGCTTCTCTGGAGGTCTAAGCTCAATAATGAATTGACAAATAACAATAGTGCTCAATGGAATTTTGTAGAAGTGAAAAAATCCAGCTAGAACAGTAAAAAGATTAATCATGGTAAGGATGTTTACTTTGCAATGCTTGCGATGTTGGAAAAAATTTTTGATAGACATGTGATGAAAACATGGATTTGTTTAAGGTTGAATTTTAATGAAAGGTACTTTAAATTTATAACCAATCACCCTACTCCAGGAGGGTGACTTACCTACAGCAAAAATATTTTTCATGGAGTCCTTTAGGCTATGGCACACTCAAATGAACAGCATTTCATATGCTGTAGTAGACCTGCTGCATGTATCATAAGAATTAAACATGTAGTGATGCTACAGATTATGAGGAGAGGTGGGTTTGCATGGAAATAAAAGTATGCTGAAGAGTTTAGCAATAGAAGAGTGATTGCTAGAATTTTGATTTCAGACCACAATTTAGCAATACAATGAAAGTTTTGGTTGTTAGGACAGTTATGTCTGAAGCTGTATTCCAAAGAAAAAGATGAGTGGAAATGATAGATTTGGAGCCAAAAGGCTGTTGGACTGATGTGGACTTTTCCATGTGAATACAAAATAGTAATATTCCAAATATGATTCCAATGGCTTGCTGAAGAGAGCAAAAAGATAATGTATGCAGAACAAAAGATCTTTGTAGAGGTTCTACTGTCGAATAGCAAGTATTCAAAGTCAAGAAAGCATAACAATTAATTAAAAGACAAAAACAGTGCTGGTTTACTCCACTGACCTCATGCATGAAAGAGATATGTTATCACACAATACTCAATAAAGGAAGCCATATTTCACTAAGTTTTGAGAAACTTGGTTCACACTCTTTTACATCAAGAGAATTATAGCATTCATATAGGATCTACAATAGGAAAAGTGAAAAACCTATATTTTTTATGATCACAAATCATGTAAGTAATTTGAAACTTCAATTCTGGAATAATGTTCCTAATCTGACTTGCAGCAGAAGTCAAGGCTCAAAGTTCAAAATACAACTCTGGTAATGACCTTGCAAAAATTCTGTGATAGCAAGTAGAAACAAGGCTGCAAATTGATTCAAAGATTTAGAAACATAAAAGAAAAAAACATTAATCCAACTTGACTCGGAACTGTAGATAATTTAATCTAAATTCTTGAAGATGACCTCAGAGTGCATCAATCTTGGTGTCTCTTGCATCAGTTTTGAGCACAAATAATAACAAATCAGGGATATAGAAAAAAGTAATTACACAAATTGAGTAAAACATTTAGAAACAAAATCTCAGAAAAAATTGCAAGGAATTTGTTTCCCAGATCAAGGTGAAATAAAGCTCTTGATCTTCATGATATTATATTTCAACAGATCAATGTAACCAGATCATAAGCAGACGACACACAAACAGAACCTGCACAACTGACCTTATGCACTTGACGCTACTGATAAAGGCATGGTAACAGCAACTGCACAGTGGAAAGGAATAGCATGACATACAGCAAAGCAGACAACAAATCCACCAAGCTTGCCATAAGCTTAGGCAACTTTTCATAAAGCGGATACAATCAAAGGCAAACTTCCTCCTAGGGTACTTTCATCACCTGAATAGATTGCAACATATCTGACAATGCAATGACTAGATCACCAGACTTTATCATTCCTCTGGCCTTGAGCAAAGAAAAGGTGCGGTTAAGATTGCTCTCCATGTCACCAGAGAAACTAAGTCGAAAGGGTATAAGACCCCACTGAAGATTCAATCGTCTTCTCATAGATGTTGAGGATGTAAATGCAAAGATCGGACAATCAGGGCGGCAGCGTGAAAGCAGTGAGGCCATATGACCTGTCCTTGTAAAGACAAAGAGTGCATCCACTCCCAAGTTGTTAGCTGCAATTCACAATTAACTGGGTCAGGAAAAATAAACAGCAACTACTAACAAACAAGGGAAGCAAAACTAAAGCACCAAGCACTCTTGTAAAGGGCAAACTGTTGCACTTAAAATTTGGCTAAGAAAGTCAATAACATCACAATCCTTGCAAATGAGGTGTATTAACCAATTAAGGAATATCTTCCAACAAGCATCATGCCCAATAATGACTATTGAACTAAAGGAATGTCGCATGGGTTACCACAGACCAGAGTATATATAAAGGAATAACTGTCGCTGATCAAATTTCCATATGGTTTATTTCAAAAAAATAAAAAAGGTTAATATGGACTTGGACCAATGGAAAAGGGAAATAAACATGTTCTTTTTCACACAAGCTTCTTGTTTCAATTGTACTCTTTTCTAATATTTTGTTTTTCTTGATTTTTAATTATGTTCAGCCAATATGTTATTCAGGTTGTTGTGGCCTTAACTGCCCTAGATTACATCATGGCTAATCCTGAAACCTATCATGATTCTCTGAGCTGCCACGAAGAAACTAGATTCGGTACTTTCAAATATACATTTGAAATTTCTGTCATAACCATTAGTGAGGATGAACAGCTGCAAATAGGTATTTAGTAATAGGTCGCTTTTCTAAATTGTTTCCCGAAACTAAGTTCATTTTGTACTAAGATAGCAATACCAACATGATAAGATCAAATAAGACCTATAAAGCTAAAGAATTGAAGGGAAAAAAGAGGTGGTAAACCAAAAGTGAAATAGATCATTACAAATTAAGAACTAGAACTAGAAAGATCAATATAATAGCTGAAAGGAGATGTTCAGTATGAGATAGAGATCAAGGAATGATGAACAAAAAAATCATTTCATAATTTTAAAAATAGTTAGTTTCCTTCAGGTAGATATTACATCTCAAGTGGATTTATAAGTCTTATAAACGAAGACGTAGACCAAGATGTATCCATGTAGATAAGAAAAAGAATGATTTCATTTGTGAACAATTAGGTAGAGTGTCGATAAAGGATAAAATGAGAAAGAATTATTTAACATTGTTGTTTGAGAGATCATTTACAGATAGAAAAGATAAAACAATGATTGTTAATGATTCAAGGAAAGGTAGAGGTAGACCTAAAAAAGACTACTAGAAACTATAAATAAAATTTTAAATACTTTTAAGTTAAGAATATAACCTTTCATGAAGCTCAATAACACAAAAGATTCATATAGTTAATACCAAATAGTTGAAAATATTACAGCTTGTTGTTGCGGTTGTTGTGTGGAACCAAGTGCAAATAATTTTCAAAGCCAAAAAAAGTTAGCATCAATAAATTAATCCAAAATATATGCAAGATTATGTATCTAAGCACTGAAGTAAAAAGTAATAATTAGCAGCCAGAATTTTGGAAAGGTCAATAAAGCAATAACTGGATATATATTGGGGAAAAGTGAACATGAAAATGCTTACCCATTTTAGCAGCTGAATTACATATTTCCTCTGAAATTTTGTCAGAGAAAGAAGATGCAATATCTGGAAGCTCCATTGCCTCATAGCGCTTCTCCTCTCTCCACCACCTTTCAATGCGTAGGCTTACACTTCTAAGTACAGCCAATGCCTTCTCTGGATATTGACCCATAGCTGACTCACCTGAGAGCATCAGAGCATCAGCCCTCTGCCTAACTGCCTCAGAAACATCAGCAACTTCAGCTCTAGTTGGTGTAGGATACTCAATCATAGACTCCAGAAGCTGAGAAGCCACAATTACAGGCTTGTTTAGCTGCCTGCACAACTTGACAATTTTTAGCTGAGCTGAAGGCACTTCTTCCAGTGGAATTTGAGCACCCATGTCTCCTCTGGCTACCATTGCTCCATCTGATGCACGAATGATGCCTTCCAGATTTTTCAAGGAATCAACACTCTCAATCTTCGCAATCACCATAATTTCCCTGGAACATGTAGCATTAGCTATGACATAAGAATGTAACCAAGAGTGAATCTACAATCAAGTAGAAAAAGGGCGGGCCTTGGTACAATAGTAAGGTTGCTCCTTTGCAACCTGGGAAATCAGGGAAGTCATGGAAACAACCTCTTTAAATATTTAAAGGTAAGGCTGCATACATTGACTCTCCTCAGACCCGCATTGGCAGGAGCTTTGTGTACTGGGTACGCCATTTTTTTTTTATACATGTAAAATTTATTCAGAAAATGACTAGACTGCAATTTTTTTTTCATCTTTTAAAAAAAAGAAGCAACATACAACTGAACTATAGAATGTGCCAGGTTTGCTTCAGTTAAAACTGGTCTCATGCCAAGAGAGATGTTCACAAGGAGATTTTAGAAGGAAATGATAAATCTATTTTTTTAAATAAGTAAACAATATGGTTGTTGATTGTTTTCTCATAATCATTATTGTCACCTCACTATTGATGGAAAGAGGTGGGAGACAAAGTTACAGGACAGTAGCAAGGCTTGGTCGCCACTCCTATTTGGAATTTGAGGGTGCACATACGGAAAGAAAACTAAAAAAATGTAACAAAGTACTAAAAATTGTTACATTCAGTTATATCTAGTTTATATTCCTGGAAGTTGATGACAACTTAAATCAAAGTCAAGAACCCTACATAAAATCATCAACATCCAAAACATTCATAACACTTATGGTACACTATAGTTGACTTTACTAGAAAAACCAGTGATTCAAAAATTAATAATATTCTAAAATTGTCTAACAAAATATCATCAGAAGATGATGAGTTAGGAGCCCTAGTTATTCATTAGATGAGATCATCAACAAGCAGTGAAACCGACACTTTCATATTTTTCTTTTTGCAACGAGTAAGTGTCGAAGGCGATGTTTGAACCCAGGACCTTATGATAAACTTTCAAAATCTTTACTAGTTACGCTAGCTAGCACCTTCGCCTGTGATCACGACAAAGAAGAGAAGAGAAGAGAAGGAGAGCTGTCAAAGGCAAGCGATGACACAAAAAAAATCCACCACCACTTCAGTATTGTTAGAATATTTTTATCAGTGATGCTAAAGAAAAGAAGCTTATGGACCATGAAGTGGTAGGACTTGCCCATGATTTTTAACTGATCAACTTCAAAATTTGAAGACCTTAAATAGGATTTGGTTTGAGTTTAATACTAGTTTTGGTTTATCATAATAATAGTTTGATTGTGTTCAACCATTTCATATGGTCTGAGAATCTTGGATTTAAAGTTAGTCCTTAGCCCATTTCCAGAACCGACAGTCTCGGTTCAGTCAAATTTGGAGCAGGAACTGAACCGGTTCCAGTTTTGGTTTCGAAACCGATTTCGAATTGGAACCGCCTATTTTAATATTTTTATTTTTTTCGAATTTCCAATATACCCCTCTAATTTATTGAACTATTAAGAGGGTAAATTCATTTATAGGGGCAAATATAGTTTCCACAACAATGTCAATATCATTTTGCAAGAGTCAAATATAGTAGATTCAAAATAATGGATTTTATCACAATTTAAAAAGTTTAGTACAATTGTGCATATGAGCAAACAAACATGCGGAACCTGATCAAGCATGGTGTTTAAAGAATATTACTCCAATCAGCCCAAAAGTTATTAAGTATCAGATCATCTTGATAAGATAAAATGCATCTGTATATATATATTGTATCATCAGCTACACAAGTTAACTGGAAATTTCCACAGTCTGTAAAATGAAAAATATTAACCAATTTACAAAAAGGAAAAAAGAAAAGGATATTATATTACTTATCACGGCATCGTGCAGCTATATAGCTTTTGAGGTGACTAATGACTTCTGCAGACTTGACAAAGGAAACTGCTATAAAATCTACACCCTCGGAGATCCCAAAATCAATATCAAGCCAATCCTGCATATATCAAAATCATGGGCGCATTAAGTGCAGTTTAATGATAGGATTTGACAAAGCAAATTGTTCTTTCATTCCTCCGGATCAGTTGGATTATTCAGTAAACGTACACATAGCTATTCACATTCAATTAGAGTTCAATACAAATAAAAGTTCTAGCTACCCATTACCATAGATATTCCTATTTCAACATTCTAGTTGCAAGCAAGAGACTATAGACCAGCAAATCTCATCAGATATATTTTTGTGCCTAAATTAAATCGCATAATGTTCCTTGATTTAATAAATATAACTTATTATTGTATCAAAAGCAAAACTAGAAGACAACAAATACCAAGAGAACATTTATTATTAATCATTGTATATTGATATTCTATTGGAATGAGACTAGATGTTGCAATTAACATAGTATAGATCAGATACAAAACAGCATTGGGAAATAGCAATCCATCAAGGAGCATAAGGAAACTATTACTAAATTGAGATAATCTAATAATGTGCAAATTCTGCATAACAGCTGATGACATAATCATTCGAGCCCATGGCAGAGACTGGGAAATTTTCCAGAAAAAGCCTCATACAGTGAAATTTGAAAAGAAAGATTAATAAGACATTTGTCATTACAAAAAGCCCACAAAAAAAAGACATTGACTGATATAATTGACAAGAAATAGAAAAGATTTCATGTGTGCTTCCCTAGTCCCAGAAAAGGATTCGGTATCTTTAGACAAGGTTGATACCGCACATGCCTTCTAGTAATTGAGATTGTTATTCTAATTTGTACACATTACATCAAGAAGTCAAGTTTGAGTAATGACATTAACATTAAAATGAAGGAAGATAAAATTTGCAATCTGCAGCATTTGTAAAGCAAGTGATTTCAGTCAAAGTACAATTCAAAATTTAATAATAATATAAGAGAATCCTGATTATAAAGTGCATGATGGATCTACATATACTTGGATTTTGGAAGTTTTTAAAGGGTACCACATTAATTTAGTGCTTAAGGATGCACCAACCTTAGAAGAAATTGTAGGGAGCATGGCGTTCCGTTCTCGAATGAGCCTATCATTTCGCCAAAAAGTAAGATTAGCACGTGGTAACAGCAGCCCAGGATCATTGCAACGACACTTTACATCTGGCCCTATCTTCTCAATCACCTCAAATCTGACCATTCCTCCATCCACAAGAAGTTCATCACCAACTCTAACATCTACATTAGGTGAAAGAAGTCTTTAGAGAACAAATGATAACTAAAACAGTTCTTTTGCCTGACAAGAAATTTAGAGATTCCTTCAGAAAAAAAAGATATATAATGACGAGCTTTCAATCCTCAACCTTCAGCAAAGCCATCATAGTTCACACTGATGGTCCGTTCTGGAAGAGGTGAGTTGAAAGATCTCACACTAAATGTCCAAATTTCACCATCCTGGATAAGATAGTGTTAGTGAGGATACGCTTGACATGCAAGAAAGTTCAGATTGATTGCTTCATGTATCGTACAAACAGTAATCGCTCACATATTTATCAAACCTTCAAAGAGAAACAGAGGAAGAGGCGGAGTGAGGGGGAGAGTTGGTGCTCAACTATTGTGTCATTCTTCTTAAATTCATCATGCCCACAATTATCTGGAACTCTACAACTTTTAAATCATGAACTTTGCTAATTCCAAACATGCTAATCTGACTATGCAATAATGACAGAAAGAATAAAAAAGGAAAGAGAAAATATGAAAAAAGAATGACAATAGATATAAGCAACACAAGTTCTTAGTTGAATGAATAATATGAAAAAAAACTTGTGATTGACTTAACACAAACTTCTTTTAAGATTCAAGAACTTTTGCCTCATTACATAAGATAAGGAAAGGGTCAAAGTCAAAATATACAAAATGGTACTGGAAGAGTATATCATTTTTTGTATATTAAGGATTAACATTGAAATTTTATCCAATAGAGAATCACTGGTTTTAACTTTCTTATATCTATCCAAGGTCTACAAGAACCGCCCATCAAAAACCAATGCTGGAGCCCCTTCATCTTTCAGTGAACTAGCCAGACTAGGCCACAGACTCTGATAAAATCTACCAGAATTGGACATCATAACTGATCAAACTAATTCAATATGATTTTAACCATTTTTTATTGGTTCCTGCTGCTCATGATGATTTCCAACAAAACCTAGTTGATTCTTAGTGGACATTCACACAACAAAATCCAATTTGAACAATTGAAACTAATCCCATCCTTCACATAGCATTAAATCCTAATATTGCAAACTTTTTTGCTGTTTACAAGCCATCAAGAGTGAAAAAAGTTCATTTACCTTCAGCGTTAATCACTAAGGAAAATTTAGCAACAACATTTCACAATTTGGCAAGGTTGCCTATATCATTCACCATCAAAACATCCAGTTTGCAGTCACTCAAAGAGTATCTATTGGAGAACACATGCAATTACCTATATTTTGTGTATATTTTGCAGTACATATGCGCAAAAACCTGATCTTAAAGTACCCAAGAATGGTCCAACATTAGTTTCAGAGTTACACTATTTTCTTGTAAGTAGGAAAACTACAATGTAATATAAATTGCATTCAAGGTTCTAAAATGCACAACTTGTGCCGATGCTTGACTTAAGTTGGGGTATACAGAATATGATAATAAATTTGACCGTGTAGCCAAATTGCATTAATTACTTCCTCTCTACAATACTTCATCTAGTTATTTTTTGTCTTTTTAATATGAATTAAACACAAGTAAAATGCTTATTTGGAATTCATTATTAATAAATTCATACAAACATGAAGTTGGAGGAAGGTTCTCTACCAATAGGAAAGTTCAAAATTAGAAGAAAAAGAAAGAGAAAGTAAGTTATCCTATTCAGGTAAAATCAAGTGACTACATTATATTGTTTATTGCAATATTCATATAAAAGTTACACGCTAACATAAAATAAGCAAGAACTAAGAGAAGCAACGATCACTGTTGGAATATAAAATAAGCAAGAACTTAAACATAACACATTCACTCATGCTGTAGCAGAACTGCCGAGGAAACAGACGGGGAAAAGAATACGAGTTAGGTTTGCTTCAACAGAGTTCTTCACTGTCAACTTGCAAAGATGCATTTCAACTCTTTAGTTCCCAAAGCCTGCGATGCCCATAACTTAATTTCGTTCCATGCCTTGTCTAAACTCCAAAACGGGAAAAGGAAATAATCCAAATCCTATAAAAGGAAGCGGCCTCAATGTAGCTGACCCAAGAACCTCACCTCAGCCTTGGCGGAGGCGGCGCCGCCGAGGTCGCCCATGTGAATCTCGCTGCCCTGGGTGTCCATCATCACGGCCACCGCGAACCCCTTCTCCTCATTAAGCCGCCGGACCTGGCGGATGACCCCGCGGTGCCAGTCGTGGGTGCCGTGGCACATGTTGACCCGCGCCACGTTCATCCCGCTAACGGCGAGGGCCTCCAGCTGCTCCGCGGCGCAGGTGGCGGGGCCGATCGTGCACACCAGCTTCGTCCGTCTGGTGCTCCGGAACCCGTTCTCCTTGAGCTCCGCTTCGGTGACGGAGTCCACGTCGATGGAGGTGGTGGCCGGCCCGCCGGCATCGCCGTCGAAGGGGAGGAGGTCGAGATCCGGGTGAGGAGACGAGGCGGCGGCGCGGAGGGCGTAGCGGCGGGGACAGGGGAGGCAGGGAAGGGGGCGGGGTGGGAAGGGGAGAGAAGACAATTTGGTGAGAGAGGGGGAGGGCGTGGGAGGAGAGAGGAGGCGGAGAGCTTGAGCCATCTCTTCTGTCGCTTCTTCTTCTTCTTCCGTTGGGTTTACAACCTGTCCCAAGGGAGGAGGACATCGACGGAGTTCTCCAGGGGTTAGATGCAGATCAGCTGTCCAAGGTCATCTGGGGTTCGGGGTTGTTTCCGCTAGCTAACATGGCAGAAAAGCGGGTCCCACGAGAAGCGGCGGAAGCCGTGCTCACTCGAATGAAGTATAGTCGCTGTCTTGGATCGAACTCCCAAATCTTCATCGTCTCTGTGGCATCCGCCAGATATTTGGACTATCGTGTGGGCCCCTTTCCAAGCTCGACCGAATCACCCCTGAAGACCTCCGAGGGCAAACCGTGGTTACATCACTGAGGCGTGGGATCCATACACGTGTGCGTATGGAGGGGCTGACGTCATACCGAGGGTCATACAGGGGAGCAGCGCGGCCCACGTCTTCTCCACGTGGGCCCCGAACACTCAAAGGTCGAAACTAAATGCCTTTATATAATTTGGACGAATTGTCTCTTCTTTGTTTATATTTTTTCCATTTTTTTAAGGGATCGACGCTTCATTTTTATTTTGTTCTCGATCACTTTTCTTGTATATTTGATACAAACCGATCAAAAGGATTGCCATCAGTCCAATTACTCTATTCTTGAATAAAGTGATTGTACCTTTGATATCTCCACCCACAAAAAAAAAAACCTGAGGAACAAATACTCAATATAATACATATTAACATATATGTATTATGTTTATTTTGTTAATTATATATATATGTATAATAACTTTACTCAGCACATATAACTCCTAAATGATAACATGTATTGTTAATATGATTGGAATACATAACTCTATTATTAACTCATGTGGGCCAAGAGTTAAATAAAACAAACTCATTTAAATCTATCATATTTTCAAGTAATGATAATTTTTCTATATATTAATTGTTTGTAACTACATATGTATGCTATCAAATATTTATGTATTGTAATTTATGCTGTATATGTTAAGTGAAGGTAAACATGAGGCTAATTACATATGGGCCCATGTAATATCATCTTTAGCATCTTAACTCATTGGCTTAAAAAGATTACATTGACATGTAAAATATTTAATTTTATTTTCTTTACGTCATCATCGTTATCGAAAAAAAAACATATGACAGTATTATCATATGTAAAAATAACATAAAAAAGATAAATAAAAAAATAATGTTCCTAATAAAAAGGTCAAAATCGATAGATGCTTTAATAAAAAATTAAGAATGAAGGTCTTCCCTTCGACTCGACTATGACTAACCCTAGCTTTCACGATCAACCAAACTTCCTCCACCTTAAGGAGGAGGATGACGACTATTCCGGCGACACTCCAACAATCATGCATGGTCGTCACTAATGGTAAAGTTTTGATCCTTAATCTCACCCTTTTTTATCATGTCTACAACATTCACATGACCCTCGATCTCAAGGAACGCTTCCGATGGTATTACTTCAAGAATCACAAATTACAACTCATCTTTGACTTCCAAATCTCCTTCTTAACTCTATATCTCGAATTACATCATATCTTCTTCACATAGATTGTCAAATTCTTTATTTTTTAAAACATTAATCTCCATAATATTACAAACACTATCCATCTAAGTTCTTCAATAGATTCTTAGGTGTCTTGATCTATATATCTAACATAATCATGGGTCTTTTTCTTAGCGATGCTATCAAAAAATTTAATTTAAATACGATTGTGGGAATTTATATTGACTTAAAAGAGGTTTGAGACATTTGCATGTGACTATTTAGAACTTTTGACAAGAGAGGTGCAAAGTATAATTCAAATATGACTCCAAAACGATGACTAAAATTTTTTTTTTTTTTTTTGTCTTTACCTATGACAACATGTGTCGTATCTTGTATCAGTAAAGTCAACGACTTAAGAAAAAAATGAGATTAAATGTTTCAAACTATATAAATCCAATGTAATTTTTTTAAGTCTAGGGATTGAAATACTAAAGAAGACCAATTATAAGGGAAAATATATAATTAGCTCATAAATGGTATTACTTCGAGAATCTGCAACTCACCTTTGACTTCCAAGTCTTCTTGATTCTTTATCTCAAGTTGCACCATATATTTTTTCAAGACATTGATCTCTACAATATTACAAACACTACCCATCTAAGTCATTCAATGGATATTTAGGTGTCTTTATCTATATATCTAACACAATCATGGGTCTTTTCCGGTGAGAATTTATATTGACTTAGGGGGTTTGAGACATTTGCTTAATATTATTTGGATTTTTGACCGAAGTAGAGATGACTCAAAAGTGATAAGTAAAAATTATTTTTTTATCATTTTTTTTGGTGTATTTTTACCTTATGCCAACATATGTGTCATATCTTTTATCAGTATAATCAACGGCTTAAAGAAAAAAAATTGAGATTAAATGTTTCAAACTATATGGATGTCAATAGATTGAATTAATGACTAATTATAGGGAAAAATATATAATTAACCCATAAATATATAGTTTGTGATTTTTCATTTAGATTATATTTGAAAATATATTCATAGTGTTTTTAGTGCGTAGAGAATCTGAATGAACATATAGGTGTGAAATATTTTAAATATTTGATAAATAATAAATCAATATTATATTTTAAATATGTATTGATATGAGTCTTATATGATAAAACTATACTTTAAAAGATTACCAAATATTATATAATAAATTTATTTTTTTAATATTTTTAAATATTTACTGAAAAAATAAAAATAAAATAAATAGATGAATGTATACCATCTTTAAAAAGTCATAGAATCTAGATATATAATAAATTAAAAAATACAATCATATAAATATATATAATATTTTTTTAAAAAAATCATCTTATCGAAGACATAAATCATATTGATTTTTCACTAAATCATATTTATAATTTTATGATTTTAGATAATATTATAAATTATTTTAAAAATTATATTAACATTCTATAAAAATGCTGAAACACTAATGCTATCCTAAGATATCATCATAATTTAAGCATTTCTAATACAACATCATTTTTAAATTATCAAATTATCAAATTATCAAATACCAAATTATATTTGAAATATGTATGGAACCCTCAATATATATTTAAAAAATATATATTTGTAAATATATTTAATGCTCTAATATAAGATAATACGTATCATGATATCTTAGTAATATCGAGCTTGCGACTAACATTCTGGTGCATTTACAACCTCATCAATTTAATTTAATTTAATTTTAGATGAAGATAATTAGCCATTTCATATTTCATATTTTCTCTATTAGTTAGTTCCACCGATCTCACAGTTAGATAGAGTAGGGGGCCGTCCTCTTGCATCTATCGGGAGACTTCATAAAGCATAATACATCATAATTCTCTTTCTTGAAATCTCTAGTACCCACCATTCTATCCTCCACTCCATTCAACTGACAGATTACCTATGTTTGATGAAGTAACCAAATAGAGATATTTTGGTGTTTATTCATCAAAATTTAATTTTTAAATACATATCATTATAAAATATACATGTATTTCATTATCGTTCATCACATTTAAGTAATCATTTAAATGCAACTCGAAACTGTAAATGAATTATTATGATTATCACAATATTTATTTTTTTAGAAAATTTAAATAAATGTTTCATATTTCCATAATTTAAATTTAAATAGCTTTTTAAGTATGGGCTTGGCTCGATCTATGGGCCTTCACTCAAGTCTCCGCTTGCGTTCTCATCTCAAAGTATCACTCACCGATCAAAACCCAACGGACGGTCATGATTACTCGAACCCTAATACACCGCTCACGCCTTATATAATGCCAACCCGTCCCGCCGCTGGTCACCTTGAACCCTAAGTCGGGCATTCTCCAGCGCCGCATCCCGCCGCCACCGCTCTCCTCCTCCCATGGCCTCCGCCGCCGTCCGTCCCCTCGTTACCGTGCAGCCCCTCGAGGGCGACATGGCCACCGATGCGCCGGCCGCCGTCCCCTTGCCCGACGCCTTCAAGGCCCCGATCCGCCCCGACGTCGTCCGCTTCGCCCACGCAAATCTGTCCAAGAACAGCCGCCAGCCCTACGCCGTCTCCAAGCGCGCCGGCCACCAGACCTCTGCCGAGTCCTGGGGAACCGGCCGCGCCGTCTCCCGTATCCCCCGTGTACCTGGCGGCGGCACTCACCGCGCCGGCCAGGGTGCCTTCGGCAACATGTGTCGTGGTGGTCGTATGTTCGCCCCCACCAAGACCTGGCGCCGCTGGCACCGCCGCGTCAACATCAACATGCGCCGCTACGCCGTCGCCTCTGCCATCGCCGCCTCCGCTGTCCCGTCCCTCGTCCTCGCCCGCGGCCACCGGATCGAATCAGTCCCCGAGATCCCCCTCGTGGTCTCCGACTCCGCCGAGGGCGTGGAGAAGACCGCCTCCGCCATCAAGATCCTCAAGCAGATCGGCGCCCTCCCCGACGCCGAGAAGGCCAAGGACACCCAGGGAATCCGCCCCGGCAAGGGTAAGATGCGAAACCGCCGCTACATCTCGCGCAAGGGTCCCCTGATCGTGTACGGCACCGAAGGTTCCAAGATCGTCAAAGCATTCCGTAACATACCCGGCGTCGATGTGGCCAATGTCGAGCGTCTCAACCTTCTGAAGCTAGCCCCAGGAGGCCACATCGGCAGGTTCATCATCTGGACCAAGTCAGCCTTCGAGAAGCTGGACTCGATCTATGGAACCTTCGATAAGCCGTCCGAGAAGAAGAAGGGGTACGTGCTTCCGAGGCCGAAGATGCTGAATGCTGATCTCTCGAGGATCATCAACTCGGATGAGGTGCAGTCGGTTGTGCGACCCATCAAGAAGGAGGTGAAGAGGCACACGCTGAAGAAGAACCCACTGAAGAATCTCTACACGCTTCTGAAGTTGAACCCCTACGCCAAGACCGCCAGGAGGATGTCTCTACTTGCCGAGGCGCAGCGCGTCAAGGCCAAGAAGGAGAAGCTCGACAAGAAGAGGACCCAACTCCCCAAGGTATTGCATTTGTTATACCGTCGTCATCATGTATAGTTCTGTATGTGAGAATTAATCTATTTGGCAATGCTTAGATAGAATTATATTGGAGCTAATTACATGTCAATTCCTGCCTATGTTGTTTGCAGTTATTTCCACTGTTCTGATGTGCTTAGGTTGATTAAAGAAAACATATAAGCAATATATCAACATATAAACTAATATTTGACATTGATGTTTAATATGAATTTGACATGTGTTAGAATGTGATTAGATACATGTTTAAACCTGTGGTGGTATTTATTTCACCAATTATTAGTTTATTCCTTTGGAACTATCCCTTGGTTTATTCAAATTCTTTCTCTTATAGAATTGAAGCATGATATTTTGGCGCCAAATTTGGATATAGTTCTTTCCCATCCATCTGGTTTTATATCTCTCTTATTTTTAATAAATTTAAGACATGTCTATTAGTGGGTTAAATTGCTTCGGGGAGTCCAATTTGTTTTTCTGTTGTTGTTTATACTGTAGTGGTTTGGAAATAACTAGAATTTATTGCTATATTATATACTGTTACATACATGCCGTACTTCAAATGCAGTCATACTTACCACTTGATTTTTGCCAAAATCAGTCATACAATCATGTGATCTTAAATAATATGTAGATTGTAAATCCATTCAAGTCCGTTGAATATTTCTGATACGTCGAAAAGAAGCTTCTGTTTATGATATTGAGGCTTTCAAGGATGCCTTCTACTTGAACAGGGGAAGGCTCGTCTTAGGAATACCAACTACAGCTTGGAATTCTAAGCTGAAAAGCATCCAAGAATTGTGTACATAATTAGCCATGTTTTCTTGGTGATGCTTTTGCACTGAGCTCGGTTGTTTTTTCTTCTTTCTCAGGAAGAAGCTGCTGCAATCAAGTCTGCTGGGCGGGCATGGTACAAGACGATGATCTCCGACAGTGATTACGCTGAGTTCGAGAATTTTTCCAAGTGGCTTGGTGAGACACAGTGAGACTTGGGTGGTCGGCACTTGGTGATTTTATTACAAGTATTACTATAGAATTTTGCATCAAATTAGGTGATTTGATCGATTTGGTCATGGCAAAGGGTAGGAACGCCATATGTGGAACGTCATTTTGAACTCGGTTTACTTTTGTTTTGCTCGTTCTTGTCTGAGTTCGTTTTTGATAAAGCTTTTATGTTGGATCTTAGCAATGCCAGGAATTGAACTGTTTCCATTTCTATCAAGTTCTTCATTTGTCATCTATTGTTGTTGAAGGTTCGGTGAAATCATTAGACGTGGGTGTCCATGCGTTCTTCATGCATGCATTTTCCAATCTTTACCACGTGTACTCTCATTGTTTGTGTTCATACGCGTGTCAATCAACATGCACTGCACCACGCAAAACATTGCCTAGAAAAAGCTACCGCCCCAGGGCGTGCAAAGGCAGCCATGGCGTCAACCGTCAGCCTTCTCAAGGCCACCGTTTACGTCCGTCTCTGCTGCTACTCGGTGAGAGCAGGAAGCAGCAGCAGAAACTTGCGGCTTCTACAGCCCTCTCTTTCCCGTCTCAAACGGCTGACACCTAAACCACTCTCTTGCTCTGCGACGCACGGCCCGTTCTCGCCTGAGGTGCCGCGGGAGCGGCCTCTGCCCCCGCCCGATGACATGCCAGGTATCGACATCCCGCCGGAGATCGTACCGCCTCCTCAGGTCGACCCGCCACAGCCGAGGACTCCGGTACCAACACCTGGGCCGGACTTTCCACGGCCGCCCATCCCTTCCCCGCCTGAGCCTGAGATACCGGTGCCGCCCCCGGATATCTTGCCACGCCAACCTCCTCCCGAGGTCCTTCCGCCGAACCCTTCGGAGATCGAGCCGCCACTGTCGTCGTCGGAGGTCGAGACTCCCGGCACGGTCATGGCTTCTTTGTTCTGATGCGTTGAATGGTGACTCCCGAACACTTGCTAGCTGCATGGCTCTTAACGAAAGCTTGAGAATTCACACCTTTACCAGTTGATAAGATTGTGTGGCTCGTCAGAATAGAATTCTCGTAATGACAGATATATGAATTATCGTGTGGTTATGCTACTAAAGAATTTTAATAGATCAAAAATAAATGTTGGGTATCTTTTGATGTTATTTAAAAAAAATTATTTAATGCGTAGGTGTAATATCATTAGATTTGAATTCGAGTCAAATCAGAAAGCATCCGAAAGTTATCTTGCTAGTATTTTCTAACGAATTATACTATAATTATATTTTATAATTTTTCTTAGAATATATAATAAAAATATTCATTTTTTAAATAGTATAGCTATCAAAAGGATATAAATTAGAATTAAAAGAATATAAATTAAAATTAAAAAGGTTTATAAGGGTAAAATTATAATATAAATTTTTTTCTAATTCTCTTTCTTTCTTTTTTACGGTTGCTATACGAGCGTTGCAATTGTTGTCTGTCAATCACCTACGATTATCCTTATACTATCGATCAATAATCTCATCGATCATCTTGCTATGCGAGCTTTGCAATTGTTGTCTGTCCATCACCTACGATTATCCTTATCCTATCGATCAATAATCTCATCGATCATCGTATCGTATTGTGTCATCGTGCCTATGCATGTTTATGTACACATGAGACAATAACTATCCTTATACTAGTAATTGACAACCACTGTAGTGGCACTATTGCAATCGCTTGTGATCAAAGCAGGTTTATTGGTGTGATAGTGATAGCAAGAAATGACACTATTGTAGTCGCTTGTGGTCTTCTTCGACTGTCGCATCCCACGATGCTTTTGCTACATATAGTAGCATCTGTACGTCGTTACTGCCTATGATTAAGCTAGCGACTATTGGAAGTCGTCGCTCTCAACAATACTATTACCAACAACAAGCTGTTGATGGTGGTCTATCGTTCAAATACGTGGAATCTCATATCGTCCGTAAATAAGTGATATGATAGATTAAATAGAAAGGATATCAACAACACAGACGAATCGTTTAAGCATCGTAAATCAAAACTAAATAACATATTTTTACAAGCGAAGGGTGTTAATAAGAAATGATACTATTGTAGTCATTTGTGGTCTACTTGGACCGTGACATCCCATGATATTTTTGCTACATATAATAATACACTTGTACGTAGTTACTGTCTATGATTAAGCTAGTGACTATTAGAAGTCATTGTTCTCAACAATACTATTACCAACAACAAGCTGCTGATGGTGGTCCATCGTTCAAATATGTGAAACCTCATATCATCCGTAAGTAAATAATATGATAGATTAAATAGAAAGGATATCAACAACACAGACGAATCGTTTAAGAATCGTAAATCAAAACTAAATAACATATTTTCAAAAGCGAATGGTGCTAATAAATATAGTATTTAATTTAAAAATATGGCTATGATAATAATTGTAAGAATAAATATCATGATTATGCTACTGTTATGTAAAAAAAATTATTATAAGAAATTAAAATTAAATAACAATAGATCAAATATACAATGCATACCTTTCCATGTCATTCAAAAGGTCTTTATTTGATCTGTAGGTATATCATTGTCGGATCTAAAAGCTATAGCGATGTTGATCTATAAAGAGAATTAGACCCATCTTCTCATCTTTTCCTATCCTTCATAAGAGCACTATGAGCGATGAATTAAGGACTAAGGGAGATTAAAAATAGACTATAATCTCAATGATTAATATTTCATCTCTAGAAGTTTCTATCAAGATCAGAATTAGGAGAGTCTCTCTCATCAAGAGAATCTCTTACGGAATCTTGTTATAATTGAATTTTCTTTCTATCTATAATATATCTTACCTAATTGACATGATCTAATAATATGATGGTAACCCTTACGGAGAAGATATCTAATGAAGAGGTGGGTCAGATGATTATGGCCAAGTAAGTCAATTATGTGGTGATGATGCTAATCTTCCAAATTACGAAGAACTCATAACAAAAAAGAGTTGAAAAATAATAGGGTATGAAGAACTCATAATATCAGTTGAAGGATTGTTGCTGAAAACTTTTAGCTGAGAGATAACCTATGCCGACCTTTTCGCTAAAAGCTCCCACAGGGATTTGATCTAAACGGTATATTGGTTTTTTTTTTTTCTTCTCATTTTATCAGCAAAAGCATGCCATGAGGCTGTAGGAAACCCATCGAGAACTTACTTGCCACTGTAGGATTTCAATCTAAAACTAAAAGGAAAACGACATTGACCGCTTAAACTGCATCTCATACTTTTGTTGAGCGGTCAAGCATGCTTAATTCGAGCATGTGCAAGTGACGCAGAAGATAATGAGGCTTTAATGGTTATGTGATGATGATGGTCCCAATCCATTCGATCAAAGCAGTCTTAGCATGATATCGAAGCCTGATCTATCGACCGGCAATGCTTGTGCTTGTCGTGTCACCACTTCAATGATGGTGACAAGAAAAGCAGAAGAAGACTACTACTGCATGGACCATGAATTCAGGTTTTCTTGTTCTAGGGTTTACAAGGACTCAACAGCGAGTTGCTTCACTGCCTGCAAGTATTGCATGTGAGAAATGTTAATGTCATGTAAATTGTTCACATAGGATTTGGATGCCACACAGTTTCATTGAGATAGTTGAAACATGATCAATCAATCAATCAATCATCATCCATAAAATGATAATTTGATTAATTTTATGCGTTTTTAGCGTCAGAGAGAACTGCTACTGACGATGTAAAGAATTCTAAAGGATGTTAAGCTGGTTGGCTTCTCAAAATATGCATCTTGTGTACCTGATGGAATTAATCTGGCCTTGTTGAAGTACTACTGCTTCGAGAGAATATTTATGAGGAAGTGCCCATGCTTGCCATTGACAAGACTTTGATTAATAGTAAACATGAGAATATGGAAGACAGATACAAAGTTATTTTAAGTATGCCAACTCTAATTTGAGGTGCTTTGTGAACTAATTACCAAGCAAGTCTTTTTAAGGTCTTCTTGGTTTAAATTACTTTCACCTTCCATCATAAAACCTATTATCGAACTCGGAAAATTAGCGGAGAATAGGACATTAATATTGACAAATATTTGTCAAAAATGATTTAGGAATTACTAATTATTTAAGATGCTTAATGGACAAAGACTTTGTGACAGCAGATAAGATTTATCCAACTATACGAGGAAATCTCTCTACTCTGTTGAGGGAGATCCTTCTTCTTAATCTATATAAATAGAAGAGGGATGTTAATGTATTCAAGCTTCTTCAATAATTCTTCTTATCTTCTATTCTCTTCAACACTTTGTTCAACAATGTAAACTTTGCATTTGCAGTTTGTTCCTTTCATAATTCGGAATTAGGAATTTAGTTATTTGGATGAAAATTTTCACTCATTTCGGATATAAATTGAGTTCAGGATTTCTGAAAGTTTGAACTTAAATTAATGGGGATTCACTTGGTGAACTAAGCTGATAGGATGGGTGACATTCCAGTAGATTAGAGTGCTGAATACTTGAATAATGTTTTCATACCGCAGAAAACAATAATTTTAATTATGCTTAGTTATGATCTACGAGAATAAGACATACACAAATTCATTAGCTGAAGCTTTTAGATGAGATAACAGTGGCTGAAGATTTGACAACCTATGCTTGAAGGAGCTGAATAGGTTATAGATCTTTCGACTTCTTCTTGTGTCTGTCTACGCAACACATATCTGCTCAATCACATCCGGAATTCTTCTTCGGGCGAATTCCCAACATCAATTTATTGCGACATCTATTGCATATCATCACTCCTTTTAAGCAGTGATTCTTCTACCGACATCCATGCCTCTCGGAACTCGCTTGCACTGCTTCAGCTCCAGTTTGACAAGCTTAGAGACCACCCTTTCTTCCATCCAACAACATGCTGTCACACACCATAAGCTCAGTTTTGTTCTCATCCGCAGAGCCCTTCTTTGTTTTTTTTGTTCTCTTGGCCGATGTGACTTGTTGTGGGTAGATTAATCTGGACGTGTACTATATATATGCACACCACAAAAGACACATATATAGCTTCGTCTTCGCCATGGCCAAAGCTTTGAAAAGGGGTTCACGAGGAGCACACAAGCTCCATCTGATCCCCCTTGGAAGACATAAACTATATTAGCCTTAACATAAGTTGGTATCTTGTGATGCATGCCATGGCTGCAGTAGTGGTTACCCATGTACGTTATATAGCAAGGCTTTGAGAGCCAGTAATCGCTCTTCTGAATCCGCATGGGAGTACGGTCCCAAACATATGGCTGTCTTCAACCCTTTGGTGGTGCTGGATTCCACCCTGCAACCTGCAGGCTGCAACCCTAAACCTCCCCTATATATACATGTAGCACTGGTGATACTGTAACCCTAAACCTCCCTAGCTAACACACAAACCCTGGTGCTAGCTGTTCTCCTTGTCTCTCACTCTCTCTCTCGGATCTTCTCTCTATTTTATGAGTCTCAACCACCTTTAGTTTTGTCTTTGGATCATATAATATAGTTTTTGTGTGATGGTCTTCACTTTTGCACCACCACCCTACCACTCCATTCTTCCCTCTATAAATCCAGTTGGTGGGGCTTATGAGTGTGATATACTTGGAGTTGATGCTTCTTTACCCTCGTCTCTTCTCTTCTTCTCATCATTGTGCTTTACATGCTTGTTCCATGTTGTGTGTGTCTCTTCTTTCTTGGCTTCTCTTCCTGTCTTCTCCATCACTAGGATCTTTCCTTTTCCTTCATGATCTTTTTTAGCTGTTATTTTCATCTTCCTGGTGTGACATTGTTCCATCAAGATTCTTTTCCATGCGTGATGTGTTGTTTATCTTTCCAGAGAAATGGTTCAGTGAGGCCTACCGAGAAGTGCTCAGGGGAATGAGTGAAGCTGCCAGCATGATCTAACACTGAATGACCAGAACACTTGCAATAACAATGTTTGTGTTCATCGAGGTTAGTCTTTGCTAGGTCATGCTGTGACAGCCTCACTTCTTCCCATTGTTGGGCACAGAAATCTCTCTCGCTCTCTCTCTCTCTCTACCAGAAACAAAGAACAAGAGATAGACAATGTAAGTATGCTCTCTCTCTCTCTCTCTCTCTCTTTCTCCTGGTGTTTCATATCACCATGCTTACTGAGCCTTTTTTTGTGCTTTCCAATGTTTTCACCTACAAATGAAGAACAACTTCACCTGCTGCCTCCACTTCATGAGAGCAATAGATATGTGACTAAAGAAGGGCTTCGTGTTTCTCTCTCAGAGACGAAACATGTCGACTTGTTTTGATGTCATATACAATCTGAATGAACCTTCAGGAGTGTAGAAAAATGCTAGTCATCTGTGGATCAGAACATTTGACATCACTCGGTGACCAAAAACCCATGATAGATTTATGCAAAGGTTTTGGAAGAAGATGCTGTCAAGGTATCATTTGTTGATGCATGGAAGGTCGTGGTTGCTGCATGCCGAGGACACACGTAATGTTGAACAGTTCCCGTCTCACTTATCACAGCTTGATTTGATGTTTAGAGTTTAAAGACTTCTCTGCAACAAATCTCACATGATTTTTCTTGTGATATTTGTATGCTTTTCAGATATTCATTAATTAAGCACATCTGATCTTACTGGCCGTGCAAGAAGGATAATCATTTACAGGCGGTGCTGCTCGTGACGGCCGTCGGACAGGCCCGCTACCTCACCCACATGGGTCCTCCATGTCTCGGCAACCCCCGTCGACGCCACCGTGGTCATGCTCGTGGCGCCCACCGTCGTCATCGCCTTCTTCACCTGCTTCGGCATTCTCTCCTGTCGCCTGTCCATCTTCATGCTGGTTGCGTGCGGCACGCCCCACGTCTGCCATGGCTGCCGTCAGCGCCCATTTCTATCACCATCTTCCTGCTCGGCTCGAACGACGGGCCGTCGTTTCAAAGCATATGGACTGTGATGCTGCTCCTCTACTGCTGCTTCTTCGGGCTCCATGCAGCCAGCCTAGGGTTCTCTGCCACGGCGGCTTCCACCAGCAAATTGCTGCTCTTTATGCTGATAAGACAAGAGAGTGAGATAGATATTGGAAACTTCAATTTAATTTAGTATCTTTGTCTTAATAGTAAAAGAGGCCACAAAAAAAGTATTAAAAGATTATATTGAATAATATTATATTAATGTCAGAGTCGACTTCTTTCCACACTCTTCAACCGATATGGATTATCAATTTCGAGTCCTGTCGATTTTTAATATTTAATTATATTACGCCAGACATATTAATATAGTAAACATTGACAAGTTTAAATTATTAAGAATTTACTCAATTTATTTGGATTGTCCCCACTAATCGTATCACATGCCAATATATTCAATAAATATTTAGTTGAAATTAATTGTAAGCTTGAGTTTTGAATATAATGGTAACTGAATATATATATATATATATATATATATATATATATATATATATCAAGAAATAGAAAATAACAAAGTGTGTAATTAAAATGATCGAATAAAAAAACCTTGTAAGTAAAAGCATTAATATCTTGAATATATTATTGGATAGAAAGAAGAGATTAATGAAATCCTTTGAGTAGAAATAATTTTATATCATGCAAACCTAAAAAAACGTTCTTCATGGATCATAATGTTAAATGATTAAAAAGTAACATATGTGAAAACAAATTAATGTAACTAAAATGAGAATATTAAAATGGATTTGTGAAGTTACTATTAAAACATATAATAAGAAAGACATGTGGCCCTCAGAATATTTTGAATGTAATTAAAGATATCATAAATAATGTTTTAGCCCCTTTTCGATGGAAGAAGAACACTGACACTTGGGGGTTCTCAATTGCTTAGAGGAAATTAACACCCTTCATGAAACACTTCCTCTCATATGATTTCATTTTTTTTCTATATCGTTTGAGGCACATCACTGAGAATTCTGTGTTGGTAAAATCATGTTCAGTCTGCCTGAACTGAATAGATACGATTTACACCATCAAAGTACAATTGATTTGATAATCAAGTAGACCCATCTACTAAAGTTTGCCTCTCAGCTTTCACCATCTCGTTGGACACACCAAAATTTGTAGACAAGCAACACACAATAACTTAATCTAAACAACACGGATTATACAGACCTAGAAGGGAAAATAAATGAGGGAAGAGTACAGATCAACCCTGGCTGGAATCAGGTGCAGCAGCATGGATCTGGTGTAGTATACAGTAAGTATGTTGCGACGTCGGGTCATGGTTCTTGGCTGTTGACGCGCTTGTGGAGCTCGAGCATCTCCTGGTGGTTGGGGTCTAAAGAGAGGGCAGCACGGCAGTCTCGAAGTGCACTGGATATGTCCCCGATATGTTCGTGAAATGCGGCTCGGAGGTGTAGGAGGTGAAGGTCAGCCTTGAAAGCAATAGCCCTTGTCAACTCTGCTATTGCTTCTTTTTCCTTGTGGTTATCCATCAACACTGGAAAACAATTCAGAGAAAAGAATTTAGTCTTGCACGTCAGCAGAGTGAGTTGGCACTGCTACAGACATGAAACAAAACCCACAGGACCACCTAGCTGAACTGTTAATATAACACTGAAGATTTAATGAGCAGAGCTCTCCGAAGCAAACAACAGGAATGACAAAAGGCTGTGATAGGAATCGGTTTAGATGGGCTGAAGGCTTTCAAGATAGCCAACCTGATTTTGATAGAGCATGGCTTTCACAAATGGAGAATTTAGTCGAATAAATAGAATGAATGAAAAACATGAAAACCGTTCTTAGGTCTTCCCCATTATGTTGAATCTGTAGACAACAAATATAATAACACAAAAACAAGGAAACAAATGTTCTCTTTCCTGCATCTTACAGCTTTTGAAGTTTCAAGTAAGATTGCTTTTAGGTAAAATGTCTGAGAAGGAAGGGAATTTAGGTTCTGGCTTTGAAAGATCTTCACTATAGTGTCTGAGCCGGAATCAGCTAGCAATGCCACCAAGGGCTGCAGCTTGCAGTGATCCCTTAAGGTTGGCATGGCCACTAAAATGCTGCTGCCAACAACCCTTTTTTAATAATTCATAACAGAAATCATTAGTAGATACAATAAAATATATTTTACAGTAATATGTAAAAGAATTTGTCCACTTACATTAGACAAAGTAAGTTTGGAAAGATCTAGACTCTGGGTTGCATCATCTGTGGTTTGGGTCAGACTACCCTAGTGAACACAATTTTCAAGGCCTCACAAATTAGGGAAAATGTTGGTATTAGGCTTTGAGTTCTTCCCCCAAGTAACATAACCTGTGCATCCTTGGCAAGATACTGTAAAGGACTATTTTAGCTCAGTATCATTTGGAATGTGTTCCTCTTCTATGATGTGTTTCAATTTTGGCAGTTAAGAATGAAAATATTATGACATATAGACCCAAATGATTCCAGAGATGCAAGAAGAGCATCATACTTTCTGAACCATTTTGTTGAAAACTGTTATGTTTCTCTTTGTTTGTTTAAATTTTAAAAAACGTTGGTAAGGATCCTTTTTACAAACATCTTATAAAAGCAAAATCTACTGGGAAAGAAAGTGAATGAATCTGACCTGCTGCACGATATCTATATGGATAAACCCGCAAGGGGTCCAACTTTGTCACCATCTGCAAATCTTCCTTGGTATGTTCCCGCTCGCAGTACTCGGACCTCTTTTCATATGCTGATGCATTGTTCCTAGCCTTCTCTATTAACTTAGTCATTTCCTCATATGCAGCCTTTCTGTCATTCTTAAGAAAATGGACTCGAGCAAGGCCCTGATGGGCCCGGGTGTGTTGGATTTTTAGGGCACTGATGTAACAATCAGCTGCCAGATCTAACTTCCCACAGTCAACGTATACACTTCCAAGGTTGTTCAGTGCCTGTGAGAAAAACAATAAAAATGCAACCTTAGAAGGGCAATTAGATTATACATAAAAAAACCAGCATTTGAACATTTAATTTATTCAGTTTTGGAAAAATAATAAAAATGCAACCTTTAGAAATGCAAGTAGATTATACATAAACAACCAGGATTTTAACATTTAATTTTTTCAGTTTTGTTATCTCTCTTTGTGGTATTTGCAAGTATTGGTCCATCTGGATACCAGAAAAGAAATATAGAGAATTGTCAGTTAGTTGCTTCAAGAGCTTGTTCTAGCTAGTAGCAACTAGATACTCAAATTATGCAACTTGGAGGACCTCAATTTCTAGAAACCATGGATTTGTACAGAATCATACCACAATCTAACATCAAAAAGGTAAATGCATCAAAAACATGGTTTCACATAGCATGGTATACTGTGATCATACCTCACCACCATTCTACTAACAGCACTAGACAGAAGTGACTTATTATACAATTTTCTATTACTTTTCTTGGTCTACCAAGGGAAATCATACCAAACCAGTCAACACTTACAAGTATGATAAGATTTTGGTTCAGATAGCAAAATCAGTTTGTAAAAGCTTGACCAATATACCAGCATATGAGAAATATATACATTACCACCTGAAGGATGAAATCAGAAAATAATAAAAACCTATGATGGATGTCAAGTAATCAGTGTTGACTATTCCGTTTAACTAAATCTTTCAGTAAAAAAACAAGTCCTCTAGCTATAGGGCTTATTTGTGGCTAATCAAGGACATAAGGAAAATAGCACACATCAGCAACCAGATGTACAGTTCTTTAGAATTATTTGAAAGCAGAAATCTATAATATAATGCTTTCACTGTAAATTTAGTGACCTTGCTGGTCATGAAGGTCCTGCATTCCTGTTTCATTTTTTCTGGCTCAGATGATATCCCATATTTCTCCATTTACCATGACCTCCAGTTTCAGGTATTGAAGGAGTTTGATAGCAATATATAGTGACAAAATCACACAACCAATCATGAAAATACCAAAGAAACTAATGACATAACATCAAGGATGAACATGTAACCTATATAATTGTTGTGTCATATTGTATGTGAAAAAAATGATATTTTTATATACTCCATTACAAATCTATTCTTACGACTTTTAAAATTAGTTATATACCAAAAGTTCTACAGATATAGATGAATGGTCATATGAGCTACTGGGAAAAGGAGGCTTCAATAAGGCCACATATATCTCAAAGCTGGCTTACATTGCTAGCTACGGGTATCCACCATATTAAATGTCAATAGATGCAGCCAGAAATCATACGAAGAATAGCTGATACCAACTTAGAATATGTAGCTTAGCTACTTATCAAGATGTCTCACAACCTACTTATGACTGGCAGCTCACCTGCATTTTCAACTGTGCCAAGCCATCTCATTAAAGTGACCAAAGTAAGCCCGAGACGAAGTGCTTATCTTCTGTAGCTTTTACCAACTTGACACTTTAGTCCACTGATGAACTTATTTTTTCAATCTGCTTTACAATTTTCAAGGTATTCTTTGTGGAAATATATTGACCGCATGTGTACCTTTGTGGAGATATATTAACTGAATGTAGTGCTTCTTTCTTGAGGTAATATGTACTACTTGCTATATGTCCACTGATATGTTTCTATTAATTTTTACAAGTTATTTGGACTTTTCATAGTATCAGCAAACCAAACAAATAAGAAGTTAAGGTTAAAAGTTTACTTGTTATTTAATCAAAAAAGACTATCAGACAACTAAGCTTCTAACTTGGCCACATGGGCTTATAACCAACTAATATCTATAGATTCTGTACCATCTGAAGATTGAATAGATAGAACATTATTTAACATCCAGGTATCCGCTTAGGTAACTAAAAGTTGATCAACATGCAATGCAAATCTGCAGGTATACAAATGTCTATTATTGCATATTTAACTTCAAGATCCCACCCCTTGCTATGATTTAACTTCAAGATCTTCCAGCAAAACATGTCTATTTCCTGGCACCTAAGTTTCTGAATTCATTCCCAAAACCTACATCACATGCACTCATATCCGCTTTGACACACTCATAATATTCCAAGTTTAACTTGCCATGTTTTTCTTCCACCCAGGTAACGTTATCTGATTTAACAAAATAATTAAATATACAATTATAAAAGAAGTCCCTATAGAACTGCTCATTGACATGATATTTATATCAAATTTCAAATAAGATTCAAGAGTAGAAGTTCTGGATTTTTGGGGGTCTATTAATGAAACAAGACCTTTCCAATGACTGAAAGGCAATTTCCTCATACATTTTTTTCTGTCAGAAGAGCGTATTAAGTTGCTTTGTAGTTGTCCACAAAACAACATCTCAGCAGACTACTCTTGGCCTTAATAAAAGATTTTGGATTTATCGGAGATTTTATGAATCCACTTCTAATTATTTGTCTACAAATAAATGGACAAGTGACAGTTGACAGTGGTGTCTGCAATACTGCAGTGAGCAGAAATCTGTCTATATACCATACATGTTTTTTGTCATAGCCTTTCTGTCAAATCCTAATTGCTATTTTTTGTGTGATAAGTTGGTTTTTAGGATTATCCTACTTTCTATATTACAAGATGCTTGGATGATTTACAACAGAAGTCATCAGTGCCAGGTCAACCTGCCTAGGGGTTCAGAAGTGAAGTCTGTATTACTAATTCTATGAATCAATGTTTGTCACAATAAAAGCTTTCTTTATCTGGGTTCACCAATCATGCAGAAAAAATGAAGGTACTATCATCCATTTGTTCACGGAGCAATCTCAAACCAGTGAAATTTTAAACTATCTATTAAGGACAAAACAATAGAAGAAAATCTAGATATACACGACAATAATGAAACTATCATGTCCCAGCTGTTTGAGGTCGGCCACCAACTAAGATATACCAGTAACCAGCTACTTCAAAATTCAAAAAACATTCATTTGTCTCCAAACCAAACCAAGCTGATGCACTGTTACTAAATGGTCCTGCTATCAGATTATTCAATGATTGGTTTGATCATGTTGCAACCTGATCTAAAGATTTAATAGTCAATTCATATTTATTTTTCAGAGAAACAACCACATAGAACTGCCCCAAAAACTGCTGAGTTCGTCTAAACCAACGAATATTACCATTAAACAAAATATAGCACCCTCTTGTGTATGCATAAGGTTACATCATCAGAACTAATAACTGCACTTGACACTTGATCTTATTTAAGGCCAACACCTGGAGCTGAGACCTGAAAGGGCCTTGATGGGGACCAACCTCCCATTTGGTTGGGCATGAGTGCAAGATGGGACCCATTTAGAATTCTCAGGCCTAGGTTCAGAAGTCTTGGTAAATTTACACAGAACCCAACCCAATATAGACCACATATTTTACAAATCATCAAATAGATTTTTCCATGCCTATCACATGTATATTATAGACCTTTTTAGAATCTATTTGTTATTAATATGATTGCATTTAGAATACCATCTTCTGGGACTTTAATGGTGCACATAACTTGTTTCCTTCTATTCCCCGTCCACCACCCAATGAAAAAACAATATTCTTGCTTCCTTGTTTCCTGCCATACTCTCTCCTTCTCTCCTTAATACTTTTCCAAAGTATTGAAAAAATATATACATGAACAAACTATTTACCAACTAATTTATTCTATATCCACTTATTGTCTAGCTCGTTTAAGTAATTGTACCATAAAGAGTAGAGGTCCCATTCTCAACACCTAAATGCTACCCTGAAAGGATATCAATCTGGAGTCAAAGGTCCCTGGCCCTGCCCCAACCCCTTTGATGGCACCTCAGTGCCAGTGATTAAGGGTGGAATGCATCTGGCCCTGATCCAACCCCATTTAATGGCACCCCAGCCCCAACCATTAGTAGCTTATCCACCTAGCACGCACATTCATAAATTTTACCAAAAAAACGTAATGAATATATAAGCTGGAAGACTCCACACAATTATTTGTCCTCCTAGATTAATCCTACAATTTTTGTGAATCACATCAGCCAGGTTTTGCACCTCAACATGGAAACAGAATCCGAATAACATTTAATGGTAGAATCACACTTGTAAGACGCATAACATATTTTAAGAGTTAGATAAATGAATTGTTGCCTTTTAAATGAATATGTTTAGGAGACAACTGCTGGATAGAAAAAGGGCAAGCCCCAGTGCTCAAGTCCCTTGCCAATGTAAAGTATGGGAAAGATTATATATGCAGCCTTACCCTTGCAAGTAGAGAGGCTGCATCCATGATGTGAACCTTGTTACCAACTTACCAGTTAAGGTAGATAATTAATAAAAGAAAAATAAAAACGATATAGCAAAGTGCAACTTAGAGGATCTGGTTTGAGCAATTTATATAGTTAGGCTTTGGCGATGGATGGAGTTATGTTATCTTAGATGGTATAAACAAAGATCTATTCAAAGAAAACTGTCAAGTGTTCTGAAAGCAAGCGTACAGTAAATCTTTTTAGCTGAAGACAGTGTTCGTTCTCTGAACTAGATGGACCTCATCGAGAGGCTTTGGCCTACCAGACAATAATCTTTATCAAAAACTCAATGGGTGAACCCAACACAAGGCTAGCTCTCTTGTTAAAAACGTCAAAGATGACTCTTTGCAGTAAATTTTAATTATCTTCCAAACATTCCACAAGAATAATAATGTATAATCTAACTGTGCCCTGACAGAATAAAAGGTTAAAAGTCTCAAACTAAAATTATTTAGTCAACGAAGTAAAAGGAAAATTCAAAGAATAAACAATGAATTAAATGTTGGATAATGCAAAAGGCAAGATAATGCTACCTGCCCCTTTCGGAGCCTATCTGATGGGCACTTTAGTGCATCTTCAAGAAGTGAAACAACAGTGGCAGAACATGAAGGATCGAGACTTGAATCTGCCAAAGCATACGCTTTCAAAAAGAAAGCCTCAAATGACCTCTGAATAGAGATAGACTCCTCAGCTTTACGAAGTCCTTCTTCACAATGACCAGTATCATATAATATCCAACCCTCGTAAACCAAACGTTCATGCTCAGTTGCAGTATATTGGCGTGCTAGCTGTAGGCTACGCATTGCAGCCTCAGGGCAGTTCAACCTGATCAACCAAAACCACAAGTTGATTATATTTTAAAAAATTCCATTCTTTGAAAGAAATAATCATAATAAAGAACCAAAGACTCAAGTAGAAAAATAACAAGAACAAGAATAATCATAATAAAGAATCTACCTTAGGAGAAGCAAAGACTGCCTAAAGTACAACACCCCTTTTGCAGCATCAGACTCGAGCATCTGATAAATAACTGAAAGGGAGCCTATATCATCAACTGATGACCACCGATCATACAGTTGAAGCCAACAATCAGCAGTCGTCCATTGGTCCACATGTTCTCTAACTAGTGTCCGCAATTGGGAAGCAAATACACGTCCTTCAAACATTCGGTACTCAGGGGACAGTGTAAGAATTGCTTGGACATCACAAAGTGCAGCTTTATAATCCTCCAGCGCCAGATAGAAAATAAATCGCAGTTCTAGACATTCTAAAGACAGCTTGAAACCCAGAACTCGGTTAATTTCTGCCAATGCAAGCTTGGCATCTTGTTTTCTCATCAAAGATGCTGCTCGATACATGTAGGGGTAAGTAAGAGTAGGGTCAAACTCTGTTGCCTTATCAAGGTCTTCCCACTTCCTATCACCTTCAGAATACAAAGATCTCTCCTGATACATCCACCCAAGTGGCTGATAGGACGATATCACGGAGCTAAGCTTCTCATAGGAAGAAAGCTTGTCCCCCTTGATGCAAGCCAATCTAGCCAATCCAGCTGCGGAATAGACGTGTCCAGCAGCAAAAGCAGCATTAAAATGCTGTTCTGCTTCACTGTACTCCTTTCTCAGCAGCCTGACACATCCAAGCTGGTGAAAGGCGACTTGCTTCTGCCTAGTACTGAAGGCCGACTCCACCAGCTTCTCTAGAAAACCTGCTGTGACATCCGACCTTGGATCAATGTTCATCGCGACTTCACTTAGCAAACAGTACAATGAAAATGAAGCATGTCCAACCATGGTTGCCCTCTGTTGCCTGTTGGCATTCAAGAAGATCTTAATAACTTGTTCATCGTTCAAACACTCGGGAAGTTCATGTAAGAGAACTTGCAAGCATGAAGCAGCAAGTACAGGGGTATTTTCTTCCATGGCACACTCCATAAGTTCTACAGCATCTTGGCGTGAAGAAACTACTGATGCCAATTTCCTATCACAAGCATCTTTAAGCTTCTCACAGCAGAATGTATTTGCAAAAACCAAGATCTCCAACGAAACTTCAACTGATAAATCTTCTAAATGCCCTGAGCTACTGAACTTAGAGACTGCTCTCATGCCAGCTGGTGAGATGCCATTCTCAGACAAGTCAATGATTTCAAGATGTGACTCTGTGAAGGACCCATTGAGCATGGTATTGAACGGAGTAGACAATGCTGCAATCTTTTGTCTCTCACAGGAAATCATCTCATCCCTTATGCGGAAGAATACAGTACTAGAAACTTGTGAAATATCATAGCATTCACCGTTCGTCTCAACATTCTCAATAGGAATCTGAGAAGCAACATCCAGAAGCCCAAATTCTTGTGAGCACTTCCCGCACGAAGCAAGGAGGTCCGAAATAACCTCTTCCCCTTGTTTCTCGTACCTTAGCCATGAACCATACACGAGCTTCTCGTGAACGGTGATAGCATTCTTCCAAGCAGCATGAAGGCTCCTTTGGAGCAATTTAACCTCCCCAAGCCCTCGAAATACCAGAAACTGAAGCAAGTACAGGTTTGACCTTTTCTTGGGTGCGCATGACTCGAGCTCTTCATGGATCTGAGCTAAGACATCCACATAATCTACAGGCTTAAATAAGGCAAGAATCGGCGGTTCGGCAACCTTGACAAGAGATTCACTATGCATCAAACATACAACCAGGTAGCTCATTGTTATTTAAGGGAACAGAAAGGTGAATAAAATTAAACTAAACATCAAAAAGAAATAGAAGAAACGGAGAGCGATAAGCTTACATGGAAGATGGGGAATATGAAGAGGATTTGGAGAGCTTGCCCCTCTCCACCTGAAGCCATGACTGGGGATTAAGGGCATGGAGTTGTGTCTCTTTGAACGAGTCTGAGAGGAAGAGATTCCTCATGCTGCATAAGAGAGAGAAAATTTCCCAAATCTCCACACTCTCCAAATAGTATTCCCCAAAAAGGATTAGGAAATGGAGGAAATCAGATTTAAAATAGGTAAAAGAGACACCTTTGTGCCACAAATCACAACCCCTACAAATGGAACCTTATTCCAACACTCACAAGATGGGGATATCGAAGACCTTCAAATCGGGTTCCTACGAAATAGAAGCTGAGGCCGAGAAAAGAAAAACGAAGAGAAACTATCCACAATTAACAACCAGAAAAGGAAAAAAAAACCCTAAGATTAGAGACCCAAAAGAGAAAACCCTAAGATCTAACGAAGAAAATGGAGCAAACACACCAACTTCTCCCAAATCCCACCTCGAATCCGCTATACGAAATGAAAAAACACCTCCCAACACAAGAAAACAAAGAAAGGCGCCTCCTGTCGATCTAATTCCCAACCAAAACAGATAGAAACGAGACCTCGAACGGAAAGGATCGAATCAAATGGACGGAGAGGGGCCCCCCTACCGCCGACCGCCAGAAAAAACCAACCCCGGACTAAGATTTCACTAGATCAAGATCCCAAATGAAGCAGCTTTGCAGTGAAAGAGGAGGCGAACGACGGAGGCGAACCCCACAGGCCTTGTTTGGTTCTGACTCCTTCGCGGACACGACCACGCGCGCTGAGACCCACACTCTACGATTACAGACGAAGCCGCCGAGGTTGTGCGGTCACAGAAGGGATCCAAAGCCCGGCTATTGCATTGAAATCCCTGATCTGAGCTGAGATTTTGTTGGTTCCAATGGAAATAAAGGAAAGGAGACAGCTTTAACAGAGAAAGAGAGCGAGAGAGAGAGAGAGAGAGAGGAGAGAGAGAGAGAAGTAAAATAAAATGGATCAATTAAAAAAGAGAATTTTATAGCTTTGCGATTTACAAAATGACCTATTTACCCTTACGGAAATATTCTATGACATGTATGTTCTTCCCTAATATTTAAACGTCTATCCCCACCCAAATCCCAAGTCACCAATAACTAGTTTCTGTTTTCTCAAAAATACAATGCTTAAAATATTTTTAATATTTTTTACCATAATAATTATATAGTAAAAAATCTTTTAAAGCATATTGATATTAATTACATTTTCAATTATCAGTTAGATTTATTACGAGGTCTTATAGAAATATATATATATGTAAAAATTAAATATATATATATATATAAACAAAAAAATATTGACTTGGAATATATATATGTAATTTTGCATTAAAAATTAATTTATGGTATTTTTTTTGTGAGTTTAGGCAGTATACAGTATGCAGAACACATTCCATTCTTGTTTTTCTTTTTTACTTGTACAACATTTATACAAGTACCATTAGAATAAATAATCTTACTAATATATATATATATATATATATATATAATAGAGTTGTTGTTATCTTACTATAAGAACTCAAAGACAAAAAAAAAAAAAGGAGCACAGTACAACAAATTCAATAGAATGAAAAGACTTGCACCATTAAGTTCAAAAAGCCTCTCTTCTTGGTATAGTAATTTGAATAAAGAATGATTCCAGATCCCATTAATACCAAAGATATGGAGAGAGAGAGAGAGAGAGAGAGAGAGAGAGAGAGAGAGAGAGAGAATGCATATAAACTTAATTTAAAGAAGTTCAATGATTTAGGAAGAATTAATGTATACAGACAGACCTAATACAAAGAAATTATGTGAATTTAAAGAACCTCTTCCTAAATATTATCAGAGTCAAAACAACTGCTGTATCTATCAAATTTGAATCTCAACAACAGTATGCATGTCATGCGCTTGAGTTGAGAACTTCCAAATGGAACCTAAATGGAGAAGGCTGCTGCTATTGGAATTTGAAACAGAGGATTATATATATCCCAAGTGCATCCAATCCCCCCAGCTTTGTTTGCAAGTCAAATCAGCTGCTGGCTCTGCATGTTCCTCTTTCTCTTTGAGTTGACAATATGAAACCCATAGCTGCCATAGCTTAGGTTCTGACACAGTAAAACATAAATTATTCATGGGACCTACACTTTTGTGTGTCAAATAGCCAAGTTTGCCATCTTGCTATGACTCAAAACATGGATGGGTCATTTGCAACCCTCTTTGACAAGGTGTTTAGTGTGCACATCTTACAACACTAACTAAACTCACTCTTGAAAGTTTCACATAGTATTTTCTAATAAAAATTTAATTTTATCCCCCCTTTTTTTAACTGTTTGTTAGATTGTATAGGATCAGCAAGTTTGCTATGATAACTCAAGGAATGATGAAAATAAATTTAAAAAAAAAAAGATGAAATAAAAATAGTAGATGTTCAATATAAATTGAAGATCGGAGAACGTAAATTCCAGATGAATAAATTCAAACACACAAAAAAAAAAGATTGTTCTTGATTGAGAAAGATTTATTATTACGATGATTTGGGTCCTATATGTTTAGTAAAAAGAATAATTTTTTTTTTCGTAAATGAAAAATATTCAATTGTAACTTGACCTCTTTGATATGAATTATTATGAGATTTCATGAAAGTATGAGTGCTTGAATAATGATGTCCTTTGTGGTGACACACAAATCAAGTTTTTAAATTTAAATTTATAATTAATTTTATCAAACCATGTAAGGCAAAGTAATCAAACTCTATGTTCAATTTTTTCTATCATCACAATGTATATACACACATATAACATTATATAGGTCACTAAAGTCAATTCCAAGAGCAGTATAAACAATTGTTCCATTTTCACATACAAATAAAGAAATATGTGAAAATATTTAGCATTTGCATTGGAGTAGGTCTGAGTTGGCCAATTAATTGCACCTAAAACATGACATGACTTGTCATTGGCAGAGTAGGTTTCTTTTTTAGTCTATTTAACAAACTATGCAATCTAAGGTTGTCACATTCTAAACTCTATTTCATTGAAATTAGGTAGTTAAAAACCTTTTTAGTTTGACTGAGTTAGGTGTCTTTATATCTAAAATAAATTAGGTAAACCAAAACCCTAACTAATATGCAAAACCTTCCAAGCCTTGTGGCCCATCAGATTAGAAAAAGAGATTTGCATCATCTAATTATGTAAAGTGTTTTCATAGTAATTTAATCAGAATGATCTTTAAAATAATTGGATGAAGAAGGAAATTAGATTAAGAGATAAAAGTAGCTCCAATCATTTTCTTTATATTAAATTATATTTTACATATATATATATATATATATATCATAAAAATGACTTTTTCTAAGGCTGGAATTTTCACCTTAGAATTGCAAGATTTTAAGGGGATTTGTTGATTTTGAGGCTAAGAATCATTTTTTTGTAGTAAATGCTGAGTTTTGAAAACATTGTTTGTATTTTTTTAGTTCACATTGTTCACAAGTAAAATTTCTAATTCCCAGAAACTCACTTATGTATTGAAGAAAATCTTCTCTTATAATGCTTACTCAATAAATTGTTTTCTTACAAAAATTAAATGTTCTCCATTACTAAACTTGTCCTTTATAATAAACAATCCAATTTTTCGCTCACTGATCATCATTTTGGATTAAGATTTATATTCAAACTTTTCAATCAATTTTGACTTAGGCATTCAAGGTTTTTTTTGGGTTTATTGATGAAGATAATGGAAAATTATATATGAGAAATATAATATTGTGCATGAATAAAAAAATATTGATTTAAAAAATCTTTTCTTAGGAGGAAAACAAACAAACAAACAATGTTTTCCTTCTAATTCATCATTTTGCTATCAAACTAAATCTTGATTTATCATAAATGATGTTAAATTACCCAATTATAAAAAAAATTCATGTTAACAGAGAAAAAAAATGATAAGATGAATTTGAGGGTTATAATAGATTATTATCCCTCTAATTTATATGGATTTCTATCCTAATCAGGTTTAGTATCTCTATTGATATATCTATACAATTACAAACAATTCTAATCAAAATTTTCTTTCAAATTTCAAGTGATAATTAAGAATTATGTTGAGTTTAAGACCTCAATAATCAAATATATATTATAAATTTTGGGATTTAAAGATTCAAGCTTAATGGTTTGAAGATAAATTAAAAATTTTGGATGATAAGTGAATAAAAACTAAATTCAATTCTAAGACCATTCTGTCCGCAATCAATTGACATTCTATATAAAAATACAAAATAAGAATTTTTTTTCAAAGAGTAAGCGGGGAAAGCAATATGATAATTCAAATTGTGAGTCAGATACATTATTATTAGATTAATTATTTAGGTTCTGAACTCTAATTCAGATATAAAATCATGGAACTAACTATTTAGGTGTATCATATAATCCTCATTTTACTTGGAGCAACAACAGATTTGAGCAAATAGTACTTTGTTTCTTTTACGATGTTGTAATATTTCATCTATTCTATGTTATCTTTGATTATTCTCCCTTATTAATTAAGATTTCTGTTTAGTTTGTTGAGAAGATGGGTAGAAAACTATTCCCATTTGAACCTCACTAATTTGATTACATCAGCCTAAACTTTGTTGTCAAGAAAACTTGTTCTTGGACTTCTAACTCTACTTTCATAACAATCTCTACGATTTTAGCTCTAAACTCATCAAATAAGATAAAAATCGATGCATAGAAAAAAATTTTAATTATGTTTCCAAACAATCAATAAAATTGATATCTTCCTAGGATCCCTGAAGACACTAAAAGATAGTTTAAAGGTTATATAATAAACATAATTTTAAATAGATAGATCTATATTAAATGGTGGTCGAAAGATAAAGTCTAATAAATTGAGGGAGCCAATGATACTAAATGCTTTCATAACATTGTCCAATATAGAAAATATCTCAATAATATTAAAGTTTTCTTTTTTAGAGAATGTTTATAGGACCCAACTAATTTTTACCAGATAACAATGAGGTCTGGTTCAATACTCTCTTCTCTCTCAAATCAGCAGAGATCCTCAAAACTATGAGATTGTGCAAAACGGCCAAGGTCGGATAGTTTTATGGTAAAGTTTTTTTCTCATTTTTGAAATTCCTTAAGCTCTTAATTATGTCAAGTTTTAGTAAATTTCACATATATATTATTCTTTTATCTAAAAACAAGAGTCTCTTTAATTTTTTTTTATTAATGAGTTTTACTTTATAACAATTAATAATGTCATTATAAACTCTGGGTGCTATCTAATTTGTTAAATCTATCCTCGACAATATTATTAATCAAGAATAACCTATTTTTATCCATGATAAATGTATTCATGATAATACACTGTTGCAAAAAAAAGACCCGCTTGATATATAATTCTTATAGGAAAAACTTTTATTTTAATTAAAATAGATATTCAAAAAATATTTGATTATTTATCTTAGTCTATCTTATCTCATTTCTTGCTAAAATAAAATTTTCTCATATTTATATGATTAGGTCATAGCTTATGTTGCTTTTACTATGTTTAAGTGTTTTGTTAATAATAATAAGTTTATTTAGTTAAAAAGGTTTTGAGGTATCTCTCGAAGAGACTCGATATAATTATTAAGAAGAGTATTAAGAAGAACAAAATTAAACCTTTCACTTATAAAAAAATCAAAAATTTCTCTTATTTTCATGGATAATATTTTAATTACTATTAGAGCTATTCCTAACTGTTGTATACAGCTCTTTAATGTCTTGAACGTGTAATTCACCTTAACTAGCCTTAATATTAATAAGAACAAGGTAATAATTTATTTTTTCAAAAACTATTTGATTGATATCAAAATATGATCTACGATGTCATAAATTTTATTAAGGGTACCTGACCTATTTTAATCCACAATAGAATCTCATCTAATATTTAAATTTAAATAATTAATAAATCACTTAATATGATCAACAATGGATGACAAAAAAAATCATGAGTCTCTAAGGTTATTTTGATAAACTTTATCTTAAATTTCATCATACTTCGTTCTATTGTTAATTGTTTTACTAATAGTATCTCTAGCACACTCACTTTTCTTTTAAGATACCCTCCCTTTCTAAGTTAGGACCTTGACACTACCCCCTGAAGAGTTTGGGTGGGTTGGGGTGAGGAAAATCAACTTGCTTGGATATGATGCCAATGCTTGATATATCCTTTCTATTATCAATAGATTGAATGCTGTTAGATTAGGGTATTAAATGGATGTAGATCCTTGGAATCTAGAGTGTATAGGGGAATTAGCAACACCAATTATTACATTAAAGAGGGGGTCTTAGGAAGGCGATCGAGTCTAGGTTACACATTAGGTTGTAGGAGGATCATTGACTTCTCGATATTCTTTTAAACAAATGATTTAATTTTATTAATTGTGAGGATATTTTTAAGTTCATTATGTTAAAGATCTATTAGTGCTCAGAATCTAAAATGTATAGTTAAACTGTATTTTTCATCTTTATATAGTCGGTAACATCACAAGTATATACTTAGATTTTAAGTTAATGATAGTTGGGTTTTGAGTCTATACCCTAAAGGGTTAATGATTTTTAAAAATATTTATAGATTCTTGAGGGATCAACAAATTGACATGAGAAGAATTGTAATGGGTACATCGCTATTTGGGGTTTAATTATTTTTAAAAAATCAAAATATTTAGATTCATTGTTTTATTGATCAATATTATCTTTGTGAAGGGGAAGGATGGATTCTACTATCATTTTTATTCTATAATTTCGTTAAATCCTATTAATATATTCTTGGATCTAAGTTGGATTTTTAGTTTGCTTACATAATTTCTAAAGGAGTAAAACCAAGTTTAGCAATTGTAAATCTCATACCCTTTACATTTGATTTAATTTAAGGTCTTGTTCATTCACAATAACAATGATTACTAATATTAACTCCGCGAGAACATCTCCCTTCTAACATACTCTACGTAGATAAGGAAGTGATTCATTTCTTTTTTACTTTATTATATTACGAATTTTTTTTCTAACTCTCATGTTAATATTAATATAGATAATGACCTCTGTCTCTCTGCTCAGTTTATAAGGGGTTATAATGTTCATCAGCCATCAGATCCTTTGTGGGCAAAATTTTGGATCATTTGGGATAGACTTATTTTTTTTAGCATTTATAAAATTTGAACATTTTTAATCTAGTCAATAAAATTAAAATTTTGAGTTTTTAGGGTTTCATAATCCTATAGTTTGCAACAAAGTTGTTTCTTCTTAAAGAAAATATAAATTTAGGTATCAAAATTATATAACAAGAATTTAAATTCTTAATCTTATCTAAGATATGTGAATTAGGTACTGACTAATTATTCGAGTATAAAGCTATTACTAACAATAACCGGTAATTTTTAATATGTTCGAGTAAAATCGACTTTTAACGGGCGAGAGAGAGTAACCGATATCCACATAAATCGGATTCGGGTACGTTCTGACAGAGATCGAGCGCCGCAACAACGTCCGTTCGATTAGAATATTCAAGATCGTGACCGTTCGTGCACGCCGACCATCGGCTCCCTGCTTCCCGCGCCGCGATTGTTGGAGCCGAAGCATCGGCCCAGTGGATGCGGATCGGCTACTTTTCTCCCGACGGCTGAACCACCAACGAAACCGACGGTTTGCTAGTCTTCACAATGGACCAACATAGTTTCTTTGACGTGTCATTTTTTTATTGGATGTATAATTGTCTGCTCGTTCCTGTTGAAATCCGGAACACGTGGTTCGCAGGGCCAACGCGACGGAGGATTCCGTTGCCTTGTCTTCGTCCTCACGCACCATATATCTTCTTCTTCTTGCCTCCTTTCTCTCCGCCTCAAATCGAAACCCTAACTCTAAGACGGCGATCGGAACTCTCGGAAATCCCCCGTGCGATTCGTATTCGGAGAGGATGTGGCAACGCGGGGGGTACCAGAAAGCCGGGGACTTGGAGTCCGGCACGCAGCCGCTCTACCCGATGATGTCGGAGAGCCCCGAGCTCCGGTGGGCGTTCATTAGGAAGGTCTATTCCATAATCGCCGTCCAGTTGGCGCTGACGGCGGCCGTCGCCGCCGTCGTCATCGCCGTCCCGCCCATCTCCCACTTCCTCGTCTCGTCGACCGCCGGTCTTGCGGTTTACTTCCTCCTTATTTTCCTCCCCCTCATCGGTATTCCTTTTGCTATCTTTTTGGGGATCTTTTTGTAATTTGCTGCGGTGCTCATCCCTTAAACATTTCGGTGTAAATACGTGCAGTTTTGTGCCCTCTGTATTACTATCACCAGCGGCATCCAGTGAATCTGATTCTCCTCGGACTATTTACTGTATCGTTCAGTTTCGCAGTTGGAATGAGCTGTGCGTTCACGGACGGTAATATCTGAACTATAATCTTCCTCGATGTGTCAAAAAATATCTTTTTGGCGTCATTTAACATCGAATCGACTATCATTCTCGTTTTTGGATAGAAAAAAAGTCAGCTTCTGGGTTTACCTTATTTAGAATATATTTGAATTGAATTCCAGGACTCGGAATCTGCAATCAAAATCTTATTTTTAAGTTTCTTGTTAACTGCTGTGAAACCATAGAATAGTTGCAGTGTGAGGTCCCCGCCAATCATTAAATGCAGGAACCGTGTTACATCATCTGCACTATTACTGCTTTATTCTTTTACTGGATGTTTTTATCTTCTTGATTCTTCATTCACAAAATTCTTCTTTTTTTCTATCTTCTTTTTACAATGAAAACATTCTTTTTGTTATGAAAACGTAACAGCTAATCTATATTCTTGTTTCTTTATTTGTTTGAAGAAGATAATATTTGTTTGTCTTTGGGCAGTTTTATGTCTCATTATGTTTTGACCAAAGCATTGGATACTATATTAGGAAATATCTTCATTTTTGGGTATGGATGTTTTGGACCAATCATCTCCAATACTTCCTTTAAGATAAGGAGAATATGCTGCAATGAAATGTGAGGTTTATAGTACATGTATTTCGAGACATCCAGTCCTTTCATCCTTGTACTAGTGGGCCAACCTGATACTTTTTTAGTGGTTAAATTAGGATAGTCATTGGTGATGGTAACTAGAAAAAACTAATGTCGGTGAACCTTTTTGGACAAAGTTGTTCCATAGATTTCTATTTGCAGAATTTACCTTGAATGGACATCTTTTGTAGCTACTGTAGAAAATCCATCTCTTGTTGGTTGTGAGCATTTCTATTTGCTGAATTGTTGGAAGAATTTTATGTTTGCTTATGTGTAGATCCAATGAAATAGATACGTTAAGAACCTCCCCTTTTCTTACTATCGTCTTCAGCACTAGGTTTTACTTATACATCCTAGAATTTTCTAGTTGATTGCTGGCAGTTATTAAGGTCTCTTATAAACTTTATGTGCCAACAATTGTGGTGCTCACATGTTAAGGCATGTAGCGGAATCAATATCTTCTTTTGTAAGAAGTAGATCAATTCAATTGATTTGAGTTGGAAAGAGGCATTTAAATGTGATAGTCATATGCTTGCAAACTCGGTGACTGGTTTGCTGCTGGCAGTTTGAAGTACCTTTATTGGACTTGATATAAAAGCTTGTGCTTGGTCAAACCGCTGTAGAAATTTCTATCATAAAATGAATTTAACCGTTGTTTCTGGAGTATTTGTTTTATGCCAAGATGGTTTATGGCAATATTTTCTTTATTTTACAAATAAAGCTGTTGTTGTCTCAACTTTCAAACAAGACAATCATGACACATAAACATGGTTTTTTTAAATAACTTGGAACAGAAGCACATGCATCTTGGAAGGTTGAATTTACAATTAACAAGTTGACAGGGAATATGTCTTAGATAGGAAGATTCCTCATGCTAAATTATTGCTTGGTCAAGTAGCAGGGCCATTTACAAAGGACTATTGGTTTTAATTGTCTTATAAGCAATTGCATACGTGCAATTTCCATGATTAAGTTGGTTAAGAAAGATGACTGCATCTGGGGGACTGTGTGGAGTTTAGAGAGGGAGGGAGCTTTTTCAGGTGTTTAACCTTTTTTATAATAGCATACCTAAAAACAGAGGAACTTTTTGAGCATCAAAGTACTTTAAGATATTGGTTTGAACAAAATGGTGACACAAAGTACTTGATAATTATTGGTAATTGTTAAATAAATAGCAGTCTACAATGGGCTATGCGTTAGGTCACGGGTCTTATTAAATCTACTTTGGGCGTTTGTACTGTTCCTCAAGTCACCAAATTCCTACATTTATGTAGACTCATATTCATTGCATGTGCTTGTATTAGACTCTCCTTATACTGTTCTTGTTATAATTGTTCTCAGATCCACCCTATTGTGCCCGCCGTTGACAAATTTCTTCTAGAAATGTTCAGATACTTTCAGTTAGCATTGTACTTTAGGAGTTGATATGGAGACTGAGTCTTTGACTGGAAACAGGAAAGGTCATTTTGGAAGCTGCTATTCTCACTGCAGTGGTGGTTGTTAGCCTCACTCTGTATACCTTCTGGGCTTCTCGGAGAGGCCATGACTTCAACTTTCTTGGTCCTTTCCTTTTTGCTGCTATCTTGGTCTTACTGGTGTTTTCACTCATCCAGGTAAAAACACTGATTACATGGCTTTTCTCACTTTTTTGTTTTTTGTTTGATTGTTTATACTTACAGTCATTCATATTACCAATCATGCTTCAGATTCTATTTCCACTGGGAAAGATTTCCATGATGATATATGGAGGGTTAGCAGCAATCATATTCGCAGGCTACATCATATACGACACAGACAACTTGATCAAGAGATACTCTTATGATCAGTACATATGGGCTGCTGTTGCTCTCTATATTGACATCATAAATCTGTTCCTTAATTTGCTCACCATACTGAGAGCTGCTAACAATTAAATCATACATAGTGAATAAATAAACTGAATGTGTGTAGAGATCTCTTTGCGACACATTATTGAACTTGGAAATTATCTGTCTTGTAATTGCAAAAACAAGACCTATGTTCATTCAACTCCATCTTGTTATTCGCTGTATCTAATTTGAATAAATGACAGATTGATCAGTTGGTGTTAAACCTCTTTTCCATTTGTTGTCTCAAATAGACATTCCATCAGGAGTTGGAGGTGATATGATGATCTGTTTAGAGTAAGGCCTTCAATGATTTGCAATCACTTAGTATCTCTCGTTGATGTTACTGCAGTCTATTCTTTTGTGGTTCGTACGGTTGGGTTCCCAGTTGGCAAACTTGAAATGCATAACACTGGCAGTCTGAAAAGTTTCTAGAGCTAGAGAAGACTGAGCTATTGCTTTTGCCCGTCTGCTTACAGCTTTTCTACTTATTGGAAACCACATCTTGAGGAGAACTAGTATGGTAGAATTATCATCTCTTGCTGAACTGAAACAAAAGCTCTGTTAATCACTATTTTTGTATGATGTGGTTGACCAGTACAGTGTTCAGTGATTCTCGACCTCAAATAGTTGGGACGTTGTGATTATGACTTGTTATTGTTGTGGTTGATTAGAATTCTAGAATTATCATCTTTTGCTGGACTTATTATCATCTTTGCTTTTTGAATCTCTCTCTCTCTCTCTCTCTCTCTCTCTCTCTCTCTCTCTCTCTCTCTCTCTCTCTCTCTCTCTCTCTCTCTGGATGATGTGGTTGATGGGGCATTAGAAGCTGGAAGCATTTGCATGATGGTTTGTGGAGAACAACAAAAATCACAGTGCAGCCAACCCCAAATCTATGAAGAGTTCTTTAAATTTGGGAGAACTTCAAGATTACATGTTGTAGATTTTTCAACAAATATGAGATACAAAACAACTAGAAAGAGATTATAAAAAAAGAAATGGATATCCATAGCATGTGCATAGGAGTTTTCTTTTCCTTCTATGAGATTGAAAGAATCGAAAGAATGACAGTTAGGGGGTTGTTTAGATGTTTGCTTACCCAATTAATATTTGCAAGAATAGGAGGTGATGACTGATAGATACATGGAGAGAAGGAAAGTCGTGGCAATTATGAGAACTAAAATTAATCTGATGATATTTACCAGTTCGAGCATGAACACCGTAGACGCAAATCATCAATTGTAGCTATAGCATTGGAGATGAAGAAAGTGGTGAGAATTGTTGCAAACTGAAATCCTTCAAGTCATTCATATAAGATGGTATTCACCGATGAGAATTGTTGCAAACCGAAATCCTTGAAGTCGTTCATATAAGATGGTATTCACCGAATCGGGCATGAATCACGATGCAAGACCATCCTTTTTTATGGTATGGTCTGATCTGATTCATTCTTTTGTTTTTTTTTTTGAATTAAACATGACTCATTTTTTGTTCCTCTCTTTCTCTTGTATTTTTTTTTGTTCTTCTTCTTCGGATATACTATGTCTCAAATGATAAAAACGGAGATATGCAACAGATGATACATATCGATCCAAAGTGTGAGCAAATATGACCACACTTATTTCGAATTATTAGATCCAATTTAATAAAATAAATAATAATAATAATAATAATAATAATGAGTCCCGTCCAACATCGTAACCATTATTTCTGCCATTTGGACATCACAATCATTATTTCTCCTATTTCGCCATTGCTTCCTAAGTATGCTACTGTTGCTTCTCCTCCTCTTCTTCCATCTTCCTTTCTCCTATTTCGCCATTGCTTCCTAGGTATGCTACTGTTGCTTCTCCCCCTCTTCTTCCTCTTTTCTCCCATCAAATCTTACGTACCGATATAATCAATACACTTAGATTCGAAATATCTCCAAAATAGATCCAAACTGTAATATCCTTGATTCTGTTCAAGGTATTGTGTTTAGGAAGATTTGATTACTGTAGCCTTTCTATGCTGTTTGTCAGTCTGCTGAATTCGCTTAATGAAACCTTGCTTAAGGTGATTCACACAAAAAAACATACCCAACTCATTTTACATCACATACGAGCTACTAAGTTTTTGCATACTTGGATGAAAACACCACATTTACATGACACTGAGGAGATTTGTAGTGAAAGAGATGATGTTTGTGTTCAATGAGATCCTCAGAGCTGCTTCCAGTGATGAAAACGCCACATTTCCATGAATGCAAGCAGCAAATGCTGTTGGAATTCTGAACCATTCTGTGTTCAACACATGGAGTTTTGGAAAAGGGAAAGTCACAGTTGAAGCTGCAGCATCATCAATGCCTTTTTGACTGCAGAAGCACTTCTGGTCCTCATGTCTTCCTGCATCTCATCTCCTTCTCCTATGTTTCTGCCGAGGTCCAACAAAAAGATGGAGTGCCCCTCAAGCTTCTGGTTTCTATAATGGCAAATGGGAACCCAGATCAGTACATTACCGACTGCAACCATTCTCCTCAAGATGCGTTCAGGCGCGGTGGGGTTGGTGGTGGTGGTGCTGCTGCTGCTGAGGCTGCTTCTTCTTCTTCTCGTTGACGATGTTGAGGAGGCGGGAGACTCCTTGAGTCCACATGTCGTGCTCCCTCCGGCTCCGGCACTCGAACTCTATGACACGTTGCTCCGCCGTCCGCAGCCCGAAGTAGCGGCGCCGCTCGCCGCCTTCCAGCAAGTGCCGGCCCGGCCATGCTTGGATGTCCTTGCAAACCTCGACGATAACACCTGCAAAGCCCACAGTTCCATGAGATCAATGAGAGGGAGTTCAATTGCTCGTCATCTGTAATGGATGATGATTGCATGGCACTGACTCTTCTTCTTCTTCGTGATAGTCCCTGCGACATGCTTGCTCTTCGTCTTAAGCATTACCTGCACCAAAGAACAACAAGGAGCAGTAAGCAGAGATATGTGAGAATTCATGGAGAAGCTACGAGGATCGACTTGCCTGATCCATCTTGTTGACGTAGACAGAGACGATCTTCCAATGAAGCGCACCTGCGATCCGCAATCAACTTGGATTCATCTTCCATGTGCTGCAGATGAGAAGGAAGGTGATAAAGGAGGAGTGAGATGAGACCTTTGCGTGTGCGCTTGAGGAGCTCGGTGCCCCGAGCAAGAAGCTCCTGGCAGCAGAGGCCCAAGAAGTTCTCCTCGGCCACGAGCTCACCGCTGACACTGCTGCTATTGCTGTCGAGTTCCTTTTCCTGCATGCGGCGGCGGTGGTGGTTGTTATTCGCCGCCCCTCCTTTCTCGACTGGTATGACGGCGGCGATGTTCCACACCTCCTTCAGTGCCCTCGCCTTCAGCGTCGCCGCCCCCCTCAACGCTGCCGCCGCGGCCAACGCACAGGAAGTCTCATGAGTCGCAAGAACGACGTGAATCGAGAGCCATGGGAGATCAAACAGTCGTTACCGGTGGCAGCAGCGGCCGTGAGGGCGACGACGTCCCCCGGAGTCCTGACGCTGACGGCAGAGCTGATGACCGACGCCAGGTGCTCGCGCTCAGCCCCCATGATCTCAGCGACCTCGACGCACTGCGCGGCCACGAGCGTCGCGGCGGAGGCCACCGCCACGTCGGTCCTGGCAGCGCGGTCGTCCTTGCCGGAGCCCGAGGCGGAGGCGGTGGCCGCTGCAATTGCAGCGACCGCCGCAGCCACCCCAGCCACGGAGACTGCAGCGTGGAGCTGCGCGTTCTGGGCTCTGCTCTCCTCTTTCTTCCGCTCCCTCCTGTCCTTCAGCCACCTCCCAACTGTCTTGCTCGTCCCTCGGCACGGCTGAGGCTTCCGTGCGTCAGCAGCTCCCCAGAACTGCACGGATTAAGAGAAAGTGATGAGCAGTGTAGTAATCGAGGAGGCACTAGAGCACTGCCGAGAGGAACGAGATCTCCTCTGTTCTCAAGCAGAACAAAGCTCCAAGTCCCAACACAAGCTCAACACAGAGTATAACACGACAACAGAAGTGCGTAACTGCGAAGCCACGTTTATGGTGGTGTACAGGTCAGTGGTTTCATTGGAAGAAGAAGAAGAGGAAGCGTTGTATTCTTCCCTCCTCTGTCTTCTTCCTCTTATTCCATCTCTCTTTCACCCCCAACACTGACATCCTAGAGATAGGCGTGCAGAGACATTGGTCATCACTCTGTCTTCACGCAGTGTCTCCAGTTTCGGAAATCATTATTGCTTACTAGAAGACATTGTTTTCTTCAACACGAAGCTAAGAACAGTAGTCGCAGAAGCGCAGACAAGGAAGAAAGCAACTCGAGAGATCGAGAGAGAGAGAGAGAGAGAAGAATAACCTTGACGTCGTCCATGTGGCAAGGGGAGACGGGAGGGCTATCAGAGAGTGATCCACCGCCGTTCAGCGGCCCGCTACTGTGGGAGAGGCGTCCTGATGTGAGAGGAGACACCTCCTGCCATGGCAACAAGAACAGGGGAAGCAAACACAGCAATCAAAGTTTAAAATTTCAGCATTAGCCAACAGGAAAAAGAAGAGAGTTAATTGAGAGGAAATCCACATCAAAAGACCAGATTAAATCGGAGAACGAGGAACAATTTGGACTGTAAATGTTGCTTGGCTTTCTTCCGATTTGCCAAGATCCTTAAGAGAAGACGAACAGCACAGGAACGGCAACAGAGTGTGTGTCCTGAGCTCAAGAACAGTAGGAAGAGAAGAAGGGATAAGAAAAGATTGGATTTTGGAGCACGCAGCTCACCGACTGCGACATGATCCGCTCCATGACGAGCTGCGAGGTGGCCGAGGAGGCAAAGGAGAAGGTGTTCCCAGCTACCGCCGCAGCCGCAGCACCGAGCTCCTCCAGCTCGCCTGCGGCGTCCTCGGGGATCGCGGCGGCCGGAGGCGGAAGCGGCGTCAGGGCCCTGGAGACCTCGAAGGCGGAGGCGCTCCATGAGCGGGAGAGGAACTCCATGGGGTCCCTGGGGAGCTCTGGTGGTCGGGGGATCTCCGTCCGCCACGGGTGGCCAGCTTCGTCCATGGCCAATGCTATAGTTGTGGGGAAGAGGGATGGTTTCGAAGAGCCCGTCCCTGTATATAGAAAGAAACAGAGAGAGAAAGAGAGTGAGTGTGTGGGGGTTAGTAAATGAGATTGTAAGTTGTGTAGATTGGTCTAATGGCAAAGCCAGAGAGAGAGAGAGAGAGAGAGAGAGAGAGAGAGAGAGAGTAACGAGAGATGTGGAGATTGGTGTCATAGCAAAGCCAGATTGTAGAGTGGGTGTGAAACAAGGAATACAGTACATATGCATTAAATTGGACTCTTTCATTTCTCTTATGGATATTCTTGACAAGAAGATTCCTTCTCTATGAAAATTAGTAGATGTAATTAAAAATATTTTTTAAAAAAAAAAAATATTTCATATTTGATGTATAAGAAAAGTAAAAAGATAATTCACTGGTGGGCAAACTATGCAAGAACTGATAGGGAGAGAGGTTTGATTTCATATTCAATTTGATGCTAGTGATGATGTTATAATCATTTTAGTTAGCATACTTAATTTGACAAAGATGTTTCCCACAATGTCAATCTTTAATCCTTCTCTTTCAATATAACTGAATATAATTACAATCTTAGTTTTTTTTTTCTTCTAAAATTATTATCAGCTGGTTGACTAAAATCATATCAGAGTTAATATGGCTGAACATTTTTTTGGAGAAAGGATTGATCCTATGGTTTGATTTTTTGTTCTTCTTTTATTCAATCCGAGGCTAGTAAAAAATTTTTTATCATCGTATTTAATATTAATTTTAATTTAGTATTTTTATTTTGGAAAAAAAGAAGAAGTTGTGTGTCAATGTGATGAGGTAAAAATGAAAACAAAATTATCTTCTGCAAGTGTTTTTGTCTCTGCTTCCCCTTCATCTTCCTCTATTTTTCCTGTCTTCGCTCTATGTTTATCTGCTATTTTGCTAGTGTTTCTGTCTCTTTTATCTCTCTTTCATCATTCAATCATAAAGTCTCTCTCTCTCTCTCTCCATCTGTATTTGGTGAGAAATAGAGGAGAAAATGAAAGGGTAATGAGATTGGTTTTTGTCGTGTGTCAGTGTGCATGAGATAGAAGGTGAAAACAAAAATCAAGTACTTTTGGAATTGTTTTTGTTTTTGATCTGTTCCTTTAACTATCCACCCTATAGATCTGAACTCTCTATTTTAATTCTCATCTCTCTTTGGTAAGCAGTAGAGAGAGAGAGAGAGAGAGAGAGAGAGTGGTGTAATGAATCAAATTGTCAATGTTACAAGGAGCTATTATGATGAACCATGGTAAGAAGCAACAGAAAATTACTATTATTATTAATTTTTAGTCCAAAAAATAAATTTTGCTTATGTAATTACTCTATTACAGTTATGTTCTTACAAAATGTGAAGTTGGAAACAAAATTCCATTACTGTATTAGTATGTTGTGGGTAGATTATTGCAGTTAGTTTATTGTGGATGAGCTAAATTGTCTCTTAATTTTTCTAAAAAGGATTTTTGTCTACAGATTCTATTTATCTGTAGCCTAAAAAATTAATGTTCATGGTTTTTTTAGTATCAATTGTATGAAGAAAATGAATTTTCTAACAATAATTTTGGAAAATTCTTTCACAAGGTTGGCTTTAATGAGGGAAGAAAAATCCTACTTGTTTAATGAAAATAATGACTATAAACAGTGGAACAGCCATTATTCCTGTTTTTTCTTCCCTCTGTGTAGATCTGGGAAAAACACAATAAATTGGAGACAAGAAAAGCCAGATTGTATGGCCAGCTCTGCCTTGTCCCTCCATACCAAATGATGTATCATCTGTCATGGTGCATTCACATGCTTGGTGGTGACACATCCAAGAACAACACTGCTACCACCAAGGTTTGTATCAAGTCAATTCTTTTTGTGCCAGCCAAGATGATTAGATGTCTTGGTCCAAGGCATCAGAGGATGTTCTTCTTTGGTTGAAGGTTCATAAATGAATGTAAAGATGCATTGAACTACACCTGTGGGAGTGATTGTTACACAACCTTTTTAACTCTCCCCTAGTCCACCTTTTGAATCACAAGAGATGAAAGCAGTGTTAGCTTTTGTCTTGAGCCAAACCACCTCCTAGAGAGAGAAGGGAGCTGCAGTCTCACTCCCTCATCACCATTGTCCACTGGAGAGTAGGGTGAAGGTAGGACCCATGAAGCATTGGGAATCACAAATGTGGGGCTTCTTCATCTTGGAAGTCCCCATTCTCTGTTCTGCAGACCAGAGATATGGCCTATTTCTTCACTCAGCAATGAAACTTGGAATGAGGACATTTTAAGGTTCATCATCTGGACCCCAAAAAAGCAACTAATGAGCCCAAGCAAGTATTCACCCACCAGCTTTTGCCTATCAACCTTTCCTCTGCATGACTCTCTCTGTCTCTCTCTTATTCCTCTGCTCTCACCCTTCCGAGAGAACTTTTTTATCATGTGGATCCTGAAGCTTTTACCATGGACAGTTAACTGTGGCATTCATCACTGATCATGGCTAGCAATGTTTGCCTTGGTCAAGATGATGTTTCTCTCGAGTAGCTGCTGCCGATAGCAACTGTAGTCCTTTTTTCTTTTTACATTAATTTTTCTTCTGCAGACACTGTTCCCCTGAAAGCACTTCCACAACTTTGCAAAAAGAGAGATGCTCATCGCAGACTGGATGTTTGTATGGTGCAGCTCATCACAACATTAAGCATAGGCGCCATTACAAGGTGGGATGTATGATTGTTGAAGTGGTCTACATAGATTTGAGATTCTCATAATTTCTTGCAATTCATCATGTCCACAAGTAATTCAAACATAATACATAGAGTAATCATCTATCTCTTGCTCATTTTATTTCTAAAGAAACTTTATCTAACAGTGCTCTTTAATCTGACCACTGAAACCAAACTACAACACCAGCAAGTTTTTCTTCTCTGGACCATTATTTTCCTCATCAAAATTATTTTTTTCTTCTGTCTCTAGACTAATCTATTCATTCATGCAGGAAACCTTTGTGTGCAAGAAACACAAACTTCTTCTTCTGTGTCTTTGGTCTAGAATTTTATCTGAGATTGGGAAATGCTTGGGTGGGCCAGAGAAATGAAAGTAACATGTAATATGGTGCAAGTTTCTAGGAGACGAGAGAATCTATTGAAATTTAGAGAGAGAGAGAGAGAGAGAGGAAAATGGATGATTGCACCAAGCCTCAAGCAATCTAGAATATAGTTATTTGTCAGAGAAGGCAGGAGTCTTTCATACTTAAGCCTCGTATGATGTTATTGCTGCTCATCTGCTTGCGTTGCCAACCCTGTTTTACCTACAGAGAAAGCTATTCAGTTTCAGTCGGTGAAAAGACCCCAAAAAAAAAGAAAAACTCATGCAAAAAAATAATAATTTATATTCTTAAATACATGATTATGTGATCAAATTCTCAAAAGCTTAGATTGTTAGAAAAAGACCCAATATAGACATTAGCATCTCCTCTCATGAGCTGAGCAAACTGATTAGTGAAGTGTGAACGAAATTTTAGTGCTATATAAATATAGAATTGAACTTGTGATCTGCTTTGATATCATCAAAAGCTTAGACTATTAGAAAACAACCTCATACATATATGATTTGAGTGATAAAGAATAGATTTGTGAGATTTTTATCATTCATAAAAACCTTGTTCTACAGTGAGAGAGATAAAAGCAGACTGACTGCCAACTTACCACACTCCCTCCTCCAAAGAAAAAGGAAAAGGAAAACAAAAAGAGGAAAGTGATGGTCATTTGTGAGCCCTTTGTCACATTTAAGGTAGTGGGTGATTGGTGAAAGGGGATTGTGGAGACAAAAGTGAATGGTCATCATCATGAGCCTGCAATGGGTAGACCCTAACTTCTGAAAAACAAATAGACTAGGTTAAAAGGGAATCACAGGCTCAGGAGAATGTTGCAATAGAATGCCAAAGCTACCCCTTGACTGCCTTTCTCTGATGGAGCTGCAGAAGCTCCTGGAGTGTGATTTCGGAAGTAGAACACATCTTGAAAACAAAACGAAAATAGCTTAGAAAATATAATAAGGAACAAAGGAGCCCATCAGATCCTTATCAATGTTAAAATGATACTCAAAGGAGTCTCCTCAGCACCACAAAGGATATATCTATCCAGGTGTTTTTTTAACTGAAATAAAAATTAAAGAGGTCTAATACAAAACCTTAGAGGACCGTTTCCTTTTTCAAACATAATTGATTAATAATTTAGTCACTCGATTACTTTCTTTATATGCATGTATAAGATTATAATATTTGATAGAGCCGCTTAAGGGCATCTCGTATTTTGTTTACAATAATTGGATGGGTCGCTTAAAATCGTATTCAATCTTTATATGACTAACTCCGAGTTATACTATTACACGCAACGTCTATACTACCATGTGATCTTTGATAGATCCATCATGGTTAAGTTAACTCATCCCAAACAGCTTTTACACCATTTGTTTATTGTTGGCATTTCTCTTTAATATACATATCAAACTCATGGTATTAGTAAGTGATCGGGACTCTTTCTAGATCACTAGACCCGATAAGTCCATTTACATTGATTTGGATGTAGATTGTTCTAGTTTATTGAAATTACTCTAGTTTATCGAATAAGAGGTCTTGGGTGGCCATGATGCTCAAATCAATAATAGTGATAAGAAAGCTTTAGATTAGGGTTGAAATGAGTAAATGTGTATATATCCCTTTATTATGTGTGGGAATGAATACATCACATATGGGAGTGACGCATGATAAACAAGGTGAACAAATTTGTTGCTTGGTAGAAAATAAAATCGAATACTTGGCTTTCGGTGCAAAAGATGGCTCCTTATTAAAACAAGGCTTGCAACAAAGAATCGTATCTAGCGGAGGAACATCACCTAACAAAAAAGTGATGAGTGATATAGAGCCAATTGACTTGTGTTCTTCATGTCTGGGATCGAACATTACAAGTCGCTTTCCTTTTATCGGATCATGATAGATTATTCTTTTTCCAAAATTACGATGAGAGAATTGATATGGACTAGATCTCGCTAAGGGAGGAGTACAATATATTTTCTCTCATTATTATTAAATAAAATAAGTCAGAGGAAGCATCAAATCCTTGTCAATTTTTTTTAAATGATGTCCACATAATGGAATGGTAGGATGAATGGGAGCAAAGACAACGTCATACAGAGACCAGCATTTTGTTTCCCACCACCACCTTCCTTGCTTCACCAAAGCTTGGACTGAGACAAGACGGTGAGTGGGATATCAGTTTCCTAGCACGTTCTGAGATGAAGCACCATGAGAGATCAGCCGGCATTTGGGACTGGATGAGTTGCTCCTCACTATCATCAGATATGATCGGACCAACAAGGCACTTGCCCACCATGATCCTTTCCTCCATTATGATGATCGTGTTGGGTGCACTAGATGGGCGATGCCTCAGTGATAAGAACAGAATCTTCAGCTGCCTGAGGAAAGTCTAACAACAAATGACACCAATTGACCGTAGTTAGCTTTTCCTTGTTTCTACCATCAACAACAACTAACCTCGGTTAATGAAAATGGATTAGTGGCTGACCAATATTGAGTTGATTAAGATATGCATGGATGATGGAACCTGACTTTTTTTACCATGGCAATTCATGAATTTTCAATTCATAATCACCAAACTACTTGCAAACAATAACAAATATATTTTTTTGTCCTCCCATCAAATCATATATATATCTAAAGAAAGAAATAAAAAAAAGGACTCAAAAAGCCTCTAGTCAGACTACATGTTTCATTAAAAATATTCTAAAATATATAAATATGAAGGAGACATGAGGAGAAGAGTGATCACATGAAGAAAAAGTATTTTTTTTTCTCCCTTTAATCCTAATTTAAAATTAACATAAATGCACTCCAGAATAAATAATAATAAAATTTTGAATATAGAAAGTTTAAATCTTGAAATCTAAACCATGAAGAGAGAAAAGAAAAAGAAGACATTGATGGATTCACGCTGTGCCCGACTCTTGCCAGAGAAGTAAATCGATACGGAGTCAAAAGAATAAGAAACCCCCGTCGTCACTACCCATGCAAAGTAGAAGCAGATGGATGGCTTTATGAAGAAGGGCCACAACGGCATCAATTGTACCGAGGGAAGGAAAGAGACCGAAGAGAGCGGACGTTTGGTTGGTCCTCGAAACCACGTGGGGCCCGTACGCTAAGGCTCGATTAAAAGAGGAGGGGAAGGACGGGGAAGGAAAAGAAAAAGGCACGGCAAAAGAAGTCTCGGAAGCCGTGCTTGAAATAATCGTCACGGACAGATTCCGGTATATAATTAGATAGCATCCGGTTGATGTCATGATGACACTACTGCTTTGCAATGAGCTTTTTTTAATCACCAAAAAAAATTGAAAAAGAAGAAAAAAAACACCATGACTACTCATCCGATTTCGTCAGACATAACAACAGGAGCAAACTATAATGTTTATACCTATTATTTTTTTTATTTCTTTTAAGGCTAGTGTGATTTTCTAAAAATATAATCATTTTTTTTGGGTATTTGGTATCCTCTCTTTTGGTTTTCTTCAAACGATAATATTAATTAAAAAAAATACTTAAATTATACCTCAAAATTTTTTTTGCCTTACAATGTCGTGGCTTGTTATAATATTTTTGATCTTTTACAGCTTTGATCACCATAATAAAAATATAACAAAATCTGTTTAAAAATATTATAAGTAAATAGAATAAAAATACACTAAAATTCATTTGATATATCATTCAACTAGGTATTTATAATAGTTTAAGAATAGCATCACCCAAAATAAAAATCAAATAATGGCTTCTGTTTTGTTCACTACAATAAAAATATGCTAAAATCTATTCGAAAACACTATAATGACTTCTAAACTTATAGTCTATGAGTAATAACAATAAAAAAAACATAATATGTAAAACATACTACAATAAAAGTTTTTTTTAATAACGTTCAGTATTTTCGGTATTTCAATAAAAAAAATACTATAAATACTATTGTAAAACACTATAAACGAGTCAGATGAAAACACTGCAATAGTTAAAAATTACCAAAAAAAAAAAAAGGTAAAAAAATTTGGTACAATTTTTAAGGGGCATTTTAGGTATTTTAAATTAGAGATATTATCTAAAAAAATATGAGATACTGATTGAGAAATACCCAAAATATGAGTATTTTTTAAGAAAATCGCCCTTAAGGGTAAATGATAAAGATATATTTTGATTGCAAAATAATGATTTGATAAAGGCTTTATCAACTAAGCTTATTCTAGACCTTATAAATGAATTATTTTATTCTACCTAATTATAATCTATTGCAATATGAAAAAAATACACTAGAGAGTTTGAATAGCATCCCAAAAACAAACTACACATAATATATTGATTGGTCGATCGTATAACAGTCTTTACATCTACTAATTTACATGGTATGCATGAAAGATGCATCATTTAGTAGGCATAAAGATCAAAAAAGGCACTTCACTATAACAGCTTAAATGGTCTAACCTGAACTAATTTGGACACATGTTAGCCAAGAATAAAGTATTAGGTGGCCGAAAACGAACTTAGGCCTCAGCATGCACTAAAAGTCCAATGTTAAATTCATGTTCCTATACAATACATATTTGCATGCATATGGGTGTCATGATTGATCGATCCCGTTTTAGTTTAGTCTAATATCAAGATACACGCAAAACATATTCTTCAGCTATAATGCATCCATAGTCTCACAGTAAATTAGCATGAACATATCAACATCAGTAATTAGACAAGACAAGAAAATAAGCATGAAAGGGTAGTAATGAGGACCACAGCAAGGATCCCATCATGGATACAGCCATACCGATCCAACACCACCCAGCCCCCAGCATCAATATAAACCAGCTGGTGGCAATCATTCACAGGTGGCCCATCACTTGATGCCAGGGTGCATCCATCCCCCATGGGATTTTGATTCGTCTCCATTAAGTATCCTACCATACTTAATGGATATGGAATCTATATAAACCAGCTGTAGCCAATCTACAGCTACAGGGCCTCAGCAACATGGATATGGAATCCAAAGGAGTTTGTAGGCCATGCAAAGGCTCAGAAGAAACAAGAGAGAGTGAGAGAGAGAGAGAGAGAGAGAGAGAGTAGGACGTGGCATTAAAGGAAGTTGGTGAAGCTGTGCCGTTTAGTAGTCTCATCAACCCATCCACTGCGCCGTCGCAAAGATCAACAAAGTAAAGAGGAAGATAAGGGACAGAAAAATGATGGCATCAGGAAGGCTGATATTAAGTGCTTTAGTACTGATGTACAGGTGCTGTAGATCGCCGTCACAATAAAGAAACGGAGGGGCAAATCAAATCCAGTGATGGAGACCAGGTCACACCATCCTCCATAAAGGATGTCCCCACTCAACAGAAGGGACAATGCAATGGGCAGCAGTAAACAGGAAGATAAACTTAGAATTAGTACAAGAAGGTACTGAAGAAGCTAAAGAAAACTCACCTCATATTATGGGGTGGAAGGCTTCAATCAATTAATCTTCCATGCTGATTGAATCCAACCTGTAGATGAATGTAAGCAGTAGAAGTGAGCGACAGTACAGAGATTAAGAAATGGAGAGAGATGGTAGAAAGTACACTCTGGATATAGGCTGCTCCGACAGAACAATGGCACAGGCATTCACAGAAGCCAGGGGTTAGACTAGAGGATCTGCTTCTACATGCTCTACAGGGAAGCAGTCCCTGTCTCACATAAATGTATCAGGAGACCTGCCTCTACATGATCCTTAGGCGACATCATAGACACAGTCGATATATTACAGGCACAGGCTGCTTCACGGAATTGTACCACCACCCTGGCTCTTCTCACGTGAATCGAGGGTGACATCATAGACATCCAATAAGGTGATTCTCCTAGTCTGATTGAGAAAGATCTCAATGGCCTTGTTCTTTTAACTCACACTGTAGTATATAGGAGGAAGCCGCAGTGACAACCTTGGGCCACTTGAACTGAAAGATCTCTTTGTGCTGTGGAAAATGTTGCACGATTAAGTTAAGAGGCATTCAAAAAACTTACAAGTAGTCCACAAACTAGCACATAAAAACCAAGAAGCCAATATAACATACAATATGTTGAGGCTAAGACTGATGGGTCCAAAATGTTAAGGATTCTTGATTGATGAGTGAACCATTATTTTATCAGTATAACTGATGATTTTGTATTAACCTACTACTGCCTCATCTATATCTTCGCTACTTCTGATACATTAAAAAGAAGTCGAAAGTAACTACAGTTAACCAATTTATTTCAGATAAGTGTGTTTCGCCATGAGAGTCAAGTCATCCAATAAGACAGACTGACTGAGGGAAGTTGTGTGTGTACATGTGTGCATGTATGATGTGCGTGTGTGCATGTGTGGGCTTTTGGGTGTGCAATATTTATCATACAGAAATAAAGAGTGATGGTTTTGACAGATACCCAAAATTTAAAGAAATCTATTGCCAACAACTAATATAACTTATTGCTGCATAATGGATGGGAGATTACTTTTTTCTCAAAAAAATGAAAACGATAATTAACGTTATAAACTAAGAAGAATATGAAATTCTACAAAAGAACTGTGATGAGAAATTAAAAAGATGACCCAATTCATAAAATATCACAATTTTATGAATTGAATTGCATTAAGAGATAGCCAATGGAAGAGTATCCTGCAATACAAGATGTAAGGAGTGCCTATGTACATATCCTTACCCCTACAAACAATTTATACGCATACCAAGATATAAACGAACAAAATTTTCATTTAAATGAAATGGATACATTCTAATCAATATATAGAGTACCTGATACTGATGGTCTGCATTGCTTACAGAAAAAGTTTCTCTTCTATGACCTGAAATAAGAATAGATGTTTCATATGTGGCCTCTTACTATTTAAAAGTTCACCAATAGAAATTTTAGGAACAAGATGAAAAAATTGAGATCACTAATATCAATTTTAAAGATATGTACATTTCCATAAACCAGTCACAAAAATACTGCACCAAAACCTTCCAAGTCGAATGGTCCAAACAGGATCAGTCAATTAAGCAGCTTCCCCTTAGCTTTACATTAGATGTCCATCCTATCGATAATCCGACAACTTTATTCTTCACAATTGTTCTTTCTCACATCCCATAAATTATCCACATCCCTTCTAATTCTGGGCTTCATGATCATCTTCTCCAACTTTGGTCTTGGCACTCCACCGAGAGACCGTGCTTGACAACTTCATGGCATATAATGATGAGGATATCGAGCTTGAGCCAAGCTGAGCCTTGCTTGATGAATGTACATATGTGAAATTGTACACATGGGCCGACCTGATGAGTACAACCTTAAAGTGACCCTACAGCCAGTATGAATATCCTTCGAAAAATACATAGCAAATATATTATTCTCTCAACAAAACGGAAAGAAGAAAATAGGCTTGAGATAGAACTTGTTACCTACCTGACGAGGATCTCAATTACTGGTATGCTGCATTATGTTACACTCATTCTTTACACGTTACATATTTCACCTATCAATCCAATTATGATAATTATAATTTATAATAGTTATCTAAATTGTAATCTAAAATTTGGCAATGTGTCTGTGATTTCCTCTTTACTGGATTTTATCTTCTCAATCATATTACAGTATTACGATCAAGCACATATCTCATTGTCTGCTACCTTTTCTGTGCCAACTTTTAGTAATATATGCACTCGTTCCCTTCAAATGATATATTTCTTAACATACATGACACTGCTGTGGAATCATTTCATGCATGCAATTGAATCTCAATTGACATCTATCAAGTGTTGTGCCCCTCAAATATAAATCCTAGCTCGACCACAAACTTATAGTTTAGTAACCGAGGAAGACATAAGGTTCCATAGAAAATAATAGCAAGGGCAGATGATCCCAGTAAATTAAGAAAATATTGAGACGGAACTTGTTACGCACCAGATGATGATCTAAACCATTTATACGCTGCATTATGTTACAATCATGCTTTGCACATCATATAATTCACCTACCAATCTAGTTATGATAGTTATCTAACCTGTAATTTAAGATGGACACTGATTCTCCCTGCATTAGATTCATAATGAAGCACATATCTCATTGTCAAGGTACCTCTTCAAATGGTTAAATATCTCAAATTCCATGGCATTGATTCTCAACTGACATCTATAGGCAAGAGCTAAGTGCTCAGAGGAAATCATAACAAGGGCAGGTGATTCCAGTACAGGAGCATACCGCCAATGTGGGGTCATGGGAGAATCAATGCAAACGCCTTTACAACTACAAACAAAGAGGCTGCTCCTAAATCTGATGCAACATGTATAAAGATCAAAGCTACAAAATGGCTCAGGCAAAGCAATAACTCCAAGAACTAAGAAGAAAGCGACAACATCATGCCATTCCCGGATGACCTACTCCTCGAACGAATTGACGGGAAGAAAAGCATGCCAAGGAAACTGATCGGAGGCAAATAGATCATTGCAAGTGGACGGTCTCGCCGGGGGCAAATCCTTATAATCCTTGACCTCACAACACCGATGCGGGTTCACGTGATCTTCTAGAATCCGAACATGAAGAAACGAAATCGAAACGAAGACGCGACGAGTGCAAGAGGGATCACGGATCACCTGCTCTATGGCATCGGAAAGCCGGGCAGCTCGCTCGCGTACTCTCGCTGGGCAATCGACGCCGCTCCCATCGATGCGAGAGAGAGAGAGATAAAAAGGAGGGAGGGCCCATAGAAGCAAGGCA